>NC_052049.1:126218984-126522962 GCF_903992535.2 Arvicola amphibius | reverse complement strand
ATAAAGTTTTAGTGTGTACATATATATGTGTATGTATATATGCATATATAATATGTATATTATACACACACACACATATATAAAATTTCCTTTGGGAGTGATTATAAAATGTATTGGAACTTCAGCCCTGGGGGACTCCATACCTCTGGCTTTCAAGGACATCCAAACACAGGCACATATCCACACACAAGCACAAAATTAAACAAACTACAACCTAAAAATAATCTTGGCTTCAAGAGGAAACTCAAACTAAGATGACCACTTTTTGTAGTAAAACATGCATAAGATAATTTTCCAGATATTGTGCTTTATTTAGAACCAGAGTCCAAATCACTAACGTCAGATTGTTTTAAATGCTCATTGGAGTTTCTAGCAGTGAGCATTGCATATCAAGTAAAGATGGAGCTCGCAGGAACACGCCTGCCTCTGCCTCTGGAGCGCTGGGATTAGAGGTGTGCACCACCACTGCCCAGCAAAACTTTTAATCTTTTGATATATGGCTTGAGGGTTTATGAAGGTACCATGTGGTATTTTTTTTTTGGTGTGTTTTGAGTGATTGCTTTTGTGAACCAGTTTGTTTGTTTGTTTGTTTGTTTGTTTTAATTTCAGGTGTTTAAAGAGAATACTTACTTTCTGTTGGGTAAACTATTTTAGACGACCTTTAAGATCAAGCCACTTAATTACTCCCGAATCATGCCTATATTTGCTTATTTCCTGTCTGATGTATGGACTTCTGGGAGACTTATTGAAAATCTCCCACTTTGGCCATCAGGGTGGTGCAGACCCCCAAATCCTAGCTCCTTATGAGGCTGAGACAGGAGGATCTCAAATTCAAGGTCACCTGAGCTACAGAACAAGTTCAAAGGCAACTTGGGTAAAATAAAACGGGTTTTTGGTTTTTTTTTTAATATTAAAAAACTGGGGAGACGACTCAGTTGGTACAGTGCTTACTGTAGAAACACAAAGACCTGAGTCTGATCCACACAACCCAAGTAAAAATATGCAGTGTGGTGACATGTGCTGGTAACCCTGGTGCTGGGGAGAAGGGCACACTCTAGCCTACTCATCCAGCTCAGGGCATTGAGAAACCCTGTTTCAAGGAAGTTAAAATAGAAAAGGAAAGGAGAGGCGCTGCAGAGGCAGCCCAGCGGTTAGGAGCTCTTGCTCTGGCAAGGACCAACGTTAAGATACCAACACGCACAAGGCGGTACAACAGTCTGCAACTCCTGTTCCAGGGACCCAACACCTCTTCTAGTCTCTGTGAGCATGTGGTGTGTGCGATCCCCCCCCCATACACATACACACACACTATACACACGCACACTGCAAGTGCATGGGAGAACATTAATACAAATAAAATAAAAATGAATACATTTTATAAGAAAAGCTTTAAGAGGAAAAGGAGGATAGCAGCTGAGGAGGCCCTGAAGTTGTCTCATCCAGGAGCCTGCACAATACATACAGACCTCTTACTGGGCTTGCAGATTTGTTTTCTCTTACATTTCTGCATTTCAAAGCTCTATTGTGTGAATACCTAGGCCTGTGACATCCCAGGGGGCCACAGTGTCTGCTCACACCTTCTGCTGTGTGTGATTTTACCATAAATCTGTTCTTTTTTTCTAATGTTAAGATTGCAATTTTCATTTTCTTTGTTTTATAATGTATGCCTAATATATCCTTTTTTATTATTAAAATTTATTTTTAATCAAATATTTCTCTAAGGAAAAGTTCAGCTCTTGTGCCTCTCCTCTGATTCCAGTTCCCCAGGGCAACCATTCTCAACTTTCCCTACCTCTGCTATTTCCTACCTTATTAAAAAAGACATGCTTTCCTGGATTTTTTTTTTAAGTTTTGAATTTGAGATATTGACTTCCTGTGGAGGTCAAGAATTAACAATCTCTCTCTCTCTCTCTCTCTCTCTCTCTCTCTCTCTCTCTCTCTCTCTCTCTCCCCCTCCCCCCACACTGAACATCTCCCTCCCTCCTTCTAGTATAGTTACATCGCAATTATTGCTGCAATCGATGGTCAAGGTTGCCATTATGATAATTAAGCAAACATTATTCACAGCTGGTCTGCGCATAGATCTACACTCCTGTTTCTTTTTATACAACCTTCTGTTCTTGAAGTTGATAATTACCTCATTCTTCTTGCTTGCTTATATTTTTTATTTCTATTACTGTCTCCAATTTGCTGCAGAAGTAAAAATATCGGGGTGCTGGATGTTTGATAAACTCCCATCTTCACGGTTACCAGGCAAGTACATTATCCACTGAGCCATTGCTTCAGCCCGCACTCTGTCTTTTAATGAAGCAGGTAAGGATTCTGATTTGTAAGACTTAGAATAAATGTATGTAATCAAAATGTAGAAAATTATGTATCACAGACAGAAATGTCTTTAATCTGAGAAAAGAAATAACAACAGATTGCATGTTTTGAATATTTACAATGAATACAAATTACAAATTTGTTAATTTAGAAAATTAACATTAAATTGCATGACACACATTTATAATAATTTATAATTTTTCCTGTGTCTTAGAAACTGTATTTTTAATGGTCTCGTTGTTAGTCAAGGTTCAATTAGAAGCAGATCCCACCAGGTGAACATATTTCTGTCTGTCTATCATCTACCTATTTATCCATCCATATATCTGTCTCCAGGCTCTGACAACTCCAAATCATGGAAGCTGCTTCAGTGTGCATTGCAGGGCTCTCATGCTGGAGTTTGGTGTATGCAGAGTGTGAAAGGAGACGCAAATGTAAACTAAAGAGAATAAGGATTAGCTGGAACCCAAGAGCACACACTGGGACCCCCAAGGATAGATGAGAACTCTCTCTGGCTTTGATAATGCAGGCTTCTTGCTGGAGAACCTGGTGCCAATTTCACATAGCTAATGCACACCTGGCCCAGGTGTCAGGGACACCAACGAAGATCTTAGGGGAAATTGATCGTTTTCAGATTTGCTGCACCAAGGAGGTGATCGGGCAAGAAAGCACCCAGACAGGCTGCTACCTCTCTTCCAAGGCCTTCCAAAATATCTCTGCCCACTCCAACTAAAATTATTCCAGAAGAGGAACTCTGAGAAACAGCTCAGCTCAGCTCAGCCTAGTAAGCTGGCAAATGGCAATGACTGTTCTGTTTTGTTCTTGTTTTCCTTCTCAGTCCTAGGGGTTGTTCCTGGCGTCTCAAGCATGCTGGATGGTGCTCCATCACCGCGCGGCATCGCCAGACCCCACCCTGCAGCACTTTCCATAGACTAGCAAACATAAGAGACTGAGTCAGGCTTCTCTTTAGCATGTTTGATCAAGACCCGTTATTATTAGTAGAGATTCTTAAGATGCGTGTCATCGTACCTGTCAACGTGAAGGTTTTTTGTGTTTGCAGATTTTGTTTTTGTTTCATATAGCCCAGTCTCAGACACCCCAGAGAACCAAGGATGACCTGGAACTCCTGATCCTACTGCCTCCATCCCCTGCATGCAGAGACTCCAGATGTGTGTTTTACTCAAGACTGTAGCCTTGGTTGGTCTAGAACTCAGTGTAGACCCAGCTGGCCTCAAACTTGCAGTGATCTTTTCCTATCTGTCTCTCAAGTGCTGGAGTTACAGGTGTATGCCACCACACCCAGGCACTGCTTGAAAGGTTTTGTGTGTTTTAGGTTATTATTTACTTTTATGCGTATGAATGTTTTGCCTACATGTATGTATTTGTATGTACCACATGTGTGCCTGGTACCTACAGAGGTACCAGAAGACAATGAGACAATGTTGGGTCTCCTGGAGTTACAAACAGCTCTAAGACATTTTTGGGACCTCAGGTCCTCTGCAAGAGCACCAGTTCTTTTTTCTTTTTTCTTTTTAGATTTATTTATTTATTATGCATACAGTAGTCTCAGTATTCTGCCTGCATGTCTGCCTGCAGGCCAGAAGAGGGCACCAGATCTCATTACAGATGGTTGTGAGCCACCATGTGGTTGCTGGGAATTGAACTCAGGACCTTTGGAAGAGCAAGCAGTGCTCTTAACCTCTGAGCCATCTCTCCAGCCCAAAATGAGCCATTTCTCCAGCCACCCCCCACCCCGGTGTGTGTGTGTGTTGTTTGTTTCTTGCTTTTTGCTTCTGTTTTGAGACAGGGTCTCACTATGTAGAGCAGGGTGGCCTTGAACCCTCAGAGCTCTGCCTGCCTCTGCCTCTGCCTCCCAAGTTCTGGGAGGGAAGGTGTGTGCCGGCACGAGTTGTGTTTTTACTAGCTACAGTGCTGTGTCCCGTACACACGGAGATTCTGACCAATACTATTTCATGGGATTTCCACTTAAGAAGCA
This sequence comes from Arvicola amphibius, assembly GCF_903992535.2. NCBI lineage: Eukaryota > Metazoa > Chordata > Mammalia > Rodentia > Cricetidae > Arvicola > Arvicola amphibius. The sequence goes on along the minus strand of NC_052049.1, from coordinate 126,518,641 downwards.
CCCTCAGTTTTAATTAATGGTGTTGCTGGGCTTGGAATTCTAGATTTGAGGTCGTGCTCCCTTGGTATCTTAAGGTGTTTGCTTCTTTAGCAATCCAGCATACATTTTTGATAGCGCAAGGCTTGGCTTGACTAAGCCTCAGTGAGAACGGAGCACTTTCTGACACACTGGCATACCAGGATGAAGGTGAGAAGACAAATTCTCTTCATGCTAGATTTTGTCTCTGTGCCTCAGACTACACACATTGATGCCCACTGAGTTGATCCAATGGGCAGGGGAACGCTCCCGGGCATCATTTGATAAGAGACCAAGACACTCATTACCAACAGCCAGCCATGAACTGAGGACACCTGAGACTCTCTGGTCCACTGAGTGGTCAACTGACAGCAACATTATGGCCAGCCTAGCAAGGCCAGCAGTATTGCCTGGATGGCCAAACCCATAGAATTTCAAAAAGTAGTAAACAAATCATTTCCATCTAAACACCAAGCTTTGGGAGTGTTTGTCACGTGGTAATATAGAAGGAAATACTTGTGAAGCATAGCTAATTGGATTTTAGAAATGCAGGAGGAATGCCTTTCTCTCCTTGGATAACAATGGGGTTATAATTTACTATGCTTAAAGATGTGTGTGGATGGATTTGGAACACTTTGAGTTTTCTGTCTACCATGCCCCTCCCACCTTTTTAAAACATATGATTGCGCCTCCCCACCCCCACCCCGTCATGATCTGTATCGCAACACACCCTGTGTCTGTTCTTTTGGCCCTTTCTTATTCAAGAAACAAAGGAAGATGCTGGAACTGGTTTCCTCATTTTTCTCTGACTACTGGATGTGCTTCGGATATAATTAGGTTCATTTTCCCCTCCACCATAAGGGAACCTCTGCTGAACGGCCCAGAAAACCAGGAAATACAGAAGAAAGCAATCAGAATCTCGGCAGGAAGGGAGCCCCGTGGGCCTGTCTGGACGTGGGTGTGTGAAAGGAGGGTTCCTAGAATGAGGTTGAGGACCATAATGCTTCAGCAGTCACTTTGTCTAATCAGCTACTCATCCGACGCTTGTGGCGAGCGTCAGTTCCCAAGGTGACCGCCGTCCACAGCAGCCTGCTTCTCACCCGCTTTGCCTGGCTCTGACCGGTCTGCTGACTATGTGCAGGCTCCTCTCACCCAGGCCCCCAAGCCCGGCTTTCTTCAAGCCAAGACAGAACACAGCGGAATGTGACCCCTTATCAGTTTCTCCTCGGAACTGGTGGCCACAGCTGGGGGCCCCTGTTGTTTTCTCTTGCTTCTTCAGCTTCCCTCCAAAGATTTTTGTTCCTTTCTGCTCACCCCTTCTTCACCCTAAAAGAGCAACATCTTTTTCTTATTCGATTCTGAGACTTCTCAGATTTCTTAGATGGGAGTGTCTCTCTTTCTAATAATGTCTTCCTCTTTAAGCACAGAATTGTTTTTAAGTTGACAAATGGTGTTACAGTCACTGTTTTCTAGGAATGAAAATGGATAACTTCAGAAAGCAGCGGTGTCGGAGCCTTATGGCCAGAGCACCATAGGTTCCCTGTTCTTTCCTGAACTTAACCGTAGCCAGTGTTTAAGGTGTCTTGAAGAAATGAAGCAATGAATGAAAGGAGGGAGGGAGGGAGGGAGTCAGGGAGGGAGGAAGGAAAGAAGGGTTTTCTGGATTTAATAGACAGAGAAGGAAGCTGGGAGAACTGGTGCCTGGTCCATCCTTGCCCCAGTTTGCAGCTGTCACTGCTAAAGATTCTGGAAATTTATCCTGCTGCAGTAGATACAAATGCAGTCACTAGGAGCCCAATGTTGGCAAATTGAAGTGACTTCTGAGACAGTCATCCCCTTAGAACTCTCTCTCTCTCTCTCTCTCTCTCTCTCTCTCTCTCTTTCTCTCTCTCTCTCTCTCATACCAGGGACAGAATGAGTATGAAAGCCTTGCATATGCTAGACACTGAGCTACACCCCCAGTGAGCTTGTTAAATTTTACTTCAAAACAGTCTAGCTAAGTCACCCAGGATGGTGGCCCCGAACTCACACTGCAGCCCAGGTAGGGCTTTGAACTTTCCTCCTCCTACTCCTTTGAGTAGCTGGAATTACAGGCCCAGCTGAAGCGGAGCTCTCAGACTTTGCTGCTACAGCAGTTGGTGACTGGTTGACAGTAACTGAGTCCATATGGCTAACTGTGATAGCATCACATGAAGCCAAAATAACTGCTCAGAAATAAAAGAGATATATTTGCCAGTGACTCAAGTCCTTGCCTGCTCTTGTCTTGCCTTTTCCATATTAACTACCTCATCCAGGTTCTTGCCACAGTGTGTGTGTGTGTGTGTGTGGGGGTGTGAGAGAGAGAGAGCGAGAGAGAGAGAGAGAGAGAGAGAGAGAGAGAGAGAGAGTTTCAGCACTTGGCTCATCCTGGTAACAGGCAGGAAGTTGAGCTAAGCCTTAGCATTCTTGAAAAAGCTAAGTCAACGAAAATCTTCACTTCCCCCTCCATCCCCTCTCTCCTCCCAGTCCCAGCAAGCAGACTGTTCGCAGCCCTGGCAGCTTAGCTGTATCTTTTCTCTTTATCACTCCTGACCAGCTCTGCACTATTTCTGGATTCATACCTGCCCTTTAACAAGCCAGGCATCTCTGCTAGCTTCCCGATCCCTAATTCTGCTCTAGAAGCATGGGAAAATGACATTGCTCAACAGAACCAATGCTGTGGGACAAAGGTCTTTTATCCTGTCACTTGTATTATTTTAATAAAAAACTGATTGGTCAGTAGCCAGGCAGGAAGTATAGGTGGGGCGACCAAGCAGGAAGTAGAGGTGGGACGACAAAAACAGAAGAATTCTGGGAAGAGAAAAGAATCAGTCTGCAGTCCTTACCCAGATGTAGAGGACGCAGATGAGAATGCCTTGCTGATGAAAGGTACCAAGCCACGTGGCTAACACAGACAAGAATTATGGGTTAAGAGGTAAGAATTAATTAATAAGAAGCCTAAGCTAATAGGCCAACCAGTTTATGATTAATGTAGACCTCTGTGTATTTCTTTGGGACTGAATGACTTCAGGACCTGGTGGGACAGAAACCTCTGCCAACAAACCAACATCCCACTTTTGGCAAAATGATAATAATAATAATAATAATAATAATAACCAGACTGGGCAAAGCAAATTGGGTGCCTGTGAATGCCACTAGCCTCATGTATCACATGATCTTCCCCACTAAAGTAACTTAGTCTTTTTGGGAAGCTATTGCAAGCTTGTGTGCATTCTTTAAGTATTGCTGTGGTCATATTTTCTTAATATCAATGAGCGCCTCTCCCCTTTGGTTAAGAAATCATTTAAGCCCATTTTTATCTGATTACCCCTTCTCTGTCAATGCAATTCTCCAGCAAAGGAAGGCACTTCCCTTTCAGCCAGGTGATCTTTGGGGTTGGGCTACAGGCCAAAGATGTCTAATATCCCACTGGCCTTACTGTGGCTAACCTATGGATTGATGGCCTGTCTTTCCCAGCAAAATTTTTCAAATACTTGCTTCTGCCTGTTTGTTCCAGGCTGGCACATGGCACAGCACCAAGACAAGCCAGGGAACTAAACAGAACACTTACAACAGAGTCATCAGATCTGTGTGCCCAACAGGATCCCTCTGCATGAGGTAGGCTGCCTCTTAGGAGTGGTCTCTGCTTGCCTTCCCTACCCCCATCCACCCCCAGCAGGGAGTTTTGTGCTGGTGGAACCCCAAGATCAGGCACAGCCTCCAGGACCCTTTCTCTCAGTCACGTGTGAAGCCAGGACCAGCATGGTGATTACATCAGCTCCTACTTCCCCATTTGCATGGCTGAATAGCTGAGCACCAGTCTGGAAAAGTCACCCTGAGAGCTAGCTGCGGCTTAGGGAGGCAATGTACTCCTGCTGTGCCCCAAGAGATGCTTGTCTGCCCTTCTTGAGGAGGGAGGGGTGGAGTACAACCTGGCTGTGCGCTGCAGCCCTGCCGCTGGCAGGGAGAGGTCTGTTCACTGATAAGGAAGTGAAACTCTGTCATCTAGGCTGAGATAGTTACATCAGTCAAATAGGTGAACTAGAATCCATCAGGGGTTTTGGAGGTTTGTCAATAAGAATGGCACTAATGCCCTGTTGAAAATGGCGGCCTCTGTACCCGAGCACATCACACCAAGGGCCTCTCCTTACCGTGTTGCTTCTTTGATGCTCTGTAAACCGGAGTAAAAGTCAAAGAATTCACAGCTGCAACTAAAACACGCATGCTCTAGCCTAGTTAGCCATGGGTTCAGTTATGGCAATAAAGACTTGTTTACCATAGCCCCTAGGTGTTTTCATCTGAAAAGTTGAAAGTTTATGCTGCTTAGCATTTATCAAGCTGTTACAAACTGAAGTCAACTGGGAAGTTTGGCCTATGGGTCTGTCTGTAGGGCATTTTCTTAATTGTTGGCTGGTGTGATTCAGGCTACTGCTCTCTGTGGGTGGTTGTGTCCCTAGGGAGGTGGGTCTGGGTTGTTTAAGAAAGCAGGCTAGACAAGAACAAGGCAGTAAAGAGCATTCCTCCATGCCTTGCTCAGTTTCTCCTCCATGTTCCTGCCCTGACTTCTGATGATGACTACAAAGTGGTCAATGAGACAAACCATTTCCTACCCCAAGTGGCTTCTGGTGAGTGTTTTACCCCAGCACCTGGACACTGCAAAAACTGTAAGCCATGGCACAGCACCCGTGATCTCAGCGCTTGCTGGGTGGAGGCAGGAGCATCAGGAGTTCAAGGCTGCCCTCTGCTACCCAGCAAGTTTGAGACCAACCCGAGCTACATAGGACCCTGTTTAAGAAAAATAAAATAAAAAAATAATTGGCAACTTGTCCTAATTCAAGCTAGAATTTGCTCAGCTATCTGGATTTTTGGCAAGGGGTATAAATATAAACTGAAAAACTCTGCTCAGTCTATAGAATGCGATCCAAGAAAAGTTTAAAACTCACCTGCTAACTGTTTCTACTCCAATTACATAATACCAAAAAGATATGTGATTTTATTCTCTGTGAGATGATGCTTTCACGATGTGGTCTGTGCTCACTTTTCAGCTTGCCCAAAGCATGCAGAAGCTCTGGGTGAGATTTTTTTTATTTATGGAAATAGAATGACATAGCTTTCGGAGACATATGAACACGAGATGTCTTATAGGAAAGATGCTAAAACACGGGCCCCCTGAGAGTCAGCTTTTCAAAGTGTAGGCTAAGGGAAATGTCCTTCTCTAGTGTGGAAACACATGGGGGCGAGGCTGAAGGGAAAGGTCACTGCCAAATGGAAGTGATGTGCTGTTTCTTCAAGACTGTTTTGTGGTCTGAGAGCCCAAGGGAGGAACTGACAAAAACTCTGTTGGGAGAGAGAGAGAGAGAGAGAGAGAGAGAGAGAGAGAGAGAGAGAGAGAGAGAGAGAGAGAGAGAGACTCTTAGAAATAAGACTCCTTTTGAACCAAATAGAAACAAAATCACCAGAGAAGGACAGCTATGCTAATAGGACTTTTTCAACTTCTTTAGAAAATCTGTCATTTTATTTATTTATTTATTTTTTAAAAATCAGGTTGCAATGCTAGACACCATCATGGCATTTTTAACACTATATTTTTGTGACTCTCCTCCTGCCCCATCTCCCTCAGGCCCTGTTACCCCTGTCCCTCTCATAGCTGATGCCCAACTGTCCCCGTTTGAGTCCCATGTGCCCTTTGGCTCTCCTGCCATCCTTCCCCACTAAGCCGTACTTCCCTCTCTCGGCTGAGTGTCTAGATTTTCTGCCTTAGGCTTCACCTAGGCTCACACCTGTTTAAATATATGTGTTGTAGGCTGAGATCCACATATGATGGTGAGCACTCAGGTTTTGTCTTTCTGAGTTTGGGCCACCACATGCGGTGGTTGGAATGAGATGCACCCCATAAGGCTAGGGCATTGGAGTACTTAGTCCCCAGTTGGTGGCTTTTTGGGGAGGATTAGGAGGTGTGGCCTTGTTGGAGGTGGTGTGTCACTGGGAGCAGGGTCTGAGCTTTCAAAGGGCTCACACCACTTTGAGTAGCTTCTCTGCACCCTGCTCGTGGTGTGAGATGTGAGTTCTCAGCTGTTTCTGCTTCCTCCATGCCTTCATTCCACCCTCATGGACTCCAACCCTCTGGAACCGTAAGTCCAACTAAGCACTTTCTTTTATAAGTTACCTTGGTCATGGTGTTTTATCATAGCGATAAAAAGTAGTTAAGATACGTCATTTAAATTTACATTTCCCAGATCTATCCATTTTTCTTCAAGTTTCATTTTTCTTTACAACAGAATGAAATTCGATTATGCGCGTTTACTAGATTTTCATTGCTCGTCCATCTGTTGGGAGGCACATATGGTGGTCCCATTTCCTTGTTGCCCTGAGCATGGGAACAATAAACCTGGACGCGCAAGTGTTTCTGTGGTGGGTATGGAACTCTTTGGCATCCCAGGAGTGGTACACCCAGGTCATATGGCAGGTCTAGTTTTGATTTTTTGAGAAACCTTCATACTGATTTCCATAATGGATGCACTAATACACACTCCCACTAGCAGCAAATAAGGATTCCTCTTTCCCCACATCCTCGCCAATATTTTTTTTTTGTCAAAAGTTGCCTGCAACTTATTTATAATCCAGTTTCAGTTTCACACTGGATGATTTCACATTTTTCATCCATCTTCCTGAATCAAGAGGCTTACCTTAGATGACACCAAGTGTCCTTGAGGCACTTTGGGATGATGGACAGTTTCGACACAGATAGATAGATAGATAGCTTGGATGATGAATTTATGGATTTGGAAAAAAAATCCAATTGACAAGCAACTGGTCAATGAATGAAGCTGGTCTAAAACAAGCTTTCAGCGACAAAGAAAATGGGCATCCTCTATGGAGAGATGGCCACACGTCTAAGAGCTTGGTAGGCAAAATCCTGGAAGTCCCTGCTCAGGTGCTCTTGTCAAGAGGACATTAGTTTGATGTCATCACACAGGACGCAGGAATCAGAGCTACACACAATAGTGAATTTTACATTTACCTCTATTTGTGTTGTCTACAAAGTGAGTTTCAGGACAGCCAGGACTGTTACACAGAGAAACCCTGTCTGGATAAACCAAAAGAAAAGAAAAAGAAAATAATTAGTTCATAAAATTTAAACAACCAGGAGTTATAAGGAGATTGCTACAGAGAGTAGAAGCCATACCAAAACACAATATTTTTCTGGGCTGGAGAGATGACTCAAGCAGTTAACTGCACTGACGGCTCGTGCAGAGGACCTGGGTTTGGATCCCAGCACTTATATGATGGCCCATAAGTATTTGTAACTTTAGCTCCAGGGGATCCAATGCCCTCTTCTGGTCTCTGAAGGCACCAGGCATTCATTTCATACATATGCATATATGCAGGTAAAACACTCATACACAGAAATAAAGATAAATAAGTCTTCTTAAAAGAAATGGTCTTTTCTCAAATATATTATTCATCTAGCTGTATTTTTTTTAAATATTTATTTATTTATTTATTATGTATACAATATTCTGTCTGTATGCCTGCACGCCAGAAGAGGGCACCAGACCCCATTACAGATGGTTGTGAGCCACCATGTGGTTGCTGGGAATTGAACTCAGGACCTTTGGAAGAGCAGGCAATGCTCTTAACCTCTGAGCCATCTCTCCAGCCCTCATCTAGCTGTATTAATTACAATTGACAACCACTGTCTGGTCCTATTGCTTTGCTTAAGTAACAGCATGTGTACAATATTATTAATATGTAATAATACATATTATATACCATATTTTTGCTATGTATAGCAAATAATTTTATATTATATAGCAAATAATGTATAATATGTAATTCCAAATCAACACCTATTTTCACATTTTTATGATCAAATTCAAAAATATAGAGAGAGCATGGCATGGATTGTTCTGGATTTTCTTTCTTTGAAGAGACTTCTTTAAGATTTTTTAAAATTGCATTTTAAAAATTTGTGCGCATGTGCACAGATGTTCACTAAATGAGAACTTTTGGGAGTTGGCTCTCCTTTCAGCTTGACGGCTCCAGGGATCAAGCTCAGGTCATCAGGCCCCCCAGCAAGTGCCTTTGCCCATTGGGTCATCTTGCTGGTGGCCCTGCTGTTGTTGAGACAGAGTTTTACTATGCACCGCTCAAATGCTTGGTTACAGACATGTGCCCACCCATGCAAGGCTCTTTGTGGCCTGTCATTTGAAACACGGGTGACCCTGCTCCATGCACCACACCTCTGAGACATCCTCAGGCTGCTGTGCAAGCAGCAGCTTCACCCTTTCTCCATTATTTCTTTTATCTATTTTCTAGGTGATGGATGTTTGTGGTTTCTAGTGTTTGCTAACTAAGAATGTGCTATATTATAAGCATTGTATACAGGTTTTTGTGTATGCGAACACATGTTCTCATTTTTCTTGCATCCTGAGAGTAGACTTAGTGGGTTGCATGGTTAGTATACGTTTTGCTTTGTAAAAGCCTCCCACATTATTTTCTGAGGTAGCTAGAGCTCATTTCTTCCATTCCCACCAGCAATGTACAAGCAGCTCTGGATTCTGCTCATTTCAGAGTTTAAATTCCCTTCAGCTGTTCTTAGAGCCTTACACGGTCATTTTGATGGGCACTCACAACTGTTTGTCTCCCACGGAGCCGAGACATGAAGAAAACAGGGGAAAAGTTATTCCCATGGAGTTGAAGAGCAGGAACAGGTGTGGAGAAGATCCAAGGAATGTGCGTGACATCAGGCAGAGCTGGCTTTGACTGAGCAACAGTGTGGCGGTGACACAGACTCTGTCCTGTCCCCCGGAGCTCCCCAGGAGCCCTGAAAGTTCCCTTGTGCATCAGGAGGAAAGAAGGAAAGGGGCTCTGGGGTGACTCTTGCTAGGGCAGTTCTTCTCAGGGGGTGACAACCGAGCTCTGTGAAGGCAGCCAGCACTCAGCCCCTCCTTTCGGCCAAGAACCCACTGACCTCTTAAGGGCAGCCCAAGGTGCTTGTGAAGTGGACGGAATGAACGGGTCAGCGGACTCGAGTAAGGGGCGGTGTAAGCTGTGTCCCCTTGTCACCTGATGGTGGAAATCACCGTGTTCTTCCTGTCTGGGCAGAGGCCTCTCTGCTCATCCTGCCCCCCCCCCCTGGTCATTTGCTACCACTCCTCACACCTGATCCTCCACAGGCTGCCTTGCCCTTTCGTCTCCGGTACACTCTTCCTGCCTCCTCCATGTGCCTCGCCCCCACTACCATCGCCATTCTCCTCTATCGATTATCTGCCCTGGATGACCGACTCCTAACTCCTCTATCGATTATCTGCCCTGGATGACCGACTCCTAACTCCTAGCTCTTATCCCACACCCAAGAGAAAAGACACCAGACTATCTGGTCTTCCTGCCTTCCAGCTCCCACTGACCCTTTGAAGAGCTCAGGATTTGGATCAAGTGTCTTATGTCTTTGATCCTGCCCTTCCCAGCAGAGACCAATCCTGTCTAGTCTGTATGGGCTCCTCTTCAACATGGAAGGACAAGGACTCGAGAAGAGAGACATGACTTTGGGCTCTGGCCTCCTGCTTCTTTTGTTTAAAAAAAAATAATAGTGTTTTTATTTATTCTTTGAGAATTTCATATGATGTATTGTGTTCATATTCATCCCCTCCCCAACTCCCCCCAGCTCATTCAGTTTCTATTAGCTGACTATGCCTAGATGTGAGGCCTGCCCTGGAGTGTGGTTGATACGCCAGGTGTCTCAGTTACTGCTCCATGGCTGTGATGAGAGACCACGACCAAGGCAACTTTAATTGGGGGCTTGCTTACATGATCATCATGGCAGGGAACAAGGCCCCAGGCAGTCAAGCACGGTGCTAGGGCAGTAGCTGAGAACTCACGTGTGATCCACAAGTTGCTGGCAGGAAGAGAGAGTGAGACTAAGCCTGGTGTGGGCTTTTGAAACCTCAAAGCCCACACCAGTGACAACAAGGCCACACCTCCTAAGCCTGTCCAAATAGTTCCACTAGTTGGGAACGACCACTTTCCACCTATGAGCCTACCATCCCCATTCAAACTTCCACATCTGGTGTTATGCAACCGAAGAAAACTAAATTTCCCTCTTCTGGCAGCAATCAAACGCTGGTAGCCTCAGTGATGGGTGAGATTCACTGGGAGTTTGTCTGGCTTGAGTTGCTCAGGTCTTATGTATGCTAGCATAGACTTTGCGGGGTTCATAGGTGCATCTGTCTTGTTGTGCCTAGAAAACGCAGTTTGAAGTTATACACCGTCTCTGCCTCTGCCATCTTTCCACCTTCTCTTCCACACAGATTCCTGAATTTCGAGGAGAAGGAGGGATGCAATGAAGACCTCAATGTCTTTTATTCTCTGCACACTGACAGCTGTAGATTTCCGGGTTAATTACCATCTACCGCAGGAAGACATGTCTCTGATGAGGGCTGAGAGGCGCACTGATTTATGGGAATAGCGATAAGTCATTACGGGTTTTATCGTTATGTCCGTTTAGCAGAATAACAGCACAAGGTTTTCCTCTCCTGCCCACTAATGCTTTTTTTTTTTCTTTTAAAACACAACAGAAGTTTTGGGGTTCTAGTAGGAGCATCTGAGGGGTTTAATGTTTCACTCCTTACACACACACACACACACACACACACACTCACACTGTTGCCAGCCATAGCTGACCCTGCCCACCATTATACACCCAGTCTTTGGATCTTTTCCTCACCTGTTCTTGTTTAACCTCAAGTTCAAGGCCTCGTTGACAGTGTCAGGTATGGGAACCATAAGGACTTTTGAAAAAAAGTGTGCTGTGCCCTGCTTTTCACTGAGAGGAAGTTAAGGAATTCTTTAACTTGAACCTCATTGTTTTTTTCCTCTAGAATGGACACTTTTACTAAAGTGCTTGCTTTTGTGGTTCTAAATTGTATGTACAAAGACCCTGGCACAAGTTAGATGTGACAGGAACAAGAGATGAGATTTCTGGTAATTCCCACCGTGAGTGATAAAGGACAAAAAGGCTGGGCACGGAGCCCAGTCAGCAGCTGTAAGGTGAACTCAGATCAGGAGGACCTGAGGTTAGATCTACAGAACCCACAAAAAAGGAAACACACACACACAAACCACACACACACAAAAGCTAGGAGTGGTGGCAGGTACTTACAATCCCAGTGCTGGGGAGGCAGAGACAGGCAGATCCTGGATGCTCACTGGCTAACCAACCTAGTGTACTTGACAAGCTCCAGGCCAGGGAGAGACTGTGTCTCAGAAATAAAAACAAGGTGGATAACCATGAGGAGCTATAGCTGAGGTTGTCTTCTGGCTTCCACACACATGCACGTACGAGTGCACGCCCTCCACACATGTGCACGTGCTTACACATGAATATGCACACACAATGATAAATTGTTTTCTAATTCTCTTTTGTCAACATAAACAAACAAACAAACAAACAATCAAATAAACAAAGACAAACCTGAAAGGACTCCTAAGGCTGTTAAAAGAATTGCCACTGGGCCAGCCTAGTGGGTCACACGCTCTAGTGAGAGGGTGGATAAGCAGGCACAGCAGCTTATAATCTTAGTCCTAGGGAGGTAGAGGGAGAAAGATCAGTAGTGCAAGGTCATCCTCAGATAAATATACAATCAGAAGTCTGAATATGAAGTCTAAAGACTGTCAGAGAGAGAGAGGTAGAAACAGACAGGCAGGCAGGCAGGCAGGCAGGCAAGCAGGCAGACAGACAGACAGAGACTGACAGAAAGACAGGCAGACAGAGACAGAGAGACAGACACACATACATGGGAGAGAGAGACAGAGAGAGACAGACAGACAGACACTGGGGTGGGGAAGAGAGTGTGAAAGGGAGGACACACTTGAGATTCTATAACCCTTGAAGGCTTTTAAAAACAACCTTTTGGGGTTTTAAAGCGCTTCCAGTTGCCTGAGATGCAAAAACATTCGTATGTCAATAAGGCAAGCAACCGGGCTATTCTGTACCAGGTGAAGCCAGCACAAGGAACTGCACACAAAGACAGCGCTATTTTTAGCATTTGGCGAAGGCCCACTCATTATCCTCTTGACAATAAGAATAAAGAAAGCAATTAGAACTTCAGGTAGCTCAAAAGCTCTTCCAAAGAAGCCGTAGCCCAAATATAAGGCATAAGAGACCTGCATCCCTCCAAGCAGTTGACGGAACTGAAAGACAACTGAGCAATCTGACCTTGATGGCATCCTAAGACTGGGTCTGGAGGGAAGGGAATGTAATCCTCGGATGGTCTTTGGCTCAGCAGTGGCAATGGACTGTACTCACATGGACACAAGAATGTAATATCAGGTTATTGATTTTTTAAAAAAGCAACCATTAGAGTCTGTGAACAAATGCAACCATTGTACTTGTGACCTCAGAATCATATAAATATTACAGTCCTTTACAATGCACAGGTAAGACTACAAGCGACTTAATTATAGGAGAAAAAAGGGAAAAGAGAAACTCAAGTCTCTTGGAGCAGGAAGCCTTAGGGAGCGCCCCAGCTCTGGAATGGGAAGCTGCACACACCTGTATTGCTTAATGCTCAATGTGACCAACAGGACAATCAAGAATTATTTGCTTATTTGTGTGTATGTTGATGCATGTGTGTTGGGGGGTATGTACTTGCCATCAGGATGGAGATCATAGGATACCTTGCTGGAATCGGTTCTCTCCCTCTACGGGTGTTATGGTGCTTGAACTCAGGTCATCAGGCTTAGCAGCAAGCACCTTTATCTACTAAGCCATTTCACCTGCCCCAAGAATATTTTAAAACTTTCATCATTTTTCATTTTATTTTATGTATATGGGTGTTTTGCCTACATATATGACTGTGTACCACAGACATGCCTGGTACCCTCAGAGGTCAGAAGATGGTGTCTGATCTTCTTTTTTTTTTAAATTTATTTATTTATTTATTTATTTTTAAATATTTATTTATTTATTATGTATACAATATTCTGTCTGTGTGTATGCCTGCAGGCCAGAAGAGGGCACCAGATCTCATTACAGATGGTTGTGAGCCACCATGTGGTTGCTGGGAATTGAACTCAGGACCTTCGGAAGAGCAGGCAATGCTCTTAACCACTGAGCCATCTCTCCAGCCCCAGATTTATTTATTTATTACATATACAGAGTTCTGCTTGCATGTATACTTGCAGGCCAGAAGAGGGCACCAGATCTCACTACAGATGGTTGTGAGCCACCATGTGGTTGCTGGGAATTGAACTCAGGACGTCTGGAAGAGCAGTCAGTGCTCTTAACCTCTGAGCCATCTCTCCAGCCCTGTCTGATCCTCTTGAACTCGAGTCACAGAAAGTTGTGAGCCACCGTGTGGGTGCTGGGAATTGAACCTGAGTCCTCTGAAAGAAGAGCCAGCGCTCTTAACTGGTGAGCCAGCTCTTCAGTCCCCTAACCTCATTTTATTTTAACTAGCAAAATGAGAAGGCTTAGGGAGGGATGAAAGAGGATTATATAAGTGAAATGAAACCTTAATTTTCATAGATTGTTTTCCAGAAGGATAGACCCAAAACTAGGTCACTTAAATGACACAAATGTATTGTATCACAGGCCTGAATGTGAGGGCTATACAGTCAAGAAGTCCTCAGGGCTGGTTTACTCTATGGGCTGTGGCGGGTGGGATCTGCTTCCTGCCTCTCCCTGGGGTCTGCAGGTTGATGGCCACTATAGGGCTTTCTTCCTGCCCTTGTGTCTTCACCCTTTCCTTCTCCATCCAAGCATGCCGGTTTACAAGCACTAACTTTGAGTTTGGTCTTCTAGCTGGGTATTTGTCAAGGAGGGGGAATAAAAGCTACTAGGCAGCTTGCAGGGTAAGTAACATATATTTTTATTCAGAGCATGTGGGTCTCCACCTGTTGCCTTGTCAGAGCCCTGCAGCTTCTCTGTACAGGACTGTGGCATGTGACCACAGTAGAAGTAAATACAGACCCCACGGGACAGTGACTCCCCTGTAGAGCAGCAAGAGGACAGGAAGGAGGAGAAATAAGCCTTGGGGGGGGGGTTCAGTTGTAAGCATCTCTGTTTGATTTCTCTTTTAGCATTAGAATGCTCTACTTCCTTAAAATTTAGAAATATTATTTGAGCTACCATGTGATTTTTATTTGTTTGTTTTACCTTTTACTATTTGGGGGTCCCATCACCCAGGTCCAAAATAAATCACATGGAATCTTATTCTTTCTTATGAATGCCTGGCCTTAGCTTGGCTTATTTCTAGCCATCTTTTCTTAACTTAAATTATCCCATCTACTTTTTGCCTCTGGGCTTTTATCTTTCTCTATATACCTTTCTCTACTTCTTACTCCATGGCTTGCTGTGTAGCTGGGTGACTGACCCCTAGAGTCCTCCTCCTCTTCTCCTTTTCTTATTCTTCGATCTCTCCTCCCAGATTTCTTCTCCTATTACTCTCCCTGCCTGCCAGTTCTACCTATCCTTTCTCCTGCCTAGCTATTGGCTACACAGCTTTTTATTAGACCAATCAGGTGTTTTAGGCAGGCAAAGTAACACAGCTTCACAGAGTTAAACAAATGCAATAGAAAAGAATGCAACACATCTTTGCATCATTAAACAAATGTGCCACAGAATAAACAAATGAAACACATCTTCAATTAATATTCCATGACAACCATGGTCTTCTTTCTCTGAGCTTCGACACACTTATTAGCTGTACAGCCTGCTGTCCTACCTCGGCTGCCACCTTGAAATCTCTGCAGCCAGTGCCACTTCCCCAGGCAGACTAAATACCATCTTTCCTTCTTCAGGGCAAGTTCCCTTGAGCTGAATTCAGCACAGCTTTGCTTCCCTGCCCTCCCCTCTCTCACCCAGCAGCTCGACCACATTTCCCTTCTGCTTCTGTCTCCAGCCTGGCACCCTACTCCCCTCTACCTGTAGAAGAAATACATGATGCCCTGTACCTCCTCGCAGCTCCCTGGGAGAGAAAAACCAAGCTCTGTTTTCAGGAGCGTCTGGTTGCTGATGCAGGAAGCAGTGTTGCATGGAAACAGACTGCAGCCTGACCTGTTAGAGATGAGCATGTGCCAGCTCTGCCACATGGTCCTCTGCTGTTAGTGACAGGTTGGCCTTTCTCGCAGCTGTTCCCAGCCTTTCCCATCACAGGTCTCCATGTTTCTACCTCTCCTGACTCTTACTGTGTCCCCACTCGCCCTCTTCTCCCTCTCTCTGCACTGCCCCCAAGCCTCTATCCATCAAGTTCATTCCTTTCTCCCAGCCCAGCAGATGGTCTGTTCCTACTCTCCCATTCCAGGCTTGGCTTTGCCACAGAGCTAAACTGTTGCTCTCACCCACATGTAATCCTGGCATACCCCTCACAGACCCATGTAAAGGTCAGGAGATAAATGGCAGGCGCCAGCTCTCTCCTTCCACCATGTGGTCCTGGAGCTCAAATTCAGGTTGTCATGTTTGAGGGCGGGCATCTTTATCTTCTGAGCCATCTTGCAGGCCACTGGGTCTGTATTCTTGAAATCTTTAGGACCAGTATGGATGTCTTAGTTAAGGTTTCTGTTGCTGTGATAAACACCGTGACTGCAAACAACTTGGGGAGAAAAGCGTTATTTCAGCTTATAGCTGTCAGGTCACATGCCATCACTGAGGGAAGTCAGAGCAGGAACTTAAACAGGGCAGGAATATGGAGTCAGGCACTGATATAGAGGCCATGGAGGGGTCCCGCCTTGCTCCTTGTGGCTTCCTCAGGCTGCTTTCGTACAGAACCCAAGATCCCCAGCCCAGAGGTGGCACCACCCATAGTGCACTGGGCTCTTCCGCACCAAACATCAACCAAGAAAACACCCCCACATGATTACCCAAAGGCCAAGCTGGGGGAGGCATTTTCTCAATTGAGGTCCCCTCTAACTTGTGTCAAATTGACATAAAACTAGCCAGGACAGTAGGGAAGACCAAAACGACTCTTGTGAAATGTGTCCCTGTGAGTTCTACTGCTCAGAACACCCCTGAGGAAAGAAGAGAAGATTAGAAGCCAGCGAGGGTGGGCCAGGAACAGGCAGTGACAAGGAGGCCATTGGCACAAAAGAACTGGGTTGAGGAGTTCTTGGTGATAGAAGATACCTGGGTAAAGGCTTTCCACTAGAGGCCGGGTGAGTCTTCATTCTGTCACACAGCGACTACTGAGCATCTACTGAATGCCAGGCCCTGGGGGACAGCAGTAAACAGAATCATGTCCCCACCCATGTGGGGCTCACACTTAGATTGGAGAGATAGACAAGAAATATTTAGAAAAGATTAGTGGGGAAGGGTGGGAAGGGACAGATGAAGCCCAGCGACAGAAGGCTGTGTGTACAAGGTGGTCTGACAGGCCCTTTCTGGGAGCCTTTGAACAAATCTCAAAAGGCAAGACGTGAGTAAGCCTTGTAATAGACGTGTACAAGGACTGAGAGTGGCAGTGAATGAGCAGTAGCCAGGAGCTGGCCAGACACAGGCCCACAGTTTCCGAGGTCAGAGATCCCAAAACAGGAAACACTCCTACTTGAGCGGTGGGGAGAGTCCGTGGAAGGTGAAGAGGAAACGGGTAAGTCTGTCCCCTGTACATGGCCTGGCTAGAATAGGGCCAGTGGGGGCCTCCAGGTAGAGACAGACACAGTAGAGAAAACTGAGTGTGCCCTGCGTCCCCCATCCATACTCTTGAATGTGCACACCATGGGCTCATGCTGGCTCCAGTGCACACACTCACACACATGTACATAGGAGCAAGCAGATGCAGAAAGTCTGCACAGGCTCACCTTTGGCAAGCATGCCATGTCATGGGCAGCCCAGGGCTCCCCATACCCCATCTCTTCTCCCACTGGTGACAGGAATATCAGTGGGAGTGAGCTAGCTTCCTTCCAGGGATCCTTCCAAGCTGTTTGGAGGGCATTTGGTGTGGGTCAGAGATCAGCTCTGCCCTTCAATGGGGCAGTTTTACACGGACTTCTTTTTCAGACTCCAGCCCTTTCCATCTCTTCCCAGGCCTGCCTCCTCCTGGTTTCTTTTCTCCCTGGGTCACCCCAGCCCCCAGACACCCCATGCCTCAGGCTGGCGGTGACTTTCTGTTAACCTTTCTCTAAGACATTTCCATTCCTGTTTCTGTTTCTCTCCCTGCTGGCTCTGACCCATTCCCCACCCCCTCTCCATACCTCCATTTTCTCTTTGGGATCTTTTTTGCTGCCTTCCAGGAAAAGCTGATGTGGTCTGGCACGGTTCTGAGGCCCCTACAGGCCTCTCTGGGCCAGGGGCTTCCCGCTGAGCAGCCACAGCTGGTGTGGGACTGGCCGCTTTAGTTGGAGGTGGCAGGACAGGAGGGAAGGGGGAGGGGGAGGAGGAAGAGAAGGCCGAGCCTGCAGAAGGGAAAAGGGGGACTGAGAGCCAACCAACTGTCACCATCTACTGAGGCTGTTTAGATGTAGCAGTGACAATCTTGCATCTTAGAAAGGCCAGCAAGCAAACCAGAGCTGACCACTCTGCAAGCTGCCAGAGAACCCTGGGAGCTGGGACGGGGGCTGGCAGGAGGGGATCGTTCCTCCCTCTCCTTTCCTCCAAGCCTCTCCTTTGAGGGCTGCCAAAGACTAAGATGGCACAGAGGGCTTTCGGATCTGAGGAAGGTTCTCCAACGTTGTGCCTCTGGGCGACTATCAAGGTTTCACGTGTATCTTCTTAGGGCCACTCCCACCTGATGGCCCCAGTGGTGGGCAGGAAGCTAGCAACAGGCTGGGAGGAGAATGGGGCCTACTGCGTTGTATCCTCTGCTGCGGCCTTGGCAGGAAGAGCTTCATCTGGGATCATCAGTGGGGCAGGAAACAGTTACTTGAAGAGGTTGTGTACTGGAACAGCTATGAACTACCCCCAGTGCCCCGCTGGGGGCGCTCTACAAACCCCACTATGTAAATACACAGAAGGTCCATTTGGGGTCTGACCAGTCGCCCTTTGATGGCAGAGGAGGCACTGTTCTACCCGGATGGCCTTAGATGTACCTGGGTTAAGGCAGAGTTACCAGTGACCACATATGGTCTCTTCTGCTGGGGAGAGCCATTTCCACTTGCTTCTCCTGCCCTCAGCCTCCAGGGCTGTTCTGAAATGGAATTCTGGGGACTGGTGTTTGGCTACCACCAAGAGCTTTCCTGGTGGGGAATGAGGAGGCCAGGATTGCTGTTCCTGGGACAGTTAGTGTTGGGCCCCCTTGCCTGAAAAGTGTGGTTTCCTCGCGTTCTATACAGCTTTTCCTGAAATGCCTTCGTTGTAAGGAACTTTCCCTGGGCATGTTCCTCCTCCCTTCGGCCTAGAGTCCCATTTGTGCCACCAAGAAGAGAACAGATGAACCCTAAAATACTTTATTTTGTGATATCTGATGACCCACCAACTCATTAATTTACCCAAGGGTTTCTGGGTACCATGTTCAATAACAGCCTGCAAGACAAGGCGCCTCCCCATGGCAGAACAAATAACTGCAGCTCGGAGCAGGGGTGGGAAAGGCAGGCCACAGAGTCAGTGAGGACAGCTAGTGAGGAGAGCACGCCAGACTTGTCTTTTTTTCTGCTTTTATTGTTTTGTTTGATTTATTTTTTGAGACAGAGTCTCTCTCTATGCAGCCCTGGCTGTCCTGGAACTATGCAGACAAGGCTGGCTGCAAACACACAGAGATCCACCTGCCTCAGCCTCCTGAGTGCTGGGATTAAAGACAGGCACCACTTGATTTCTCTTGTCTGTGCCAGAAGGAAGCAGTCCCAGGAGGGGTCAAGGATGGGGATGGTGGTTAATCTGTGCTTAGGTACGTAGGATGGGGACTGGGAGCTTCTTGGGGGGGGGACCTACAGGTGAGGCTGATGGCATGAGCTTTGTTCTGTGTCAGTGTGTGCAGCTGTGTTCTAGGAAACCTAGGGAAGCCTTAGTCACTGGGAAGTTGCCCCTGACAGATGCCGAAGTCACAGACTCCCCTCCTTTGTTAAATCTGGATACATAGGCCTCTACTCTGCTTATTCCACCCAATTCAGGACTTGCCCAAAACCCTTCCACAAAATAAGCAAGGTGAAAGGAAGGGCTTCCTGGGGGCAGGGCAGAGAAGTGCACATCTAAAGGAGTCTACAGTAGCATCCTAGCTTCAGACTTGGTGTTTACAGGCAGCACTCTGGGGTCTTCAGCGGTTTCATAGCAGGGAGGGAGTATGAGGAGCTGGGATGTGGCTCCTTATATACTTTCAGTCAGTGGCAATTCCCAGTTCCTCTTGGCCTTGCTGAGAGGGTAAACTGAGTCACAGCAGACTCTATCAGGTTAACAGACGGGAAGAGGAAGCATGGGAGAGGATATGGGGGAGATGGAGGTTATATGCTGTAGAGGGCTGAGCGGTCCATGCTAGGAATTTATTTTCTGTCTCCTTGTCTTCTTCTTCCACTGCAGATCCTTTGGCTTGGGCTCTTCCTTGCTTCATTCCTGTCCCTTTCCTTCCTGTTTAGAGAGAAAGGTCTTATTCCCTCCCCACAAGACAGAGCTGCCCCCCTTCACACAGTGTAAGATGGTGGATCCCACAAGTGGCAAAGCTGATCACACTGTCTGGCATTTATGACAGGTCTTGAACACTGTGGGGACTGAGCCAGAGACTATTCCTGAAGTGAGGTCCCTCAACATTGCTCAGAGTGCTGGGTCCTGGACCATGGAACCTCTTTGCAGGCCAGGGTGTTCAGAATCTCCAGCCAGGGACACCTCTGCCAAGACTGAGCTGATTTCTGCTTTCTGTCAGGCATGCTGTCATCCCTGTCATTCTGCCTGCACACACACCCACTCAGTGTGGGGCTGAGCTGGGGCCTTGGGAGTTCCCTGCCCAACAACCTCAGCCTACAGGATATATTTACTTAGAAAAGAAAAAAGAACCCAGGGGCTAGAGCCTGGTGGCTGTTCCCTACACTTTGGCTCTTACGGTTTTTCATAGAGACACCCCAGCACACACATACACACACACACACACAGAGAGAGAGAGAGAGAGAGAGAGAGAGAGAGAGAGAGAAAGAGAGAGAGAGAGAGAAAGAGAGAGAGAGAGAGAGAGACTCTTCCACACACAGCACACACTTAACTGCACACACAAACAGCAGCAGGGCCAGGAGGGGAGGAAGGGGTTGCTGCTTGCTGCTTTTTCCTTCTTGGAGGCAAGGTTAGAAATTTCCCACTTTCTATGAGATCTAGTTTCTCACCCTTCCCCCATTAAAAAAAAAAAAAAAAAGGACCCTTTCTGGCTTCATCTTTTCTTGGGTCCTGCCCAGATAGTGCTGTGACTTTAAGGAAGTTGGAGCGTGTGTGTGTGTGTGTGTGTGTGTGTGTGTGTGTGTGTGTGTGTGAGAGAGAGAGAGAGAGAGAGAGAGAGAGAGAGAGGGTGAGCACATATAAATAACCCAAAATTTGGCCCCCTTTCCCCTTCAGTTCTGGTGTCATTTTTGAAGCAGGGTGCCTGTTGCTGAAGCTCATTTTTGTTTTGTTTAAAGGAGTCCACGCTACACAGTCTTCCCTGCAGTCCCTGCTCGGTACTGTCCCTGCACCCTGGTCAGCAGGGTGTACAAAGCAGGCAGCCCCCTCCTACAGCATCCTGGTCCTGCCCTGGCAGTCCTGGCCTTGTGGACTTCCAGGCAATCCAGTCCTTTGGAGCTTCAGTTCCATCTTAAAGGAGCCTCGGCTTGCCTTCGGAAGAGCAGTTTGGAGGTAAGTCAGGGAAGAAGGGGCCCCCACTGCTGGGGGTAAGGGAGTCAGGGTGGAGGTCTGGGCTGGTTTGTTCTTCAACCCCTGTGGGTTTGACGGACTTGGAACAGGTCCTTTCTCAGAGCCATCTAGACAGCATCTGCTTGGACAATCTCAACCCCAGAGCTCCCAGCTGCATTGGGATGAGCCTCTGGCCCCCTGCCTTAGTTGAGAAGTCCTGGCTGGTTTGTTTAGGCAGCTGCCTCGGGTAGTTTGAACAGAACAGGCCACGGAGTGGGAGGGGTGGAGGGGTGTGTGTGTGTGCATTGCACAAGGAGCCTTGTCTGGACCAGGGCAGCAAAACATACCTATGGGGGGCTCCAGTGGGAGGGGCTGGAGCCAGGATGTGGGAGGGCAGAAGGGAGGTCCTGTGAAGTGCTGGGGGAGGGGGTGGCTGGAAAACAGATTTCAAGTCATAAAGTCAGCTAGGAACAGGCCGAGGCAGAAAGAGCTCTGTGCAGAGGAGAAGCTGGGGTCCACTTCCATCCTGTCTTCGCCTTGTCTGCCTACACGACCTTGGCAAGTCCAAGCCCTCCTATGGGCCTCAGTTTCTCTCTCCTATGGAGTGAGGGTGGTGGGTTAGGTGGTGCTGGATTCTGGCTGGGTTCTGCAGGGTCTTCTAGTGGTTGGGATCTGAGGAGGAACAGGTCCATTCTGTGAATCCTTAGGCTCACTCACTTGGGTGGCATGTCCTTCCCCGTAGGAGGTACCATGCAGGCACTGTGCCTGCTTTGCTGGGCTGTTCTCCTGAACCTGGTGCAAGCTTGTCCGGAGTCCTGTGACTGTGGCGAGAAGTATGGCTTCCAGATTGCAGACTGTGCCTATCGTGACCTAGAGGCTGTGCCACCAGGCTTCCCAGCCAATGTGACCACACTGAGTCTGTCAGCCAACAGGCTGCCAGGCCTGCCGGAGGGAGCTTTTAAGGAGGTGCCCCTACTGCAGTCGCTGTGGCTGGCACACAATGAGATCCGCTCGGTGGCTGCTGGTGCCCTGGCCTCTCTGGGCCATCTCAAGAGTCTGGACCTCAGCCACAATCTCATCTCTGAGTTTGCCTGGGGCGACTTGTACAACCTCAGCGCTCTGCAGTTGCTCAAGATGGACAGCAATGAGCTGGCCTTTATCCCTCGGGATGCCTTTCGCAGCCTCCGTGCCCTGCGCTCCCTGCAGCTCAATCATAACCGCCTGCACTCTTTGGCTGAGGGCACCTTTGCGCCCCTCACCGCGCTGTCTCACTTGCAGATCAATGACAACCCTTTTGACTGCACCTGCGGCATTGTGTGGTTCAAGACATGGGCCCTGGCTACAGCAGTGTCTATTCCGGAACAGGACAACATTGCCTGTACTTCACCACATGTGCTGAAGGGCACCCCACTGAGCCGTCTGCCACCCCTGCCCTGCTCAGCACCCTCCGTGCAGCTAAGCTACCAGCCCAGCCAGGATGGAGCAGAGCTGCGGCCTGGCTTTGTACTGGCACTCCACTGTGACGTGGATGGACAGCCAGTCCCCCAGCTTCACTGGCATATCCACACCCCTGGTGGCACAGTGGAGATCGCCAGTCCCAATGTAGGCACCGACGGACGTACCCTACCTGGTGCCCTTGCAGCCAGCGGGCGGCCACGCTTCCAGGCCTTTGCCAACGGTAGTCTACTTATCCCTGACTTTGGCAAGCTGGAGGAGGGCACCTATAGCTGTCTGGCCACCAACGAGCTAGGCAGTGCTGAGAGCTCTGTGAATGTGGCACTGGCCACTCCCGGCGAGGGGGGAGAGGATACACTGGGACGCAGGTTCCATGGCAAAACAGTGGAGGGCAAAGGCTGCTACACGGTCGACAATGAGGTACAGCCGTCTGGACCCGAGGACAATGTGGTTATCATTTACCTCAGCCGTGCAGGGGCCCCGGAGGCTGCAGTAGCAGCAGAAGCGACGGCTGCACAGCAGCTCTCGGGCCTGCTTCTGCTGAGCCAAAGCTTGCTTGTTCTCTCCCTTGCCTGCTTCTAACCACACCCTGTCCCAGCTGGCTGGAGCAGCCCCAGGGCCTTTCCAGCTCCTCCTGACCCTGCCAAAGTTCCTTCTAAGTACTGAGGTCTGGGGCTGGTGAGGCCTGAGGTTGGCCTGGGGACTTCATATTTTCCTACCTCCCTTTCTAAGCTCTTCCAGGCCACTCATTGCTCCAACTTGTAGATCTGCTCAGAGCTAGCAGCTAGGATAGAACCATATCCCAGAACTCATCGTCTCTGGTGCTAATTGCTGCTAACAGCATTGCCTATGCTCCTGTCAGGGGCAGCATGCTAACAGGGCACCAATAATGCCCTAACCCTGGCCCACTTTATGCACTGAGGTAAGGAGCTTGGGGAGGCCACCCAGGTGGGTACTGGGGCCAGGTTGGAGGGGAACCTGGAGTGGCCAGTACAGGATCTGGAAAGGGAGTACTACAGGAAGGGCTGGGGAGGCTGAACTCTCTCCCTGTCTTCTTAATGTCCTCTGGTGAAATGTGGCAACTATCCCTGGCTGGGCCTCTCTCTCCTCTCGCCCCAAATCCCACAGCCTGTGCCTGCTCCTTGAGACTCTTGCCCCTCCTTTATTTCCAAGTGTGTACCAGTAACCTGCCTCTCCAAAGAAGCTAGCCAGTCTGGGGTAGCCGGGGGAAAAAAAATAAACAGCATTTCTGATGCCCCCTTTCGTCTGCCTGGAATTCTGTTGGGATCAAAGAGTCCTTGTGAGAGGATGGGATGGCCACATGGAAGAGTTGTGCCAACACAAGGCAGGGACCCACAGGATATATGTGCAGGGTATTTCGGGTAACATGGGAGGGGAGCCCAGACTCATCACTGGGCCTTAAGATGAGCCAAATTATATATATTTTTTTCTCCAAACTAACTCATGGGACAGGTGGGATGGGAACCTGAGCATTGCTTTCTGCATTTTGGGAGGGGGTTAGGTGAAAGACATGTGTTGTAGACCCAGGAAGAGTGTTAGGAATAGAGTTGGCGACAGATGGGGCAAGAGCAAGGAATGAGACTGAAGGATGGGGAAGTAGGAGACAAAGGACAAAGAAGGAATTGAAGACAGCCTGAAGGAAAGGGACAGGGAATAATGCCATCCTCAGGCTCTCTCTAGTACGTGGAAATGGCCCCCCAAGGGATGCTCCAATGGAGTAGAAACCTCTAACCTAAGGGAAGACTGGGAGTTGGGGGTTAGACACAGTGGTGCGGTTGTAGATAGGTCTGCCAGCAGAGAGAGACCCTGAAGAGCTCCAGGCCTGTGCTGGGCCAGGGGTGTCTCCCTATTCCCCACCTTTAAAGGGTGGATATGTGCACACAGGAACGGTGACCTTCAGGGGAAGGCCTACCCCTCTCTGCAGAGCCCCAGGACTGCTGAACTCAGCAGAATGAAGGCAGGGGGTTGAGGAGTCTGGAGGAGCAGCTGTGAGTTTGGCAGCTGGCCAGCCCCTCCCCCACACTGGGGTCCCCATGTAGGACTTGCTTTCCTTCTCCCTCATCCGTCTCTGACCTGTGGCTCCTGTTGAGTCCTTGTTAGCCATCAGCCAGCCAGGGTCAAGAACGTCTTCACATCTGAGCAAAAGCACCAGGATGGAGCCATATCCTTTATGCTGTTCCTTTGGGTAAGTTTATGCCTATCTCCGGGTTTCAAGTGTGTCAAGAAATCAAATCACAGAGGACTGGCAATGTAGCTGAGCTGGCAAGAGGGCTTGCCTGGCATGCTTGAGGCCTTAGAGTAATAGTGCATGCCTTTAATCTTGACTCTCAGGAGGTGGGCACTCAGGAAATAAAGTCAGGAAGACCAGATGCTTATGCAACACAGCAAATTTGAGGCCAGCCTGAGCTGCATGAGATCCCATCTCCCAAGGTAGTGTCTAAAAGTCCAGTTGATTGGCTGACTAGACCTGACAGTCCTGACATGGAGCCCAGCATCCCTGCTCCACATGCCACTAAGCAGGACGGACATCTTAAAAGTCCATACACCTGTCATTTACCACCTAGGGCAGAATAACGTGGGAACTCCTGTGTCCAAGTGAACTAGCTACTCCTTTGCTTTGGTTTTTTGTGGCTTCCACTGTCCTTAGTGTATAGCAGGAATTCCCAGCCAGCCATGGACCCTCTGACTGGCTCCACCCCCATCTGCATCTTCTTACAAGGCCTGTGAAGAAGCTGCATCTCTACATACCCTCTGCTCACCTCTCCCCCAATACACCCTTTTCCTGGTCTTCAACTGGCTGAATCAGTTTCCAACATCACCTCCTCCCAGATGTTTTCTTAGATCTTCTCTCACCTGGTGTGAACCAGGCCCCTTCCTTCGACCCCCCCCCCTTGTCTTGTGATTCAGCCAGATTATATTCTCTTGTGACGGTCTCCTTGGTAATGGCAGAAGCAGAATCTGAGTCGTCCTCCTGTGACCATGTGAGTTATTGACACACCACATTGAAGAAGTTTTGCAGTAGACTGAGGGGGACTTAGAGCATGCTTTCTTTGGCCCCTGGGCAGCCCGGATCATGGGTTTGAAGGCCAGGAGGTACCTCTGGTGAGTTGTGTATGTGTTTGATCTATAGTTGGAAATAAACAGACATGATTTTGAGGCTCCCTGACCCAAACAGGGTGGGGAGGCACAGTGAACCACATCTAGAGCGTCTCTCTGATTTATGTATCTTCCATCTTCTACAGGACCCCAATGTGTCTGCATCTCTACTGTCCCTCTGCATCCTTGGTCCACTGCCTTTAGCCTTCTCTACTCTGAATGACACCTCTCTCCCCTTCGTGTCTTTGTTTATTTCTTTAGAGTCTGTACCGTTCCTGCAGCTTCCTAGCCCCAGATCCTGCTCATCTTATAAAACCTGCAAGTCCCGGAACAGCGTCGTAGGGACCCCAGGCATCATCACCCAGTGTCCATCCCAGCACCCCAAGAGCCCCCAATACTTCCCCAAATCAAGCTCAGATAATGCTTACTGACAGTGTAGGTGGTTCCCCTGAGAGCCCTCCCCCATGAGGAGGAATGTTCCTCAGGGGCACATTTATTACCTGGAGCACACTAACTTCTTTCATGACAGCTAACGGCATTAAAACTACAAAAATATGTAGCTCTTGGAATGGGCAGCTCAGTGGGGCCTCTTGGAGTCTGACTTGGCTGCACAGGAAAGGGTGGCCGGAAGAGAGAGGAAGGAGAAAGAAGCCCGCACAGGCTCCACCTTCATGGTGGGAGGGCTGGGACTGAGGTCGGGCCAGCTGGGATGGGAGATATCCAGACCTTTCATCACCAGCAGGGAGCAAGGGGGGGCCTCACTGAGGCCCGGCAGGCTGATGGCAGAACCAGTGTGGAGAGAGAGGCCTAAGTGTGGCTACCCCTGCTCTGCCAGTTCCAGGACTAAGAGCCCACCAGCTGTTTTCTCCAGAGCCCTAGCTGGTAGCCTGGCGGACAAGCACAGACCAAAGTCCTCTTGAGGCTGGTGGTGTAGACACAGTGACTCCAGTTCTCTGATCCCACAGGGATCTGCAGGCTTGGCAGAGCTGCCGCTGGGGGAGGGGAGTGCTGGCATGGATGGGAGGGAGGCTGGGAGGCTGGGATGTGCCTCAGCACATGAGCAGGGCCCTGTGGTTTTCCTCACCCTCAGGGCTGGGTGCCATTGGCCTTGGCACCACTTAGGGCTGCCTTCCGCAAGGCCTGCAGGCTTGGGTTGTGTAACAGCGTGTAAGCCAGGCCCCAGCGGGCCCTACTCCGACTGCCTTTGGGTCCTGCTCCCTTGGCCATCAGGTCCTTGGTCTGTAATAGTTGCATCCCTGAGAGAGACAGAGAGGGAGGAAAGAAAGGAGGAAGGGAGAGAGAGAGAGAGAGAGAGAGAGAGAGAGAGAGAGAGAGAGAGAGAGAGAGAGAGAGAGAGAGAGAGAGAAACCTTTTATGAGTTCCAGCCAAGTTTCCACAGTCCCCAGACCTAAGAAGGGTCTGAAACCTCCAGGCACAGCCAGGGTTCCAGTTACCAAATGGGGGAATGGCAGAAGGCTGGGCTGCAGAAGTATGTTACCCTTCTGGTGGAAGAGGAGGGAGAGGATGAGGTCTGTCAACTAGAAGCCTCAGACTTGACAGCAGCAGGTGGGGGTCAGGGAAGTAAGGGCAGGCCTATGCGACCCTACCATAGACCTCCTGGGCAAAGAAGGAGGGGGTATCTCATTCCAGGAGGAAGCCGGGGAGGAGAACCAGTACAGCCGTTCTAGACACTCTGCACACACAATGTGCAAGTCCATATTAGAGAAAAAAATTACCCCAGCTAGGAGGGTGACAACAGGAAGCTGGAGGACAGAGCGTGGGAGACTTCCTGCTGCTCACTATTTTAGAGAGGCCTCCTGTGACTCCTCCCTGAGAAGCTGGGAGTCTATACCCCCAGCCCAGGTGAAGAAGTACCTTCTTCTTCCTCTGCTGGTCTGAGGCTGTCCTGGGGGGCCAATGGGGGCCGGAGACGTGGACTTGGCGCATGAAGGAGCAGAGTACAGAAGGCTATGACCGCTGGATGCGACTGGCTGGCCTCAATCCTCAGGAAGTTTCGGTAGGTGTGATAGCCTAGGATAGGTTGGAGACAGAAAGCTAAGACATGAGGAGCCCATGGCAGACTAGAAGTACCCAGAAACAGCAAGAGGCATCCAGGGAGATGTGTACACACTGGCATCCAACCAAGCATGGCACACACACACTGCATACAGGTTCTGGCACGCCTGTTAGAATACACCACACCCACCCCGCTGCACGTGACTGTCTAGCACCAAACAGCTCTGCCATTTCTGTGCACACACTCGTGGAACCCTGGCAGCACACACACACTGCACATACATGGCCTTACACCATGGAGCCTTGGGAATGCTCACCACCTGCTGCACACAAGAAGCCTATATGCACAGATCAGCTCAGAGGTCAGGGTGGGGCAGCTGCTTGGACAGCTCAGCCCCCAGTCCCTGCCTAGGAACCTTACCTGGATCCAGGGAGGCAGCTCTTGGTGGCAGCAGGCTGAGGTCCATCTGGCCCAGGTGAACAGCGTTGTAGAGGGAAGAAAGGAGCACCCGCCAGATGGCCGCGACAGCTCCCACCAGCATGTTGATAGGGAAGAGAAGAAAAGTGGCTACGCAGAGCATGCGCCTGGGGAAGGGAGGAGAAAGGCTGAGGCAGGCCTCCTCCAGGGTCCTGTGCTGGGCCAGCGCCACAGCTCCATGCCCACTGGCACTGTTGCCATCCAGTGACTGACATTTTCTGGGTGTACTTTTGTACCTCCCAGGAAAACCAAAGTTTACTAATAAGCGTCTTCCTCTCTTGCTCTCTACCTTGGCTTTGAGGCAGGATCTCTTACTCCACATGGAGCTCACTGATTCAGCAGGACTAAGTGGGCCAGCAAGCCGCGGGGATTCTCCATGAGTGTGCCACCATCATGTGGGGGCTGAGGATCAACTGGACTGAGGTCCTCATGATAGCTTTACCAACTGAGTCATCTCCTCAGCCCTCCGCCTGTTTCTATACAACCCTGATGTTCCCGCCTTCCTCCTCCGAGCTCCCCCCACCCCTCCACAAACTCCAGGTTCCTCTTTGGATCCAAGATTTTTCCCACACCATCGCTCCAACGTGTAGAGGAGTTTGTGGGGAAGAGAATATCAGTGACCCTCAAAGCCAGAAAGGCTGCAGGCAGAGCTGGACTCAGTGGTCGAGTGTGTGTCTACCACGAACTAGGCCCTGGGTTTGCAAGGGTATGAGTTCTCATCACCCCGAAATCTCCTGGGAGAAGATTGGCTCTGTGACAGATAGGAAAGAGGCATTTTAGAAGGTAAAATCTACAGAAAGAGAGAAGAGTCTGAGACCTGAGGGAACCATAAACTTGGGGGCCATCTTACTGGTTGGTCAGTTGTGGGTAACCATGGTGAGTCTCCAGGAAGATCCAGTGGGCTGCTATGTTCTGCAGGATTACAGCCAAGGCCAGAGTCAGCCAGAAGGGCCTGTATGTAGGTAGGACGAGGGAAGGGTGCTGTCAGAGGGCCCTTTGGAAAGTCCAAGAGCCCTGATCTTTGCCTTACTCACCATGTAGATTCCAGGGATCGGAGGAGCAGAAGGTTCCTGCCGTGGAGCAAAGGCACAAACACCAGGAAGGCCAGGACTGTGGTGCCCAAGAAGAAGATGACCTGCTGCACCAGGAGCCCTGCAGGGGGCAGAAGGGACAAGGGGACAGACGGGAGGTTCCCTGGGAGCCAGCTTATCCTTGTATTCTCAGAAGTTTCTGTGGCTACCTCCATCCCATGTCATTGCCTGGGCCCTGGATTCTTTTATAAAATAGGGATAATAGTTCCTGCCTTAGAGGGCTGTTATAAGACTCCAGTAGCCTCAGAATCCACGGTGTTGCTCCCAACTGGATCCTGAGTTTTCAGGCACGAATTACCTTTTAAATGAGTGTGTGTGTGCCTGTGAATCAGAGCTTAGTAGCTGTAGGTGCTGGGTGTGGCTATGGAAACCATCGGGCCACACATTCGCCTGGGATGATGTATAAGAGATGTATAAGAGGGCTTGGGAGGTCTACGGTGGACGAAGATGAGGAACACGACTTTTAGTTCTGTTCTTTCCTCTGTCTTGCGTCACCTTCCCTCTTCCCCTGGGTGGGAACGGGGGATCTCAAGGCCAGGTCTGGCCTTTGGACTTGCAGGAGGGGCCAAGTCCCTCGCAGTTCCTAAGGGGAGAACTTAAGACATGGTCTGGAACTTGAGGGTTATCTGACCAGATTCTCTCAGGTGACACGCTATACAGCTGTCCCATGTTCGTGGAACGTTACTTGCATCCCCAGGAATGAGGAACTCTTCACCTTGAGGCAGCCCATTAAGGCCAGTCTTCCCTTACAGAAGCAACCATGGGCCACATCCAGACCCAGGTTCATCGTGCCCACAATTACCCAGGTATACCTTCATGTGAAGGGCTCCCCTTTCAGGGGGCTCCTACACTGTCATCCAGAGCAAGCTTCCTGAACACATGCACAGGAGGGGGGATGGGAGGATATGTTCCTCCTACTGCTCTTGCCCTACCCAGCCTAGGATCATGGCAAGGGGGCTCACCAAGGCAGCAGAAGGCTGTCTGGTAGGCGCTGAAGCTCATCCAGCAGACGATGGCTTGGCGAGAGGGGTGAGCACTCTGAAGCGGGGGACCCAGGTCCAGGCTAGCCCCTCGGTGCAGTGCTTGAAGATTAGCCCTGGGTTGAGAAAAGTGACCTCGGGGAATAATATAGTTCCTCTAAATGGTAGCCCAGGGTGAGCCTCTGGCCACCAGCAGGGAACCTTTGGGTGGCAGGCACCTGGAGATTAATAGTCTGGAAGCGGTCTTCCAGTAAAGCTAAGTCTGGGTAGCCTTAGGAGACCCCGGACAGAGGCACAACCGGATCACTGGGAACTGTAACCCAGGTGGACCACCAGGAGGAAGGCAAGGCAGAGGGCCTCAAATGCCAGGGCAAGTAGGGCCAACTTTGTGGTCTAAGTCCCTGAGTCAGAACTCTGAGGCCTGCCGAGTACCCAGAAACGGTGGATCAGTTCTCTGCATTGCTCATTTCTAGGAACAACTTCCCAACGCCCCTCCACTTTCCAGGGTTTCCTCTCCCGCTCCATTCTTCCACTTCTCTGCCCTTTCTCATGCGGTCACTCTGCCTTTGATACCCTTCTCCCTCAGTCCCATGCTCTTGGACCATTGGAACTGGATTCTTCTTTACCAGCCCTCCCAGGGCACCTTCTCACAAGCAAACTCCCTGACAATGTGTTGTGCCCTGTACCACTCCCAGATCTCAAAGACAGCCACACATGTCCCTGGGGCAGGTGAGAGCCACCTTCTCCTCCCACCACATACAGTCAATGGTGGTGGAGGGGTGCCCTATGGCAGCCTGGCCTACAGAGGCTTTGCTCTCCCTCCTGGACTGGGATTCCTCAAGTGCTCAGGACTTGGAGACCTGCCCTACCTCTGTCCTGGAGTGTCAGGGCTTGTCACTGACCTGTGAGTCCCCAGGGAGCGGAGCAGGAGCAGGAAGTTTAATGAGCAGGACAAAACCAGAGCCGAGATGTAACATGCTGGATGGGAGAGAGAGCCGGGGAGGACAGGGGATGAAGGATCTTGCACAGCTTTTGACCCCTATACCTCACTCTAAGGGGAAGCTGCTGAGCCCCGGCTCCAGTTCTTAGGTCCAGCACCAGCTGATACTCTCTACAGTCCCGTCCTGTCCAGTAACATATGATAGCTAAGAATGAGAAAGGGAAGCTTGAACCACAGATATGGCCTTCACCTTGGTTTTCTTGCTTCCATTGCTATGACTCCTGCAGTGAGAGATTCCTACCTGGCATCTAGCTGCAGCTCCCCTCTTCCTGCTCACAGGGCTGGACATTAAGAGGTCCTTGTGACTATCACAAGCTTCACTGATGGCCATGCTGAGTGGGGCCCCTCTGTTAACTCTCTCCCACATACCCCTGACCTCACACACAGACATTGAGACAGCCAGGTCCACAGTCTCTGTAACAGTAACGGTAGATAGAAAGCTCTGAAGGCATGTGTAAGAATGTAATGGATGCAGCTGACATGTTTCTCAACCCACATGCCAGCCGACCTCACTCTAGACCCTCACAGCAAGCCCACAAGGAATTGTCCAGGGAGGGCTTGGCAGTCCATGGCCCCATATACTCCCCATTCTCTACCCTACACTATCAGCATGCCCTGGGATGGTGTCAAGAAAACAGGCAAAGCAGCCACACCCCCATCTGCAATGTTAGCCGCCTAAGTTCCAGCCATTGCTTGTTAATCCCCCAAAGCCAGAAGGCCCATTTCAACAAGGGAGCCCCACGTGGACTAGTGGCACAAGTTCCATGAGTCACGACTGTCAGGCCTTATGACAGGGTGGAAAGGAGCCCTCACTTGGACGTCAAGAAACCTACCTCCTATCTACTGTGCCTGGCTGTACAACCTGAGGCTGGCTCCTCCCCATGTGTCCCCACAAAGCGA
Organism: Arvicola amphibius; assembly: GCF_903992535.2. Lineage (NCBI taxonomy): Eukaryota > Metazoa > Chordata > Mammalia > Rodentia > Cricetidae > Arvicola > Arvicola amphibius. Next base: position 126,486,843 of record NC_052049.1, on the reverse strand, counting down.
CTGGGAGAGAGCAGGGGGTAGGTAGGAAGGTAGCTGTAAGCTATATCGGACCACTGAAGGGGCAGCTGGTGTGGTTTCCTGCCTAGAGACTTGTCTCCTGGGCAGCAGGGAGAGAGGGGTTGTCCAGATAGACAAGGATTTGGGAAGAGAAAACAGGTGCTCTGTCAGGTGCAGCCCAAGCTAAGAGGATTGCCTATAAATCCCAGACCCCATCCCACATACATGGCTTTTCCTCCCTTCCCACCCCGAAGTCACACAGAAGCCAAGACACCTACTCTGTCACTATAGCTAGAGAACTAGTTGGTCAAAGACACTGGAATGGAGGAGAGGAAGATGTCACACAGGTCGATAAGGATCCTAGGCTGCAGAGCTACGGAAGCTCCAACTGCCCCCGTTTTGAGATGAGGAGCAGAGACCCAGAGCAGGAAGGAGCATGACCAAAGGCAGCCTGTTTGTTCATGGTAGGCTCTCACCAGGTCCAGTAGCCTGTCTCCTGTCCCCACTAGGACCGTTAGGGACACCAGGCAAGCTCACCTTCTACAGCCCATAGGTGATGCTTCACCAGCTCTACCACCTCCTGCCGGTCCTCAGAGAGCACGATCCCAAAGCCAGCCAGCAGGTAGGAGACATCCGTGGTGATCCCTGCCCTTACCTTCTGCATAGTGGGCACTACGCTTACCAGCAGCAGCAGGGCCACCTGGAAAAGCCCCACCATGAGGTCGGGGTGAGGGACCAGCTGTGCGCATATCAGGCCCTGCCACCCTAAAAAAGCCTACTAGAGGAGACTGTACCAAGCTGCAGCCACATGCTCCGAACTGTCCTGATAGTGGGTCCTTCTGCCTTCAAACAGAATGTGACTTGAAGGTATAACTTTAGCCCCAGAAGGCCAAGGGTAGGCCTCTACACAGCTGTCTCTATTTATTTCCCTCTACTTGTCTATCTAGCTAAGATTCAGAATACAAACGTTTCCAACTTTGGGCTGGGGTGATAGTTCAGCCAGTTAAGTGCCTGGTGCACTTTACTGCATTTGATTAGCATAAACCTGAATTTGAATTTCCAGAACCCATATGAAAAGCAAGGCAAGGTGGCTCCTGCTTATAATCCCAGTGCTAGGGAGGCAGAGACAGGCAGGTCCCTGGTGCTTGCTAACCAACCAGTCTAGACTAATTGGCAAGCGCCAGGCCAGTGAGAGATCTGTCTCAAAATATAAAGTGAATGGCAGCTAAGGAATGATACTGGGAGCTGTCCTTTGGCCTACACACATACACACACACACACACACACACACACATACACAAACACACACACACATACACAAACACACACACACATACACAAACACACACACACACACACACTCTCTCTCTCTCTCTCTCACACACACATACAGGGGTAGATGTGAGAGATAGATTTTAAATTTTTCCATGGTTAAAAAAAAACAAAATAGCATTAAAATTAGACAGATTTGGATTCAAATTTTGATTGCCCTGAGATACTAGCTGTAGGAAGTTGGCTGAATCGGGTTCTCCTAGCCTCAATTTCCAGTTCATAAAATGGAAAGAAACCAGACCTCTGTCATCCCAGCAGCTTTTTTTTTTTTTTTTTTTTTTTTTTTTGGTTTTTCGAGACAGGGTTTCTCTGTGGCTTTGGAGCCTGTCCTGGAACTAGCTCTTGTAGACCAGGCTGGTCTCGAACTCACAGAGATCCACCTGCCTCTGCCTCCCGAGTGCTGGGATTAAAGGCGTGCGCCACCACCGCCCGGCCCCAGCAGCTTTTTTATTGTTGTTTATTTGTTTGTGTTTTGAGACAGGATCGCCTCTAGTCCAAGCTGGCCTCAAACTTACTTTGTAGCTGGGGAGGATCTTGGACTTCTGAGTCTCCTGCCTCTACCTCCTTCGTGCTGGGATTACAGGCGTGTGTTTCCATCACGCTGGGGACTAAGCCAGGGCTTTATATATGTATGCAGGCACGCTACCAACTAAGCCACAGCCCGAGTCCCTGGCAGCTTGTCACTGAGAGTTATGATAAAGGTGGTGGTGATTTATCCAACATGGCAACTCACAAAATCTTCCCAATGTAGAAACGTGCTTTTATTTCTTCTATGTTATAGATGAGTTAATAGGTTCAGGGAGATGGAGAAAATTGGCAAGGTCACCCAAGAGGTCAACAATGGAGGTACAGTTTGAATCCTTGTTTATGTGGACTTTGAAACTTGTGAATCTTTCTGTGAATCTGCTGAGGGCTGTCATCCCTCCCGCTGGCAGGAGGTACAGTGCAGCTGACTGGGTGAGGGAGCACACCTAGGGATCTGACTGGGACCTGAGCTGTCCCAGGTTTGGGGGCTAAGGACAGAGGCTTGGGGACAGAGGGCACTGCAAACTGCAAGACACACCTGGTAAGTGGCTGCTCCTGTCAGAGTGGCCGAGATCACCAGCTTCAAGGGCAGACGGAATCCTACAGTCCCCGGAAGAAGGCATGAGGAGAGCAAAGTGGCCCAGCCTCTGGCCCCATCCCTTCCAGGCCAGGCCAGTGTTTCCCCTGTCCAGGACTGGCAGCTGTGCCCACATATGAGGAATGGGCTGCCCCTTCCCACCAGCTTCTCCGAGCAAAGGCTCAGCCTAACCCTGGGCCTCCGCTGCACCACATACCTGGCTGTGGAGTGTAGATGGAGTGTTGGGAGCAGGCCCAGGCCCGAGACAGGAGGCTGTGCTTGAAGGTGGGGCCGGAGCTGCAGACAGATCCAGGTAGGTGGAGCCTCAGGAGAAGCCCTCTGCTCCAAGGCCACATCTAAGTTGGGCAATTCTTTCCCAGCGCCATGCCACTAACAGGAACCTCCTCCACGGCACTCACCCAATCCCATCTTCCCACACATGGCTCCCAGAACCTCATCTTCTTGCCTGCTGAGGTATGCCCAGACCTTACCAGCTGCCCAGCTTCTTTGGGTAGAGGAGGGTCCTCAGATACTTCTCAGAATAGCTGGTCTGCATACCCTGTGAGGACAAACGTTGGAATGGCTGACCTCTGCCACCAGCTGTCCCTGGAGCCCTGGTCAAGGATACTGGATGGATGGATGGACACCAAGTGGCTTTGTAATGCTTCCTAATTAGGACAGGGGTGGTGGAGTGTGGGGAGGCTGACCTGTGTCTCATGGGGACAAGGGCCATTCCCTGGAAAGCAACATTCTCCACAAATAAAGATCTCCTACCACAGAGCCTGCAACCTGGAACATTCTTCCCAAGATTCACTCTTAGTCACGTCTTGGTTTCCTGGCCTCTTCTAGGCAGTATTGGAGCCAAGGGAAGCCTGGGCCCCATGGGCTCATTGCTGCTCAGGACATAAGATGGTGCCAGTCTAGAGCATATGCCCTACATTCTTCTCCTGCTACTGCTTACTGTGGTCTGGGGAGATCACAGGGCCATGGGATTTACCTACACCACATTCCAGGACTTAAGCTGCCTGCACAGTGACCCATGGAAGGGTGGGGTGAACCTCTGCTTGGATCAGCGAGAGAACATGGGCAATGGTCACCCATTGCCATAGCAACCTGGGACCCCAGGGTAGGAGGGGGTCCGCTCAAAGCTTGACTGAGTCTCTTGTGGCTTAAATCTTTCTGGCTAACATCCAAAATAGGGCTTAATTCTCTGAAATTTAGAGGAGAGGGTTGCCATGGAAAGGAGGAGGGACAGAGGAAAGCCTGGGAGGTGGTAGGAATCTATTAAGTACATGAACCCAGGCCACCGTGTCCTGTGGGGGACCACAGGCTTTGCACAGAGAATATAAACATCAGGAAGGCAGAAGTGGTGAGCACTTAGGGTCCAGCTGTGTGTGGGCAGCAGACCTGGAACCTATCCGAGAGTCAGGGACCTCCTGCACCAGATAGGCCTCCTGAGGTCACAGGCTTCCCCTCTCCTCTAGGCGTCTCATCAGCTCAGTGCCAGTCTGTAACCCAAGCAGAGTGTACCCAAGAGAATGTCACCCTGGGTGGTACTGCTCCTCAGCTTCCTGCTCTAGCTCAGCTGGGGGCGGCCTGGAGGGGGGCTGTGTTGTTCAAGTCCATGCTTGTGCCAGAGATACTCAGCCAGGCGGAGGTTGCAGCTGGATTCTCCCCCATCTTTTTGCTCCCCCCAACCATCTGTGCCTTACTCAACACATCTGGGTCCTCACCTTGGCCTCTCCACTCCACAAGAGGACTCATGACCTCTGCATCTACATTCCTATGGCTACAGACTCAACTCATCACTGTCTGGGCTTGCTGTGGTACCCATCTCATGGCACTACCTTCAGGAAATCCAAGTCAGTAAATCCTGAAGTCCCAAATTCCAACTGGCACCTGACTCAGGGGAGGGTCTTAGAAGCTTCTAGATAAGTTCTTAGTATCTTTCAATAATGCTGTCTTGTCATGAGGTATTCATCTATTGCATTCAACCCTTCAAACAATTCAACAATGTTTTCTTTTTTTTTTTTTAAAGATAACCCCCGCTTTTCTCTTGTTGTTGTTGTTGTTTGGTTGATTGGTTTTTGTTTGTTTGTTTTGTTTTCAAGATAGACTTTCTATGTGTAGCCATGGCTGTCCAGGAACTCGCTCTGTAGACCAGGCTGGCCTCGAACTCGAAGATCCACCCACCTCTGCCTCCCGAGAGCTGGGGTTAAAGGCATGAACAACCACAGCCGGGCCAAGACAATATCTCTTATATCCTAGGTTGGCCTTGAACTTCTGGTTCTCCTGTCTCTACCCCCTCTACCTCCCAACCTCTGGGAGCAGTCATACCCCATTTACTTGGTGCTCAGGATCAAACCCAGGGCTTCATGGTTGCTAGGCAAACATTCTCCCAACAGATAAAACCTCAACCTTGTGGAGTATCTCTTATGTGCTGCTGTCTGCCCTAGCACAGGCCGACCCCTTCCTCCAGCTCTGTATTTGTCTGTTCTTCTCCCACTCCTGCTCCTCCCTGTCCTTCAGACTCACTGAATTCTGCCTCCTCCAGGAAGCCCCTACCACCAATCACCCCCTGCCTTGCATCTAACGTCATCAACAGTTCAGCTCAGTCCGAATGAGCTTCCTGAAGCAGTCCAACATCCACAGAACTCTGCAGAGTCACAGGACTTTTAGAGAGCACATTGCTCCAACTGTACCCTCAAGGGTTTCAAAGACAGAACTATGAACCCATGGATTCAGTTCTGCTTTGCTGAGTCCCTGCTCGGCACAGAGCCCAGGGTCCTGGGGACCCTGGGGACCTTCAAGAGCCTGACCCAGCCTCTGTCCTCTGCCTGGAGACAGGGATAGAGGACAGCACAAAACAGTTATTCTGAAAAGAAATTGTTTATGGGCTGGCAGTGAGTAACCTGAGTTTGAGACCCAGGACCCACACTGTGGAAGAAGAGAACTCGCGAAAGTTACCCTCTGACTCTGGTCACACTCTGCACACCCTCCTCCCCATGACTCTCTCTCATACATATGTGCATACATGTACAGGTGCATAGAAAAAAGATGCAGTTTTAAAACACAGGGGTCACAGACCTGAGAAGGCAGGTATAAGGGAAGCCCTGGTCCACACTTTACCTGGGAGCCTGCTTACCTGGGAGCCTGCTCCCATCCGGTACCGGACATTCTGCACCAGTTGCACTGGGTACCAAAGGCTCAGGAACCCGAGGCCCAGAAACAGAGGCAAGGAGGCCAGCAAGGAGTAGTACTTGTAGATCTGGACAGACAGACACACACACACAATCAGACCTACCTTCTGCCTTCTTCCCAGGATCCATGTCCCTTCCCACCCCACACAGGGCCCTGGGGATGGTCCAGTATCCATGGTAAGCCTTCTGGTTCTAGGACCACCAAACTGGCTCACCTCCTGACTTGGGGCCCTAATAGCTTAAACAGAATCCAGAGAAGGTGACACAATCCTTTCCTAAACTCCCACGGCTTCAGTGAGGCTTGCAACCAGTCACCCAGTCTCTCAGTTTCTGTGCTCCTAGAACATTAGGACACACACTACTAAAAACTATTCCACAGAAGGGGCTGGAGAGATGGCTCAGAGGTTAAGAGCACTGGCTGCTCTTCCAAGGGGCTCAGATTTGGTTCCAAGCACCCACATGGCGGTTCACAACTGTCTGAACTCTGGTTCTGAGGGTTTGGTGCTCTCTCCTGGCCTCCACAGGCACTACAAGCATGTGGTACACATGCATACATGCAAACAAAAACACTCATCCACACTTAAAAAATGGAAATTAAATAAATAAAAACCTAGACAAAGACCCATTTTTTTTCTAGTACAGTTTGTCTAGTACACGACTCAGCACCCATGTGAGACCTCCCTGGGTCTGCTCCTTCCACACTCATTTCTTTGACTTTCAAGTCAGTGGTTTTCCTGAGAGCATAGCATGTACCAAGCCCTAAGTGGTGAACAATACCCAAGTGCCTTAGCAGAAAAGCTTCTTAGCTTTAGTGTTTGGGGTCTTTGTTTTCTATTTTGAGACAAGATCTTGCTACGTAGCCCAAGCTGGCCTCAAATTAGTAATCCTCCTGCCTCAGCTTCCCAAGAACTGTAATTAGAAGTGATCCTTAAAATTTTTTTTTAAGATTTATTTATTATGTATACAACATTCTGCCTTGATGTATGCCCACACGCCAGAGGAGGGCGCCAGATCTCAGTACAGATGGTTGTGAGCCACCATATGGTTGCTGGGAATTGAACTCGGGACCTCTGGAAGAGCAGCCAGTGCTCTTAACCTCTGAGCCATCTCTCCAGCCCCCTGATCCTTAAATTTTTAAACATTTCCTAATCTTCGCTTTCCTGGAGAGATGGGTGTTGCCAGCTCCGTCGACAGGTGGGGAAACTGAGTCTCAGACGAGTGACTCTGTTCCCTGAGCACTCAGCCCTAGGTGGTGTCACCTTACTTGTTTGTGCACTGTGTCTCTTCCTCTGGAAGGGCAACTCCTAGAAGGCCAGGGACTTACTTTATTTTGTCCACATGGATATTTCGAGGCCTGAAATGTCTGTCAAATGACTAGAGCAGCGGCTGAATAAGTGAAGCGGTGCCTGGAAAACGAGTGTGGCGAAGCCGTGGAGCTGGGATGTCTGGCTAGAAAGCCGATGCACCTGCACCGCTGAGCTAGTGATGCTGTTCTGGGGTTCTAGAATTCTTCTTTGGGCCTCTAGGCTATCTCCCCACTCATCACTGCTTGCCTCTGTCTATTCATTCTGCCCCCCAAAAGACTCGGAAATCAGGGGAAGGGTGCTGTGGGCTCCCTCGTTCTCATTCTGCCCTCCTAGGCAGAAAGCTGCCGGGGACACAGCCCAGATCCCCACCCCAGGCCTCAGCCCCAGAGCAGCCAAGCTTGGCCACAGATGTGGGTTGACACGCAGGAGAGTCTAAGAATAATGGGGAGGGGGGAGCAGGAAAGCCCAGAGTGTGGGCAGAGGTGAGAAGAGACAAGCAGGTGCATTCATCTCCCCTAGGCCACTGTGAGACAGGCTTACCTTGGGATCCTGAGGACACTCAGCTCTCTGCCAGACCTGAACTCCAAAATGGGCCCAGGATAGCACTGTGCCCAATAAGTATGCCATTCGGTGCCCCGCCGTGGCACAGGCAGCCAGAGGGTAATAAAGGACCGGATAGTAGAGCAGGGCCAGTAGCTTCCAGGGCTCTGGAAAGGGAAACAAATGAGAGACACTAACAGAGAGAAAGACTGAGGGCCAGGACCATACCCACCGAAGCCTCTTCCCTGTCTATCTTCCAAGCCCCTCAGCTTCTTCAGTGGGTAAGAGCTCACTTTGCTTGGGTTCGAGCAAAAGCTATGATCTTAGCCAAGTTACCTCGTAGTGTTTCCGTCTCCCCGTCTGCAAAAAAAAAAAAGAAAGAAGCACAACATTTTAGCAAAGGCGAACCGAGGAGTGCTTAGCATGGTGCCTGAGTAAGTACTTGGGAAGCTAAGTACTTTTGATCACCGCTTTCTTCTCTGACCCTTAGTTCTCTCTAAACTAGAGCTATTACTATTGTCCACCCTTTGTGGAGATTGTTGATCTACAGAGGTCATTCTGCGGTCAGCGTACCCCCTACTGACAGATGTTCCTGTTGCCATCACCTCCCCCAGCCAACCTCAATAAACCAGGACCCCACCCTGCCTTGTCTCAGCAGGCCAGCCTCCCCGAGTCCCTGTGCAAGATACCTGGGGTGGATGGTGCCTTGAGGCTCAAGAAAGGCAGTGGGTTCTCATCAGGCAGCAACAGGCACAGATTGCTGAAGAGGACCACAAAGACAGCAGTGGGCACCGTCCAGGATCGGTCCCCAGCCAAGAAATCCACAGGGCTGCCATGGACAGGGACAGGATAGAAGGAAGGCACTCAGTCCCTTAGCCTCTGCCCCTCCACACTATGCTCCCTGAACTGTGAAGTAGTCAGTCTACCATCCAAAGGGAAGAACGGAGGTCTCTCTTCACTGTTCATTCACTCACTAGCAACATGTTTGTGGAGGGCCTCGCACCCATCCTCAGCTGGGCACTGAGGCGAAAGGCGGGTGGGAACAAGTTCTTGGTGCTCCACCGGCCAGGGGAGCTGCAGGAAACAGCCGCCTCCATGGGAGTAGATCTGTCTGTCTGGGCTGGCAGGCCTTCAGAGAACACAGCGAGTCATAACATCCTTGTGCAACGACCGCCTCCTTGCACTGGGTGTGGACCAGGGCAGAGGGCAGACAGCGGGCATAGCAGTCTCAGGCTTTTGGTCTCTGCTTCTCTACTCCAGTTTGTCCTGGTTTTCTGGGAGCCCCATCCTCTTTCCTTGTACTCCCCAGCAAAGCAGGCTTCTCCCTGCCCTGACATATCAGGCTGCTCCCACAGAAGTCCCCAGTTCCCACAGGACTTGCACCTGCTATCTTTCCTAACTTTCACTGTCTCCTTCTTCAGCCCAGTCCTGTGTCCTCAGAATGTCCCCTGCCTCACTCTCTGAAGTGAGTTACACAGCCAAAGGAAAAGGGAAAAAGAAAGTGGCAGCCATGGGGGCTGAAGGGCAGTCGCTCACAGATTGTGATCCCAGGATGTTCTCAAGGGAAGAGACTGAGATGACATCAGGGGGTGATGGTCACTCTAGGCCACTCTAAGTCAGAGGGCTTCCAACCAGGGCCTTCCATTCCCATATCCTGAACACTCAAGCAGGTGGATGGAGCAGCCTCTCCACCTCCTTCTGTTATACCCTCCCGCCTAAGCCAAGAACTCTGGGAGGAGCGGGCTCCAGACTGAGAGAGACAGGGGTGTCTCTGTAGTCAGAGCTGGCTTTAAAGCACTTAAGAAGTTACCCACCCTCCCAGAGGAACCTTGTCAGCTGGGCCTCAAGTTGGGCTTCCCAGAGCCTAGCACCAACCTGGGAAGTCCGGGCCCGCGATGACCACACCGTGGCCAAAGCCTGCGGCGCCTCACCAGCAAGGCCAGCAACAGCAGAGCCAGGAGCTGGAAGAGAGCAGAAGAGGGCTTGGGTGTCAGGCTTCCCGGAGGTCTGAGTTCCAAGACTTGTCCCTGTAGGTCTCAAAAGGTTCCTCACCCACCCAATGCATGCTCAGGTGACATCTTGGGGACTGGCTAAAAGATGACAGAGTCTGTGAGAGATTGGACTTGGTCAGTCTGTCTGGTTGGGGGGGGGCACTAGGTCCTCAGCACCGTCCCAAATAAGAACACAAATCCCTCTGCCTTGACTGGCAGCAGTTGGCGAGGCAGGCTGGACTTACTGACAGTGAGGCCAGGCCGGCATGGTGCAGGGCAGGTGGTACACTGGGCTGGCAGGGTGGCTTCACCCTACGGAAAAAACGATCCGTAGGTTTAGCTGGATCTAGGGTCCGAGGAGGTCTCACCAGCATCTCCCTCCCTCTACCCCGACCCCAAGCTGCCTAGTTCTGCTCTTCAGCGTCAGTCTGGATCCCCATGCCCCTGTATTTGCTGGTCCTGTGCCATGCTATAGGGTTAGAGACAAGAGACTCCTGAGAAGCACAGTAGTGAAGCTTGGTCTGAATATCTATTTTTGGTCACCCCAATAGTTCCTGTCCTCCAAGGTTGTCATCATCCATTACCCTTTAGAGGATTCCTGACTGCTCCCAGACCCACAGACCTACAGAGGTTGAGCCTATACGACCTGAATCAAGTAGTCTAATTGTAATCAATTTAGTCCTGTCTGATTTGCTTCTGATGCCTGAAGGATCTAGAACCAGAAGGGTCCTTTCTCTTTCCCCATTCAATCTCATTAGAGGCTTTGGGGTGCAGCAAAACAGATTGTATTATTGCACAAGGACACGACTCAGAAATCCAGGTTATACAGTTCTCCATGCTCTGTGCCTGCTGAGCTGAACACACTAAATGAAGGGTCCCTTTTCCTAATCACCACAGAGGCTCCCTGGAGGCTGGCAGAGGTCCTGCCCTGAAGCACAGCAAGAAGCCCATGGAAATAAAAGGCTCAAGGAGGACCGGCCATGGCTGAGTCACGTGACAGAGAAAACTTCAACTAAAGTCAGGTAAGAAGGCAGGCTGGGTACCAGGGCTGGGATAGTTTTCTAGAATGCCCAGCTTACATCTGAGAGCCAGAGGGAGGTTTCTAATGTTAGAGAGATCTGGGAAGATGGGGTTATGGCATGTGTGGGATGGGGAGGTGGGGGAGAAGAAGAAGGAGTTGGGAAGGGGGAGGGGCAGGGGATGGAGCTAAAAGGCATCTGCTATGGCTTGGATTTGTTGGTCAGGAGGCTAGACCACCCTCTTCGACACCTGCCTGCTGAGTGGCAAAGAAGAGCAAACAGGTGTGCTGAGCCCTGGGACCATCTGCTGAGTTGGCCTCCCACCTCCACCTGGTTTTCTCTTGGGGACTTCTTGAGATCATCATTGAGGTGGAGGGGTCAAATGGGTCTTTAATGTGCCATTTCTAGCCACAGCAAAGCTACTCCCATAAGCAACATGCCTGTCATGCAGGGCATAGGGGATGGATAGCCACTGCCTGAGCCTGGGTCTTGTTTTTTTGTTTTGTTTTTTTGTTTTATGAGGCAGGGTTTCTCTGTAGCTTTGGAACTTATCCTGGAATTCAATCTGTAGACCAGGCTGGCCTCAAACTCACAGAATCCCGAGTGCTGGGATTAGAGGCATGCACCACCACCGCTGGGCTTGAGCTTGAGTCTTGTAGCCTCTCACTCCCAAGTGCAATGTGACCAGCCTTGGAGCCTCGGGAGCAGCACTCAAGTCCCTAAACCCTTCTCTGTGTCTAGTCCTGCTCAGTCCTGTGCTTCTAGTCTTGCCGGGACAGGGATGCAGTGCTCTGTTCCTTGAGCAACTTGGTCACTTTCTCATGAGCCCACATCCAACTAAAAGCCACCTCAACCCTGGAAACCTTATTTAAAGCCCTATCTGGCGAAACTCTGGTCCTTATTGAACGCAACATTCCTGACACCTTAGTCTAGTTGTTCACTGGGAATGCGTGGGGACTCAGGCTTTGTGTGATTGATCAGACAGGATAACACAGATGTTACCATGGAGAGGGCAAGGAACTATCCCTCTGGTACTGAAGAGTATAGAGGGGAGAGAAAGTTCTACCAGGCTTCTGAGAAGATGGCTGAGAGGCTCCAAACTGGATCACAGCCATAAAAATGTAACCTTTACAGAGCTTTGGGACTTGAGCTGAACAGAGGTTGGCATCTCCTCAGGAAAAGAAGGAAAGAGGCAACGCTGGGGTGCAGAAAGAGCTTGAGTAGGGAGAAGACACTGGCACTAGACAATCCTCTCAGCTTGTGGCCCAGAGGGAGGACAGGGCAAGGTTAAAGCCGGTGTGGGAGGCACTGGGAAGCCTGCCTGTGCAAGGCAGAGGCCCCAAGCCTAGAAGTCTGTGACTGAGTCCATCCTGACCCTGGGACCCCACCCTAGCTCTATCCTACGGTGCAGGGCACACTAAGGTACAGAGTCTGCATCCTGGAGCTTTGATGTAGCACACCCCTGGGGTGTCTGACTCACATAGTCAGAGGTGAACTCAAGTTCATCTCCTAGGGAATCCCCTGTATTCCCAGCTCTCAGTTCTCATCTTTGGCGGTGGGGGTAGGGGTGAGGGAGATGTGGAGTTGTGTCTAGACTTGCTATGTTTTGTTTTCTGAATAAGAAGGTTGCAACAATCCCCTTCACTCTACAGACCCACCTCTCCGCAGACCCATTGCCCATCATGCACACAGAGCCCCAGCAACAGAGCTAGTCGCAGGCACCTGGCTTCCAGCTCATGCCCAGCCTGGTCCCTGACACTCACAAGGACACAGTTTCTGATTGGGTCCTCACCTCAAGTTTGGAGCTTAGTGTCCTTGGAGAGCCTAGGCCCCTCCTCTAGCCCATGCCTACGTGGCAGAGCTGGGGAAACTGGGGGAGTGAGGGTCACGAGGGCCTTGCTGACCACAGACTTCTTCTGCAGGTGGCCAGAACCCTAAGTTCTCTGAACAACAGCACCTTCCCTCGGGCCTGGGTGGGGCCTCAGTCCCTGCTGGGTGACCCCAACCAAGCCTTGCAGCAGCCATAGCCTCTGGGGAAACACTTGAGCATTTTTCCTTCTCCAGTTTCAAATTTTAATGGGGAACAGATGTGCACACATCTGGCTTAGTACCTCCCCTCCACCCCATCCCACTCCACCCCCACCTCTCACCTCACCTTTCCAGTTCTTCAAAAACCCTCAGAAGGAGCAGGGGCCAGGAGCAATGCAGGGAGAACAGAGCTCAGGGTGCCATGGAGGCAGACGGTCTTAGGGGAAAGGAGTGTCATGCCACAGAAAATCTCAGTGCCCAGACTAAGCAGATAGGAAGGGTCAAGGCCAAGAATTCTCAGGACACCCGTGGGATGAGGGTGAGTTGGACTGCATGCGTACCTTCCCTGGGCTAGCCTGTGTACTTGCTGCTAAAACCAGACCTCCTCTCCTTCCGTACCTTTCTAAACCCCACTCAGCATGGAACAGAGATGAGCCACAGGTTGCCTCAGTGACTCCCCAGGTTTTCCTTCTAGGGTTTCTGACTCTCCCATGCTTGTAAAGCCCCAGGTACAAACCATATACCAGTCACCACGAGGGCTGGGGCAGTCACACCGCTCCCACCTTGGCTGGCTACAGGCCAGATGGCCTCAAGCCCTTCTTAAGAACTCAAGAACAGTTGTTCTCAGGCATTAGAGACAGCCTGAAGCTGTGACCTGCCTGGTGTCACACCACAAATAAATGGGAGAGCCAATCTTAAACACTGGTCCAGGGTCTCTCTGCCTCCATTTTGGCAACTTCTCCACTATGCCCGTTCTAATGGCTGATTGAGCCAAATGCTACACTTACCCCTCTGGCTGCACCTCCTCAGGCCCTAGAGGCTCCTCAATGTACCAGCTGCTGTAGTCATCAGTCATCCCGGAGGAGGTCTGGTTCCCATCCTCTGCTGCGTGGGACGCCATGCTCCAGCCCTTCTTCCTTGAACCCAGAAAAGGGAGTGACAGAAAGGAAAGAAAAGGGGGGCATACAAATGTGAAAAGAGGCTTAAAAGAAAAAAAAGAAAGAAAGAAAACCAGAAACAAAGGAGCGTTTCTTCTTAATCCCAAAGGTTACTTTCTTGCTTTTAGCTCTCTGGGAAAAGCCATCTGGGACTTCAGGTCAGGGAAGGGCTGGTGGGATGGGGGTGGAGGGGAGTGGGGGAGCATTCAGGAGTCTCCTCTTGTCTTTTCCTACCCTTTTGGTTGTTCTGACAGTCCTTTCCTGCACCCCTCGAGTTCCAGGCTCTTGCTGGAGCACCTAGTGGGCCAACTGACCTGCTACCAGCTGGTCCACTTTCAAAGATTTCCCTAGTGCCCGCACAGACCCCTTCCTTCCCCGCCCCAAGCCCACCCAGATGGACCCACAGACAGAGTAGAAAGGGGGGACCAAGGAGGAAGGAGCTGCAGAGATGAAAGGGTGGGCGGGCTGTGGCCGGCACCACTTGGTCTGTCCCACAGCTGGGCTCCCCACCCCTCCTGCTCTGGGGTCCAGCCTAAGCCCTCCCCCCTTTGCCAAACTCCCCTGACACCATCCCCCAGTGTCTGCTTGCCCCTGGTCAGTCCCTTTACCTTTACAGCCTCAGTGCTGGGAACACACCATGATTCTTGATGAGCCCCCTCCCTGTCCCCGCCGATGGATGTGCAAGCCTACCTACCTCCAGCACCTGCCCCCAGCAAGCTCTCCCCGCTAGGCACAGCCCCTCTGCAGAGCCCAGTATCGTGGCATCTTAGGACAACACCCTACTGAGGCCAGCCACAGAGGCAGGGAGGAACCTATCCACATGGTCTCCTGAGTATATATGAGGGAGAACACACGTGTTACACTAGTCAAACCTTTTTGTTCTTACGACTTGATTTCACAAGAAGATAACTCACCCCCACAGGCGGAAATGAGTCCTTCAAAACTCAAACCAGACCTGCGAGAAGATGAACCTCGTCTGCCTGCTGCTGTGCTTGTTCCAGCCCCGGTGAAGGGGTGAGAGTTTCCTATCCTCCCAGAGGAGCTGGACCCCTGGCTACCCCCTCCCTTCCCTGGCCCGGTCTGTGGGGAGGAGCAAGAGGCAGACAAAGCAAAGGGCTGTTCTCAGCTGGGACCCAACACTCTGCGGCTCCCAGCCCTTCAGTGTGCCACAATTCTCCCAGCACTGATGCTGAAAGACTTTGGGCCGTGACCTTGTCCAGACAGGCTTTAAAAGCATTTTTATTACATTTATCTAATGGGTGGGTGTGTAGTTTTTTTGGGGGGGCAGCACGTGCCATGGCAAGGAATGACATATAGGAATTGACTTTCTCCATCACGTGGGACAGAGCACAGGTCACTGGGTCCTGGTGGCAAACATCTTTTCCCACAGAGACATCTGATACCCCCCTTTAAAAAACATTTATTCATTTATTCTTTCAACAGAAACCTACTGGCCACCTACTATGTGCCAGGACTGTTCTGGACGTTGAGACTATAGGGATCACAGTTTAGGAACCTATCCTACCAACATACATTAAATAACCCCCAAATCCTGAAGGCTGCCATGAGAAGCCAAAGGGTGTCCTGATCAGTCCCCCGGGGACTGTTTTTGGCCAAAGAGCAGTGGGAGTGAGGAGGGTTTGTGAGGAAAATCACCTTTGGGTAGAACTCTGCAGGACACCAGCTGGCCAGAGGCTCAGACAGAGCTGTAGAGGGCTCCAGGGCAAATGCTCAGAGTGAGAGGAGTTCCCCATAGAGGGAAGCTCTGGGCAAAAGCTCAGAGTGGATAGGCTTCAGTCTCACCAAGTCACCTCCCACTGCTAGCCAGACCCATTAAGCCAGATGGGGACCTGAGCCCTATGAGCCATCTCTGCCTCCTTCCCCCAAAGGACCTGTCTTCCAGGAAGATGACTCTGACTTCCCCTCTGATTCCACAGAAGAATTGCTAAGACGGAGTTTTCTCAGACACAGTGCAGGAGCCAACACCAGGCCCATCTGGTCTCAGGGTTCAGGCGAAACCAGCCCTTAGACATACTGTTGGCTCTCTGGGGACAGGGCAATGCTTCTCTGTCCCTGACTCTCTTTACCTTAGGACTTTACCTGGCTTTAAGATCACAGAGACTTTAGAAACAGTCTGGCAGAAAGGTTCCTTGTTTCAGTGGCCCTTCTCCAATCATGGGCCTATATCATAAGGTTGCAATGTCCCAAGCTTGCTGGAGCCCCTTACCTCTCAAGGTAACAGACACTCAACATAGAGTAATCAGCCCCTACTGATTTTAACCCTGCCTCCTGTGATACCTGCAACAAAGAGTTTAGTCCTAGACAGTAGCCAGCTGCCTGAACAGGACAGACACTCCTGGTTGAAAGCCTCTGTCTGTCAACCTTGTCCTGTCTTAGAGGGATTCACTGCTACCTCCCAAGCCTTGTTCATTCATTCATTCATTCCAAATATCTTATGTGGCAGTCATGTCTCCACCTGCTGATGGCACAGGGTCATCCCATGAGACTTAGCATATAGGGAGGTAGAGAGGGACAGCTCACTGTGAGCCGTCAGAACTGAGGGGGAAATACAGTAGGGGATAAGACAGGTAGCGTGGAATCAGCTCTTTTAGGAAGACTGGTGTGCAAAAGCCTCACTGGGCAGGTGATATGGAGCCTAGACATGAGGGGAGGGAGGAAGGAACCTTATCAGGCTGCCTGAAGGAGCCTCTGTTCACTCAAGGGTGAAGTCATATAGATAGCTCCTTGCCAAGGCCAGACATGGCCACTACCCCACCTCCCTGTACCAAATCTGCTCCCCTAGAAGAGATTCCTATAAATGCTGCCCCAGATCCCAAGATACCACCTCCTTATTCTCTAGGGAGATGTAGCAGCCACCTTGATGGCAGCCCTACCTCCCTGGCAGGGATAGGAAAGTATAAAATTTGTTTTGCTCTGTTGGCATGGACTCAGAAGCAGCCTTGGGTCTAGTGCTTTGGGCAGGGCAGCACTGGCAGGGAAAGCAAGACAGGTTCCCACATGGCAGTGGATAGGAACATTTAGGGAGAGGCAGGCTCCCTGTGCCTGAGTGTTGGTTCTGCCCTGCAGCCTTGAGTGACTCCTTACTCCAGTCAGGTCTCAGCCCCGCCTCCATGGCATCCAGCCTACACATTCTTCTATTGTGGCTTCTCCCCCAAGACTGCCTTCAGTGACTTCAGGCCCTAAGAATGCGGGGGCACCGCACCAGACCTTGTTGTAGCAAGCATATCAAAGCATATCAAAGCCACAAAGCCTGGCTATGGCTATGCCCGTCTCCCCCGACCCATGGCTTCTACCTACTCTCCGATTCCCCATCCACTCTGGTGGGACCCGGGGGAAGATCCATGAGTAATGGGTAAACCATGTTCCAGCAGACAAACCTACTTCTTAATGCCCAGGTTCTTCCTCAGCCTGAAACAAGGACAGCGTGATCCTCCCACCCACAAACCAGAGGACTAGCTCTGAGAGGATGGGAATAAATCGCCTAGCCATTTGGGCAAGTCGGTAAGGAGAAAAGTTGGGGTCCAGAAATGCTAAGATGTGCCCTTGAAGGATTTCTGTAAAGTCCTGGGCAGCAGGCCCAGCCTGCCCCTAGAAGCTGGCTCCATAGAGGCCCATGTACCCAGAACAGCAGGTGGGTTCTGCCCTCAGGATGGGGTGCTGCAAAGGAGAGGCAACTGCGAGAAAGAACAGTAGAGACCCAAGGAAAGTGGAGGGCAAGGGAGGAAAAACAATCTTGGGGACTTCCTGGCAGGGTATGGAACAGGATCCTGAGGTCAGAAAGTCTAGGCAGGGCCACAAGAAGCGACGTGTCTTAGGAAGCTAAGAGGGGGAATACAAGAAGCCAAGAGAACACGGAGCAAGGGAGGGTAGGGCTGCCTCCCACTCTAGCCAGTGTGAGCTCTGGTGACTGAGGTGAGGCTGGTCTTGGCTGACCAAAGTGCCAAGGCCTCCTCAGGCTAAGGCCATTGGCTATCTGGGCTCAATAGGGAGAAACCTTGTCCCTTGGAATGAAGCTGGTCCTTAAAAGCTTTGGAATAGGGCTTCCTTCCTCTCGGTGTTTTTGTTCAAGTTGATTAAACCTGAGGAATGTTTGTGTCCCGGAATAGAGGCCCACGTGTGTGCCTGTGGTTATCAAAATCTTCAAAGGGCAAAGTGCTAAGCTCAGAAGGAGCCAATAGCAACCTGCCAGGAGTGAGGGGAGCAAGCACCTCCAGAACCTCAGAAGGCCTCTCAGCAGTACCCCCATATGTTAGTAATTCCAAGAGAACTCCCAGAACATCAGTGCTTCCCCTGAGGCCCCTCAGAACTCCACAAGCACACTCACTCACTCAAAAACCCCAGGATTTCAGCCTGGGGAGAGGGAAAAAGAAGGCTCAAATCCCGGGGAGCAACAGGCAGAGCCCACAGATCCCCATCTCTTTCCACCCTCCTACCCCAGCCTTGGACTCTAAGTCCAGCAGTACACCCCAAATCACACAGCATCAAAAACTTAGCTATACCCCAACCCCAGAAAGATACAGAGCTCATTGGGTGCTTTCGTTCACTGTGGGGCTGGGTGGTAGCCACCCCAGAGATCATGCAGCCAAACAGAAAGACAGCATCAGTTCCAAGAAGGCAGACAGTTGGGAGTCTGCTTACCAACATCACACACACACAGACACACACACACACACACACACACACACACACACATCATCATCATCATCATCATCATTATCATCATCATCATCATCAAACAACCCCAGCACACACAGAAGCCAAACTATCTTGATGCCACACAGTGAACAGGGAAACAGGTCTGTTGGCTGTCCAGCTTGAGAGAAGTTAGCGTGGGTGTTCTTTATCTCTTTCTTCCTCTGCCAAACAGAAGGGTCAGAGCATCATGGGATGCCTCACTGGAATTCTAAGCCTCCTCACCTATACTACCATGTGTTGAGTTGGGGTAAGGTGAAGCAGAAGAGGGTAGCTGGCTGTTCCAGGGAAGTGGTGCATTCTTCCCCTCCCAGAGGACCAGGGTAGCTCAACTTCTGCACAGGGTAGAGGCGACTTTTTTACTCTCATGGAGACAATAAACGGAAGGCCAGTAGCTACTCAGGCTACCCCACCTTCAGATGTGGAGGGATACAGATGCCGCGAAGACTGCACAGCTGTAAAGTCTGGAGTCTCCTTCCCTCTTATGTCCTCCCTGGGTGGCACCGCCATGGTACAGCCTTGAGAAGCAGGCTTGAGCTTTAAGCTGACCACTGACTGCTGGCAGATCTGCTGACCACAAGACAGGGCTTTCCCACCCTCTCTTGTCCCAGAACTTGGATCCTGCTCTGATGTGACTTTTTGCGACTTTCTCGTATTTTCTTTAAAGCTCCCACTCGCTTCCCAGTCCCCTGTCATGTCCATAGTTGCAGTCTGGTCCCTGACAATGGCTCTCTCTCTGCTCCCGCCCCTTCCAGCCTCCAAGGCCTGGTTCCCACTTCACCTGAAGCGCTCCCTCGATGTCCCCTTCGGCCTCCTTCCACTCCTAATTGATCTGGGCAACCGCAGAGTGCCCCTGACCAACTAGAGCCTTCTTCTCTGAGGCCCAGCCCTGCTAGAGCTGAGGTCCTGCAGACCGGCTGGTGGTGAGGCCACAGCAGTTGTCCTGAGCAGGTCCCCACACCTGCTTTAAGTGGCACTGCTTGATCTCCCAGAAGGCAGCCCCCTCCCAGCCCCAGTCCTGTCCCTCCTCCTGCTCATCCCCTCTCAGACCTCCTTCCTGCAGTGCTGGGATCAGAGGGGTCTGCCAACCCTTCCCCCACCTTCTGTCCAGCTCAGCTCTGTGCCCCTGAGCTGCTGGGGCCCCACACAGGACAGAATGTCTCCTGTAGTGGAGTTTCTCCGCCCCTAACCCATTTGCCGGAAACTTGATCCCCTTGGCCCTCAGAATCACCCCACTGGAGAACCAGGGGCTTTGATGGCTGAATTTCCCCAGCTGTGGCTATGGGTAGCTCAGAGACCGCCACCCCTCTCATTTGTCATCATCCATCACTCCCAGGGGGCATCGCCTGATGAATTGTATTGAGCCCAGCCACCAGCTCAGCTTTTAATAACTGATCAGCACCCTGCTGCTGCCCAGCTGGACTGAGGGCCCTGACCACAGGGTAGAGAGGAAGCTGGAATTTCTGGTATGAGCCATTCTATGAGGAAGCCAAAGAGCCCCCTCAGAGACCCTCCTCTTCCAAGCCTCACAAAGAGGCTGCGAGGCTCTGGGTCCCATTCATCAGCATAGCACATTTCTGTACACTCCTGAGGCAACGGGAACAACACCAGATCCCTAGCACCTCTACACTGCTCACCACACCCCCCTTCATCCTCCTCGAAGGGATGTCCTGCAGGGAGGCAGCTGTACGGGGGAGGGGGAACACTCAAAAGATGCTGCACCCTTTGCTGTGACAGGCAGAGCAAGGAAAGAGCGGGTGAGACCTAGGACAAGAAAGGAGTCTGGCTTCTCAGGAGGAAGACCTAGAGAGGGTAGTTTCCTTTCTGGAAGAGAAATTTGCTGCAGTCAATCAGGGTGGGCAGCCTGAGGGCCATAAGCTTCCAGTGGCCTGGAGAAGAGAGTAGGATTGTGGACGGTGCCCCCCTCCCAGGTGTCCACATCAGGGGTGAGGTGGAGAGGGACTCCAAACAGCCTAAGGCCATTGCTGGGAAGCTGTCAACCTGCTGGGTGCTGATGGTCCCCATGAGAACTGTTAGTAGGTAGACAGGATTAAACCATATGCCAAAAGAATCGCCCTTGCCTGCCCTCCTTTAAAGCGCTGTGAAGCGGCTTTCATGGATAAGCAGAGAAGCTCAAGGCTGTTGACAATAGGAAAAAAATGAACAGCAATAAGCTCCGTATGCATCAAAAAGCTTTGATAGTCTGCAGCGATGAACTCTTTGCTGTGCTAAAGGAGGCACTTCCCGATACGGCAGATTCCAAGACACCTTGCCCAGTGGCAGTGACCATCCTGTCGGTGGCAAAGCAATACAGAAATCACCACCCTGTTTTATTCTTTGGACAAGAGGATGCATGTGTGTTTGGGTGAGGGCATAAAAACTGAACCTGGCAGGCACACAGCAACCCATTCAGAATAGAATGGTCACACTGTTGTCATGTGCCACAGGCATCCTTTTTCAGGTTCTTGATCTCCCAGATAAAGGAATTTAAAAAAAAAAGATACAGAAGAAACCTCGAGGACTATTTATTGGAGTCAAGGGAGAGCCCCCTGACCAACAGGACCTGACAGCCCAATCTTAGCAAGGGGGGTGGGGGGAAGAGTGGAGAGACAATGGATTCTGAATTTAGGGATTTAGGGATCTGAAAGACAGAAGGTTCAGCAGTGAGTTTGTGACCAGCATGGAGGGGTGCAGCTGAGGTGTAGAAGGACAGGTCTCACTAAGGGAACAGTTACACCCCCATTTCCTTCTCCTTTGCCTTTTGGCTTATGCAAGTCTCTTTTAGGATGCATGTAGGGGTTTCCTCTTTAACCCAGGAGAGACAACAAACAAAGGCATCTTCAGGCTAGTCCTGACAGAGAGCCACTGGCTGTCTTCCACTGACCACCCAGTAAGCCATTTGTAAAGAGAGCTACAGGTCATCAGACTTGCCAGGTTGAGTGCCAGAGGATGTCCACATATTGGTGTCATGTGTCCTAAATGGTGCCTGGGAAGCAGATGGCTGTAGAGGTCCTTTTCTAGTTCCTTCTCTTTCTGTCTGGTTCATCCTCAGCACACAGGCGAGGGGCAAAACCTAACAGAAGGGGTTTTACTGGTTGGGAATGAATGCTTCAGACTTTCATCATACCTGTAATCTTTTACAAGGGAAAGGAAACTGTGAGGATGTGCTGAAGCCTGATGTGGGGAAGAAGCTGGAAGGCAGCCTGGAGCCACACTGAGTAGACTCCATTTTCATCCAGTGTTTCATCCCCCGGGCTCCCTTGCAGCTAGATGCACCCCTAAGAGTGAGCATTCGTCAGAGAAATGGAAAAAGCATTGAGTATTATGCTTAGGATAAGCTTTTAAAAGAGGGGCGTTTTCTTTACCTCTTCCTTTCCAGAAGGCTAAAATGGGGTCTGGAAGGCTAGATCTCAAGAAGCCTCCTGGGACTAAGGCAGAGGTTGTGAATTAAGTAGAGCAGATCAATAAGTTAGCTGCAAAGATGGAGCCTGAGCTGAGGCTAGACTATAAGGTGAATAGTCTATCCTTTGATTCCATGGTCTATCACAGCCAAAAGAGAGTTAACTACGGAGATCTTGTGAAGTGGCAGGGTCAGTAACTGAGGAAAAAATTAGGTCAGAAATCCCTACCCAATACTTGCTCCACCTCCATTCCGCTCACAGAACCCTGCTCTAGCCTCAGAGTCTCCCTTCCTGCATGGACTTGTAGCACTCTGGAATTAGGAGACCCACTCTGGGATAAGTGAAGACCCCTATAGCTCACTAATCCAAGTGGCGAACCTGGCCATCGTTCCCAACACCTTGTCTGCCTATTGTCCATTGCATGTCTGTCCATCTCCAGGGGTAAACTTGCTTTCCATCTTGTTATCCTGCCTGTCTGTCTGTCCCTGTCCATCCCTCCATCCTGAACATTAGAATTGTCTCCATCTTTCTGTCTCTCCCTACTTTACTTCTTTCTTCCGTCTGTAAGAAATGCCAAATATAAGTCTCTTCTATCAAATATTGCAAAACTTGTACTGATGACCAAAAATTCAGATCTTTTTATATGCCTCACCTTATAAGACTTTTATGCAAATGTTTTAACCCCCATACACACGATCCAGTAAAACCCTTGTTTACACAAAGGCCCACAGCAGTGTTCCAGGAATTTGATGGCCCGGAGCAGTGATTCCTCTCCCATTCCATCATTTCCATGGTGCCAACTCTTTCCAAACTAGCCAATCGAATTAAGTCTGTGAGTTCAGACCCCAGTCAAGGGGGAAGAAACACAGTCATCAGCTGATTAAAGAAAAAAACAAATGTATTTCCGGTCTCAGTGTGTTTGCTCTTCTGAGCTCACCCTCTTGATCAAAAGGTGATATCTCTTTGTCCAGATATTTCAGTTGGAGTGGTGGTCTCCTTCTTTGTCCCAAAACTTACTTCTAAGCCCTCCCTCCCTTACTTTAGCTATAATAACTGGTTGCTCAGGCTGGCCTTGAACTTGTAGTAATCCTCCTGACTCTGTCCCCTGAGTGCTAGGATTACAGGTATGAGCCATTATGCCTGATTTAGAATATGCTTTTGTCTTTCCTTTTTTTCCTATTTTATATGTATATGCATGTATGCATCTCTGTGTGTTTACCTCTATGTGTGTACCTCTCTTTCTCTGTGTGTACCTCTATCTGTGTGTATACTCTGTGTGTACCTCTGTCTTCTATGTGTGTATAACTCTCTCTCTCTCTCTCTCTCTCTCTCTCTGTACCTCTGTGTATGTGCATATGTGTGTATACCTCTCTGTCTCTGTCTCTCTGTCTCTGTCTGTCTGTCTGTCTGTCTCTCTCTCTCTCTCTCTTTCTCTCTCTCTCTCTCTCTCTCTCTCTCTCTCTCTGTGTGTGTGTGTGTGTGTGTGTGTGTGTGTGTTCATGCGTATATAGATGTATGCAACTTCAGATTTCATCCTCAGGATGCTGCCTACCTCCTTTGTCTATTATTGGCCTGAAGCTCACCTATTAACTAGGTTTGCAGGGATTCTCTCATCTCCGTCTCCCCAGTTCTGGGATTGCAAATGCATGCCACAATACCCAGAATTTTCATGTGGATTCTAGGGATCAAACTCCAGTTCTCCCATTTGCAAGGCAAGCACTTTACCAAGTCCCAGCCTATCATGCCTCTCCTGTTGATATGTCTCATTCTGTGTCTAACTCTATCACACACACACACACACACACACACACACACACACACACACACACACACACACACCGTTCCTCCTCCCCTCCCTATGAAATTTGCTTTCTCCTCCCAAAGGTTTAAGATAGGGTCTCTCTTAGCCCCCACTTGCTTCCATCTGGCCTCTGACCAGGCCAGCTCCCCTGCTACCCATTCCAGTTCCTGTTCAGTTCTGCTGCTTACCTGCTCTGTCTGTCAGGAGTTCCTGGAGGTCTAGAGTTTACAGACCTCCAGTCTACAGTTATGAACAACTAGCTACCACTGGGTCCTGGGAGCCTGCTGGGCCACCCAGGAGTCAGCAGTCAGACTCCCAAAGGCCAGTGCTGCTGACTCTGCTAGTGAGACTGCCCTCCCCCACCTGCAACCCCAGGAACTTTAGCCCTCAGAGGCAAAGCTGATGAAGAGGTTTGCAGGGGCAAACCCCAGAACCTCCCTTGCAGCCTCCACACACTCCCACAGCTCCTACGCTGCCAAGGCCAGGGCCAGAAGATTGCAGAAGTGACTAGGGCACCCCTGGCTCGCTCAGTGTTGAGTGTGGGGCCTCAGAGGCCTGAGGGGTCTGAGGGGGACAGGCTTACAAGTAGTACACAGGAGACAGTTTCCAGCGAGCCAGGCCCTCCATGAAGGTAAGGGACCATGCTCCTATAATAATTGTGTTTCTGTCACCTATCAACTGAGTGATTGTAAGTTCAAACCCTCCTGACCTGGCCCTTAGTCTCTCAGTCTGTGATGTAGAGACAGACTGGTTGCTATGCTTTGCTTTGCCATCTTGTCACCTTGTGAGCTTGTGACACTCAGACCTGAAGGGAACAGGGTGGGCTTGAAAAGGAGGGAGGTTTTGGAGGAGCTGGGAGAATGCAGGATGCAGGCCTATGGGGGTTTGGGGCGACCTATGGATCCCACAGACTGGGCATCAGGAGATCTGAGTCTATCCTCCCCACCCACCTGTTCTCGCTGGCCTGTTTTCTCTGCTGGAAGGGGATGTGTGTCTCAGCCACAGGTCCCAGCAGCTTCCAGGGAACTCTCAGATGTCCCTGCTCTTGGTGAGAACTTGGCTCTTTGCTGAGGCCAGAAGTGGGTGGGTGGAAAAGGAGTGGGAGGTAGATGCCTAGCAATGGGGGCCTAAGAGCCCTCAGGAGCCCTGGGGACACTGGCAGGCAGGCTGAAAAGAGTCATTGTGGGAAACAGGAAGAGGCGCTCCAGGGTGGCTAATTACAGGCCCAGGCTCTTCCAGACCCCAGCAGACTCTAAGTGGCCATTCTTTTGCAGAAGAAAGGGGAGTCCAGGGCCCCATTAAGGCTTTCATGGTGGGACTGCAGAAGGTATCTTGGCAGTCAGCCTTCAATTGGTTCCCTACACCTTCCTCCATGCTCAAAGGTTACAGGCCCTACCACCCAGCACAACCTTTCCTAAGGTTTGAGCCTTTTGAAAACCATTAAAGATGGGAATCCAGCCCCATCTTTCTGTGCATGGTTAGACTCAGTTTCCCCAAGTGTAAAATGTGGATGCCGTCCAGTCCTGACATGCTAAGATGCTACGACCATCTCTGAAGATCAGAGACCAGAACTCTCCTGAAAACTTGAAGCATCAGGAGGTCTTGCCCCCTGTCCTGCCATGTAGTACATAGTCACGGCTTTCTGCCCTCCTGGGCACAACAATGCTCCTCAAGGTGAGTAAAGTTCCTTCACCTCTCACAGATGGAATCCAGATGAAATAGCCACAAATAGAAGCTGAGTGTGTTTAATTTCTCGCTATCATATTTAATGTGTATGAGTGTATTGCCTGCATGTATGTCTGTGCATCAAGTGTATGCAGAGCCCACAAAGGCCAGAAAAGGGTTTTGGATTTTCTGGGACTGGAGTCATAGAGGATTATGAGCCACCATGTGGGTGCTGGGAATCAAGTCTGGGTCCTCTAGAAGTGCAGCCAGTGCTCTAAGCAGCTTAGCCATCTCTCCAGCCTGGCTAAGTTGTCTTTATCAATTAATCCACTCATTCATTCGCTCCATGATGCCTTAATCGCCTCCCGGGTCCTTATTACTAACCTGGGCACACAAACCATTGCATGTTCCCTAAAGAAACATCAGTAGAGGATGGGTAGGTCATGGGTTGCAACAGATCAGGAAAGGGTACGGGGTAACCAAGGACAGCACCGCTGGAGGGGCTGAAGGGAAAGTTTCCTCAGGCAGTAGGAGGAGCTCTCTTGCTTCAGAAGGACCTGGGCAGTGTGGGCAGAAGAACACCAGCAAAGGCAAGGGAGGGGCAGTGCGCAGGTGCAGGATGGACCTGGCCTGGTGCAACCTGAGACTTCCCCAGGATGCTATCCTGCTCAGGGAAGAGCGCCAGTCTGAAAGGACAGCGTTGTGAGGCTTCGTTCATAGGAGCACCTGGAGTGGGCCTGGCCAATGGGCATCCAGACCCAGGAGCAGAAGGCAAGGTTGCCAGGGAATGAAGGCTAGGGGAGGGAGGTGCTGTTTAATGGGGGACAGTTTCTGTTTTATGAGATAATGAGTTCTAGAGTTTGATAACACAGCAACATACTCCTGAAATATACTTTAAAAAACATTGTCTGTCTGTTTATATCTGTCTATGTAATTTTAAAAATCGTGGATGTTTCGTTGTTGCTTTTTGACTTTATGCCAGCCCAGGCTGACCTCAAACATGATGTGTCGTCAAGAATGACCTTGAACTTCTGATCTTCCTGCCTCTAACTTCCCCCACCCCGTGAGACAGGATTTCTCTGTTACAGCCGTGGGTGTCCTGGAACTCACTGTGTAGACCAAGTTGACCTGGAACTCAGATTCACTCGCCTCTGCCTCCTGAGTGCTAGGATTAAGGTGTGTACCTAGACCGCCTGGCTGCCTCCAACTCTTGTATTACACTCATCTTTATGTGATGCTGAAATCAAACCTAAGGCTTTGAGTGTGGTGCCAGGCAAGGAAAGAATCCTCGTAACTGAGCTTAACATCCCAGATCCGTCATGACTTTTATTGTTATTTACTTTAAAAATTTTTATTTTCTTCTGCTTAGTGTCTGTCATATTTATGTGTGTGTGAGTGAACGTTTGTTCCACAGAACTCGTGTGGAAGTCAGGGGACAGTCTTTTGGGAGGTTGGTTCTCTTCCATCACGTCGGTCTCAGGGGGATCAAACTCAAACTGTCATTTTGGCAGCCAGTGCCTCTGCCCACTGAGCCATCCTGTCAACCTCGTTTCTGTTTGTTTGTTTGAAGTACATGCGCACCCCGTGTGTACACACACACACACACACACACACACACGAGTGGGTCTACCCTGGAGGCAGAGTGGGAAGGGGATACTTGGACGGGATGCCAGACAGTGGAGGGTCCTAAATGCGTGCTGAAGCCAACAAGCCACCGCAGAGGCTGTGTGAACAGATGGAGGGGGGCAGCAGGGAGGATGGCAATGCTGAAGGGACTGGGAGAACCGACTAGGAAGACACAATTCTGCACACAAGCCCTGTCTGCCGGAGCAGGGGACAGGGGTGCAGTGTGCTGAGGTCACAGAGTCTTGGGGCAGGCAAGATGCCCTCTCATCTTTGACGACGCTGGGAGTGACTTCAGACATGTGAGAGAAGAGAGCTGTTTGTACCAAACCATTTCATTTCAGGACAGGCCTGGCAGAGACAAGTTCAGCCTCCAGTCCATAACTGGCGGCATGAGGAGTCTCAGGCAGCCTCTGCCACCCACCATCTCCCCAAAACAGCCATTCTGTGCCCTTTTCCCTGTGTGACTGACAGAGTTCCCAACCATTAGAGCTACAGGATGGCTCACCTACCCTGCTGCTGCCCATCACAGAAGGGACACAACATCCGAGAGAAGGGATCTACTGAATTGTCGCCCTACACGCTAGGTCACTGGACCTCTCCTTGGTGTCTCTGAATTTGACAGTTGTAAAGGAAGCCCACAGATGCTGGGACCCTTAGCTGCACTTGCCAGCAGACGTCTTCAGAACAGTGTCTTTCCCTTCACGGAAATGACGTCAGCTGACATGGCTAACCACAGGTGAACTGCTGTGAATGTAAACCGTGCTAATCATAAACGTGCTCCACAGACTCAAAACTGTCCTTCTGTAGCTTCAGGCGACTGAATTTCCCCAGGAGAAGGCATCACATATGTAGCTAGACTGCACTCCTTGGGTCCAGACCTCAATTCTCACTGGCCATTTGATCTGGGACAAGTGTCTGAACATTCTCTCAGTCTCATATTCTCCATCTAGAAAAGGGAAAATAGTTGTGTCGCCTTATAGATCCACAAGGATGTCTAATGCCCAGAAAATGCTCAATAGAAAGTATCGCTAATGGTAGTGATACAGATATTATTGGATAATGAAGATCCAACAATATTTGATAATTATATAATTATTCAACATTAAACCAGTAATAATATAATGACTGTGGTGGTGATTGTAGTGGTGATAATGGTTTTGTTGATAGTGATGGTTGTGCTGGTGGTGGTGCTGATGGTGGTGGTGCTGATGATGGTGGTGGTGCTGCTGCTGATGGTGGTGGTGGTGGTGATGATGGTGGTGATGGTTGTGGTGGGTGATGTTTGTGTGCTGATGGTTGTGATGCTGATGGTTGTGGTGGTGGTGCTGATGGTTGTGGTGCTGTGGTGGTGGTGCTGCTGCTGGCTGGTGGTGGTGCTGATGGTGGTGGTGCTGATGATGGTGGTGGTGAGGGTAATGGTCATGGTGACAGTTGTAAGATAGTGGCGGTGGCAGTAAACTTAGTTTTTAATTAAGGAGTGTCTAGGGTCCTCTGGCTGCAATTAAACCCAGGACCAGGAAGCAGAGATTCCTGATTGACAACCTTGGTGTGAGAGACTGAGTTCTCTCTGTAAAGTGAAGCCGTGTGTCTTGATTAAGTAAGCTGGCTGCAGAAACACATGCTGATTAGACACATTTCCCTGCCCTGGAGGCCTCTCCCAGTCCACTGAGGACTCCTGAGAAAAGAGAGTTCTGAATACCATGTACCCCCATTCCCCTTATGTTTTATAGACTGCATAGAATATATCATCTCTTTGTATACTTAAGAACTTGAGGTTTTGTGTGTGAGTGTGTGTGTGTGTGTGTGTGCATGCGTGCATGTGTGCATGCAGGTGTACGTTTGTACATATACTGTGTGTATAGGTGTAAGAGTGTATATATGTTTATGAGCACACATGTACATACAGGCACACATGTAGAAGCCAGCCATAAACCTTGGGCAATATTCCTCAGGAACCTTTTATTTTTTTGAGACAGGAGCTCACTGATTCTTCCAGAGTGACAGGCCAGCTTCAGGAATCTACCTAACTAGAACTTCCCAGTGCTGAGATGATAAACATGCGCCTCCATTCCCAGCTTACATGGGTTCTGGGAATCAAACCTAGGTTCTCATGCATGTACAGCAAGTAATTAACTGGCTGAGCTAGCTTACTAGCCCTGGTCATTTGTTTCCATAATTCATGTTTATCTTTATCTTCTCTATACTCTCTACTAGCCTTCACTAGAAGACAGGTTTCGGGGGGAGGGGGCTCAGGAATGTGTGTTTGGTTCACTGCTATGTTCAAAATGCCGAAAACAGCACCTCATATACAGTAGGCTCTCAATAAATATTTGCTGGAAGATCAAACACTAAATAGAAAGAATGAATTGCTGCTTTTGTTCCCCAGTTCAGACTCGGTTTCCTGGCTTGTTGCCTGGATCCTTCTCAAACAAACAGAGAAGGGTGAGGTGTGGCCCCAAATGCCCAGTCTGTCTGCTTTCAGACAGGGATAGAACTGTGAGCAGGAGAGGATAGAGCTCGGCCTGGAGAAGCCATGGCCTTCAGAGGTTCTGATCGCCATCTGCCTGCATCCCTGCTGAGCCCAAGGCTAAAGGCAGAAGAGATGACACTGGACCTAGAGTTTGAGGTCTTGAGTGTGGGATTTAATGAGGAGGGCAGATATGCCCTGAGGCTGTCAGCTGAGAATCCACTGCAGGCAGGCTCCGGGGCTGGAGTGCAGTTGCGGGTCAATGATGGGGACCCCGTCCTAGCCTGCTCTGCTGCCACTGAGGTCATTGAGCAGCAGGACCCTGAGCAGAGCCTCACCTTCACCAGGAACAAATTTGTCTTTACTTTGCCCAAAGGTACAAAGAGAAGTTGGGGTTGGGGGGAAGGCGGGTCCTTGGGACTTCTGTCCTAGACCCTGTCAGAGCCCTGGGAACTCCAAGGGAACTGGGAGAGCCATGGGCAGAGTTCTAGAAAGATGTCCAAGCTCTGCCTATGTGACTGTGTGACCTTGGACAAATGCTGGCCCTGTAAAAGTCCCTGCTTCCTTCAGTGTAACATGGGGGTGCTGACACTGTTCTCACAGGGAGCAGGGGTGAAGAAGAACTAAAGGGGATGTATGGATTCGAAAGAAGCAAGCCCAATGCATGTTTAGAGCCAGTCGTAAGCAGTGAGCATTATATGGAATAATGCTAGGAGTCCCCTAAGTACCCGCTGGTTATAGGAATGGAGAATGGACAGACCTGGATGGATAGGAGACCCTGGTCTTGCCTTCTGGGGCCTTCCAGACTGGGTGCAAAGAGGCAAAAATCTTAAGTCAAAAATAGCTATGTGATTTAGAAGATCCAGGCTTAGAATGAGAGCTACCCAGGTAGGCTTCCTGATGGAAGTAGAAAACTATGGTTGGCTAGAAATCAGGCACTGGTCAAACTCTTTCCTGGTCCAGAGTGGTGTCAGAACCCAGAATGATTCCCATAGGTGTACGCCTTTCCTTCCTCACCCTGGTGGGCTTACACGAGGCATGGGTAAAGGGAAGGAGCCTTGGATGAAGCCTGAGAGGGGTTGCCTACAAGAGAAATCTTAGCCAAGCACACTTGGGTTGGGCTCAAAATTTGCTCCAGGGCCCTGGATGTCCTTCTTCCTCCCTGGCAGAAGGACAAAGACCTCAGAGACCATATCCAACCTCATGTTCTCCACCCAGGATTCTGCAAGAATGATGGGCAGAATGACGCACATCTGCGTGTAGAGGCGCTGAGGCTGGATGGACCCTCAGGACAGGTTGCCCGGAGGGTGGGTGAGGCTATCTTCCCCATCTACCCTCGACCAGATGAGCCCCGAATGAACCTCGCAGCCCAGGAGCATGAGGACCTGTATCGCTACTGTGGCAATCTGGCTCTTCTCCGAGCTAGTGAGGACCCCACAGCCCGCCACTGTGGAGGCCTGACCTACAGTGTCGCCTTCCACGCACACCGAGCCCCTAGGTCCTCTGTCTCAAGCTGCCTCGTGGAGCCCAGCCAGCCAGAACTGATGTCTCTACATCCAGAACTACAGGTGGGTACACCTGGGTGCCTGCTCAGGACACAGCTGTCTATAGCCATACAGTCCCTGACCTCAATCTCCTACATCCTCAGCAGACTTCCAGGGAGATCGTGAGTGACAAGGCTCATCCAGCTCCAATAGTGACCAGCTGGGAACCAGGACTCTGGTGGCATCAGGCTCAGGCGAGGGGTGCTAGCCCTTTTGTGGAAGGCCTCCCACTCTGGTCATATTCTGCATCCAGACATCATGCCCAGTTAAGAATTCACAGAGCAAGCAGCGGTTCATTTTACAGGTGGAGAAAGCACACCTACGATTCTGGATTCCACTAAATTTCAACATTTATTGGGAATCTCAGAATGCAGTAGCATGTGGAATCCAAGGCTAGGTCAGCCCCTAAGCACAGAGTGTCACTAGCTACAAGACGTTTGGCTACAATATGGGTGTTGCCCGTGGTGCTCAAGGCTGGCAGGAACACCTGAAGAGGAAGTGTAGGGTCAGGAAAGGCGTTCTCAGATGTGTCGTTTGGGAGGAGTCTGTTCCTTCTCCTCATGTATCTATTTACTCCTCCATCCCATATTTGGCTGTGTTGGATCCACACAGGTGGGAGAGGTGTAGGGGTGGCAATTTGAGGCTTAGGGGAGAAGGTTCCAGGATAAGCTAGCAAAGAGAAGGGGATGGCTCAGCTGGCAGCAGAGGGACTAACTGAAGATACTCCAAAGGCATAGTCCTCCTGCTCTCTCTCCCTCTGTCTGTGTGTCTGTCTGTCTCTGCCTCTATGTGTATCTCTTTCTCTGTCTTGCCCCCATCTCTCATACACAATCTAGGCTGGCACTGAGTAGGCCCAGATGGTAGACTGTGTTGGTCGTAGAGAAGCCCAATGGGGGAAGATGTGGGAGGAACTGAAACTCAGAGAGCAGAGGTGGGCATTCAATTCTGAAGGCAAAAAGGGGGGCACAGGTGGGGGGTATGTAAAGAGGGGAGTTTAGGTAAAATAAGCAGGAAGCATGTGACAGGGACCCAGGAACAGCTGCTCTTACCCAGGCCTCCTGGCCTACTAACGTGGCCCACTCTAATTTCTGTCCATTCATTTCTGAATCAATTAACAGACCTTCCCGACCCCGTCTATGCTAAGCTCCATTCTGTTCCATTGAGAAATGAGATGGGTAGCCGAGGTGAGTCTGAAAGCTTCCTGTGTCCAGGGCCTGGGGCTCTGCCCCTCTGTCTACCGCTATTATCTAGGGAGGAGGCTCAGAACCCTGGAACAAGCTGTCCCTGCTCTTTGTCCTGGACAGCCTGAGCCGCTTGGACAGGGCATTCAGGCTATGCTATGAAATGGGGGTGAAAGAGGTTGGGACTACTGGGGGGAGGGGCTAGCGAGATGGCTGCCTCGACCTTGGCAGCTCTAATTTCTGTTATTTAAAGCCATCATCTCTGCGCCACACTCCCTCTTAAAGTGTCAGATGTCTGCTTCTACCAAGACAAGAAAATAGCTTTCAAGGGAGAGGAAAATCGCTCCCCTTAGGTGGGGGTGGGGGGTCAGCAATCACAGCCCTGATGACAGTGCCCGAGCCCACAGACAATGGAGGGTTCCCCATGAACGGTACACGCTTGTAGTTAGACTCGGTCCAGCAGCTCAGCCTACGGAACGCAGGCTCCTGTCCCTGTTGGCACTTGGTGGCCGGAGGGGCTTAGTATTTCTTTGGACCGGTGGGCTAGAACCAAAAGGATCCTTATGGTCGTGCTGCCTCTCTGCCTTGTGAATAGGGGCAAGGACACCAGATAAGAGGATTTCTTAAGGAAGGGGGACTTTACCAGGGAGAGGGAGGCTTCCCTTGGCTTTCTGGTTAACAGTCCAGGGAACTGGAGAGACACAGGCAGTGAGTAGGAGAAATAAAAGGGACAACAGAGAATTTCATTTGGGGGTTCCAGAGCAACTTCAGCAAAATTCAGTTCAGGTCCAGTAACAGATTTCTGGGCTCCAGAAACAGAAGCTTCAGTTCAAAACCATTTCCTCCAGGAAGTTTTCCCAGCAAGGATGTCATTCCTTCCAAACTATTCTCAGCCCTGTTGGGACCAGGTGTCTCAACAATCTAATTTAGAACTCTACTTTTATAAGTGTGTGGTTTTTTTTTCTTTACATAGTGTGTGCCATTTTTCCCAAGACACCACAGATGAAGGTCATGGGGTGGGGGCAATAGAACAATGGGACGAAGGGCAGGCTGACATCTGACTGGGTTGCAGTGATAGGCAGGACTCAGTGTGTGAACAAGACCAGGGCTCAGTGTGAATGTCTGCTGACTGAGACTGAATCCTTTTGCACCCTGGCCATGGTGCACCAGTGCTTGGTTCTAACAGACTGCACCAAATACAGTTGCTCTGAGCTAATATTTTCCCGGAGGTGGGGGCGGTTAGCAGGAGCTGTTCCCATGAGTATTTCTAACAGGGACAGTCAGAGACTCAGGATGGGGGTCCCTCGGGGGCTGTCCTAACTCACAAAGAAGGACCCTAGGAGCACACAGGCAGAAGCTACCTCAGGTTCCCTGCAGCCACTGGCTGTCACCCTTCCCCAGGACACAGGGGCTTCCTTAGATGCCTGCCCACACCTAGTACTGCATCTGGTACTATCACTGGGGCAGTGATCAGAAAGGAGGTAGGTGGCCTACACAGTGCTAGGCACTGGGGACTCTGGGAGGGGGAAGGGTAGAGAGTGCAGGCAAGTCTGAGCTCCAACCAACTTCCCAAAATTATGCCTCTCAGAGGGTAGAAAAGGAAAGGGACTTCCCTTCCCTCAAAGGCATCCTTGAAAGTTCAGGGACATCTTCCCACAGGCAGGGCTGTTGAAGAGGGAAACTTAGAGCTGGGGATTCCCAGGGATGGAGTTTCTGGAAACATGAGTTTAATTCTTTGCTAGTAGCTCTGGGGGCCACCTTGGGGACGCCTGCCATTGAAAACCTCAATTTCCTTCTGCAAGGCCCTGTGGTTCCCGAGGAAGAGGGAGGAGGGTGTGGTGGGGCCCTCACCGCAGTTGCGGCTCCCAGACAATCGCAGTTTTGTTCCGTGGAAATGATTCTGTTTCCCTGGAGTCTTTTAAAAGACGCTTTCAATTTTTTTTTATTTCTTCCATTTAAAACACCTTTTTATTTTATTATTACTATTTTTTTTTTTTGCCCCGGAGGAACAGAGAAAGGAAGAAAGAAGAAAACTAATAAAGCAATCACCAAATGCTAAACACCTGGCTGTAAGCCTGTGGACTCTGACCGTGGCTCCAGCACTAACAAGCTGGGGGCTTTTGTTAAGGAGAAGTGGAGGAGAACCAAGCAGCCAGTGGAGTGGCTTGCCTAACCTTACCTCTACCCTCTGTCCCCACACCTCGGTGTTCCTTTCCCTTTGTTCCCTCCCTCTCCTCGCCCCCCCCCTCCCATTCAGCCTGCTCGTTCCTAGTCCTGATTCTGGCTTAGAGCTGCAGGCCAACACTTTTGCTACCCCAGGAACCCTCCAGCTTCAGGCCAGAGCCCTGCCAGTCTTCGCTCTCCCTCTCCGAGGTGCTTTTAAATTCATTATGCCTTTTATTGCTGGCTATTGCATGTGCTTTTCCCATTGCCCTGGAGACTGGAGTGATTCAAGCGGGAGAGGCACGCGATGTGGATTTCATTAACTCCACTCTTTACTGCCCGTTCACTCTCAGGGGGCTGGCCTGGAAGGGTGGGGAGGGAGACCTGGGCACCTCCTTGTTCGCGCCCCTGTCCTGTCCCTCAGCTCAGTGCCAGGCCACTTTTCTGGTCTTTGAAAGCTTCCACCTGCCACGCTCCTGGTAGAGAGGAGGGCTGTGGCCCATTTCACAGGTTGGGAAAACAATGCTGAGACTACAAAAAGAGCGAGAGGAGGTCCAGCAGGAGAGAGCAGGTTAGAACTGGACTGCCAGTCCCTTGCCTGGCTGGTGCGGCTGCCCTGGACTGGGATCCCAAAGTCGGCCCTTCTCTGCTTCTTCTGCCTCCATCAAATCTGCGGGCTGCAGCAAGGCAGCTCTCCCTTGCAAATGAGGCAGTTTTATGGGCTTTAGAAAAACACTCCAATTGTTCCCTCAATTACCCTGGAGCAGATTGAATATATTAATCTCTCTCTTAACTCGAGTTAGAGACTCAGCTGCCACCCCTTCCCCCCCCAACCCCCAACCACCAGCGTCCTTCTGCAGGCACGTGCCAGGGATTGACTCCCAGCCCCCACCATCCTGGGCCTGGAGCCCCAAGCAGGTCAGTTTTGGTCCTGACAAATGCTTCTCTCTCTCTCTCTCTCTCTCTCTCTCCTCCTCCCCCTTTCTCTCCCTCCTCATTTTCTCTCTTCCCCTCTCTCTCTCTCTCTCTCTCTCTCTCTCTCTCTCTCTCTCTCTCTCTCTCTCTCTCTCTCTCTCTCTCTCTCTCTCACACACACACACACACACACACAGCAGAACCCTGTTTTACATTCTCTATCAATTTTCATTGATTTTTTTTTCTCCTCTGCCATTATTCGAAGAGCTTTTTTTCTTAAGTAACATGATCACGGGACTTCCACCCTCCCACCCGTCTTACAGGTTGGGACTGACTGGGCGGGTCTGAGACTCTCCCCTCCAGCTCCAGTGACAAGTGCCTCCAGCTTAAACACTCTGCCCCAGGCAGCTGAGACCTGCTAAAAGCTACCTGAGGTTTCCCTTTGTAGCTCGATTTTCTTTTATTTCCGAGGAACAAAGACACTGTCAAGGCGTGCTCAGAGAGTGCTGTCACCCACACAGGGAGGGGTGTAGCCTGTCACTATGGTAGTGAGCTGCAGCTGGCAGAGGAGCAGAGTAGCCAGTCCTGGCCCTGGGGGAGGATGGGGCAGAAAGCACCTCCAATCCCTCCACCAACACACACACACACACACACACACGGGGAGGAGCCAGTGTCTGACTAGTCTCATAATGGCCTGTTGGCCTATTGGCCACCTGCAATGAAATGCTTCCTATTCAAAGAATCCTCTAGGGAGGATCCAGGGGTCCCACCCAGAGTGGTTATCCCAGATGAGACTCAAAGACACATCAATTGTCGGGGTCCCCGTATTTATGTCCCCACACAAGCCTGTGCCTCTGCCTCCACCCTGACTGATCATCAAGCTGTCTCTGTAGGCCTGGAGTCCTGTCATGGAGGCCCCTATCTATCTGGAGAGTGGACAGAGCAGTCAATTTTCAATGACAGGCAAGCACATGGGTCAGTATGACCTGGTTTATCTAGCAGCATCTTGACCTTGTACAAGTTACAGGACTTTCTCAGCCTCTACTTTCCCACCTGTGAAATGGGTGCGAACAACTCCTATGTCTGCTGTTGCTGGGAAGCTGTAGGTGATGCTGAAGTAGCATACAATCCAGTACGCCCCGTAGAGGCGTTTTGAAAACTTGCTGTTCCAGTAAGGAGCTCGCGGGGAAATCTGAGCTGAACAAGGCAGATAGTACAGGCTTTCCATTTCCACACCTAGAAAGCAAGGTAACTCCTTCTAGCCAGGACAGTCTCCCCAAAGAGGGGCGCTATGGACTTGTGAGTCTCACAATTCCTGGGTCAGATACAAGACTACAGGGTGGGGAGGGCCAGTCTGGGTGCTAGTCTGGGAACTAGCTCCCTTAGCAGATTGTTGTAAGGGAACAGAGCAGAGCAGATGGCCCTGCTGGCCCGCCTCCTCGCTGCCTCTCCCCTCTCCCACCAGCAAGGACTGGTGCTGACTCACACCTCCTGGATGCCAGAGAGAGGGGGGGGATTTGGGGGAGATAGAGAGGAAAGGGGTACCTGCTTCTGAACTCCTCTTAGGCAGCCCAGCCCCGACTCTAGGGAAGTATGGGCCCGCCTCTCATCTCCCCCAGTCAGCTTCACAGATGTTTAGGCTCACAGGAACACGCATACATGCACGTAGTGTTTACATGTATGCAGAAACACACCTCATCTCTTACAGAGACAAGTTTACAAGAAGCACACACATGGAAAGCACACACACATGCCTTCACACCTAGACCTACACCTCCTGGCCTCATCTCTGTACAAATCCCCCAAACACAATCCCTCCCCCAGTGACTAAGAGACTTAGGGGCATGGTATGTGTGATGTATGAGGTGAGATTAAAGCGCTGTGTGAAACTGGCATTTAATACGACTCTGACAGAGATGGGGGCAGGCAACAAGGAAAGCTCATAGCCTGGTTGCCATTGGACTCAGTGAGGGTTGGCCTCCCAGGGCAGGGGGTCAGCACTGCCACCCTCAGCCTGGGTAGGTGTTTGCAAAGTCTC
Organism: Arvicola amphibius; assembly: GCF_903992535.2. Taxonomy (NCBI): domain Eukaryota; kingdom Metazoa; phylum Chordata; class Mammalia; order Rodentia; family Cricetidae; genus Arvicola; species Arvicola amphibius. The sequence continues at coordinate 126,449,875 of NC_052049.1, read as the reverse complement.
AGGGGTCAGTAGAGGCCCAGGCCATCAGAGAAAATCCTTTTCCAGGATAAGTGGCGCATGCATATGGGTGCTCCTCCTCCATTTGGCTTCTACAGCCTGCCTTGGGTTACTGTGGTCCAACCTCATTTGACATAAGGAGGTATTCATTCACCCACCCACCCACCCACCCATCCATCCATTCACCCATCTATCCATCCATTCATCCACCCATCCATCTCTCCATCCATCCATCCATCTCTCCATCCATCCATCTATCCATCCATCCACCCACCCATTCACCCATCCATCAATTCATTCTTTCCTTCTCCCAAGGAGCAGACTAAGTTATAACTCAAAAGGAGGACCACTGACTTCCTTGGGCCTGGTAATCCTCACCGAACAATGGGTACTGTGGTACCTGTTGATGAGGAGGGTGTGTGGCTTGCACGGTGGAAAGCTCTCCTTACAGATATCAGGGAGATGGTTGAGCCTTGCCTCAAGGACAGATGAGGCAGAAGAGAGAGGCTTCTAATTGAATGCTCAGAAAAAGAGGCAGGATATGGAGCTGGGCAGGGGATTAGCTGGTAGGGAGAAATCAGGAAACAGAGAACTACAGAGATGCTAAGGGGATGAAGAGGAGGCGGCATCTCCATGGGCTCTGGGATTTCTGTCTTGGAGGCTACTCCGAAACAAACTGACAAAGGCAGAACTCATACTTCACTGGGATCCACCAAGCCTATTAGAGCAATGGTTCTCAACCTTCCTCATGCTGTTCTTCATGTAGTAGGTGACCCCAACCATAAAATTATTTTGTTGCTACTTCATAACTATAATTTTGCTACTATTATGAATCATAATGTGGATATCTGACATACAGGATATCTGATATGCGACCCCTGTCAAAGTATTCAATCCAAGGGGGTGCGGCCCACAGGCTGAGAACCACTGCGTTAGAGCATCACCTTGGTCTTAGAAAGTGGGCAGGGTGGCCTTGAAAGCATTCACTTTCTGTAAAGGGGAGCTGAGCCCTGGAAGAGGCAAGGTTCTGCAGAGTCAGTAGCAAATGCCAAGTTGGAATCCTACTCTCCACAGCGTGTTCCAGACTTTCTGCTCTAGCAGTCAGCACAAGGGTAGGGGTGAGGGGATGACCAGCTATACCCCTGCCCAGGCAGACTCACAATTTGCAAGCTCTTCCTTAGTCCTTTAGAAGGGGTCCCTAAGTGCTTCACTTTCTTGGCCCCTGGGACAGGATCATGAGGAAGTAGTTTGCTTCCTGATGGCATCATATGAATATGATATGGTATATGATATAATACTATACAATATACCAAAAGCAGCTAAAACAGGTTACCCAGAGTTCAGCTGACCCCCACAGTGAGGGGCACTGAGTGGTTTGAGAGCAAGGCTGGAGTGAAGTTTGGGTTGTCAGTGTGCAGAGTTCAGGACCAACCTTGGGGCTCACTAGAACTGGCTCAATGAGACTTAGTAGAAACGTGCATAAAAATTCCCAGCACGTGAGTAAGCCCTCCAATATGCTGCTGAAGAATGTTGGTGTGTTTACACCAACAAAGTGCCACTGCCAGACTTTAGAGTCAGACTTGCCGATTCACTGCCTCCTACTGTTCCTAGCGAGTCACACCAGTTCCTGACTGTTCCTCATCTGTAGAAGGGCCACAATGCCTCCCTCGCAACATGATTGTGACGATCAAGTGACATGCTGGCTTCCCTGAAGTACGTGAGGGCTTCTTGGAGGAGACAGGAGTCCCTAAACTCCTCAAAAAAATATAGACAATTTGGAAGGTCCCCTGGATTCTGCCATGAAGGCTGCCACCTACAGGAGGAAGGCTTTGTTGATCCCTGATTCTGAGCCAGGTCTGGCCTCTCAGAACTCTCAGGAAGACAAGAGCAGCATAGTGAGATTACAAAGCTATCTGGTACAGGAGGGGACACAAACTAGCTCCCTCTGGGAAGGCTAAAGAAACATAAGAGAAGATGATACTGTTGCCCTTGGTGTCCTGAGAATTGGTTCCAAGGACCCCTCAAAAACCCAAATCTGTAGATGCCCAAGTGCAACTGCATACTCCTGTAACCCAAACCATTAGGAGGCGGAGATAGGAGGATCACAAGGTTGAGGCCAGTCTGGGATGTCTAGTAAGATCTAACTCTTAATAGTAATAGTAATAATAATAATAATAATAATAATAATAACGATGATGATAGAAAGATTGTATAGGTTCTAGGCAAACACCAAGCTGCACTTGGTTTTTCCTCTACACTTTAATTCATCTCTAAATTTCCTATAGTACCTAACGCAATGCAGGTAAAATGTAGAGAGTTGTACTGTGTCATTTGGAGACTCAAAACATTTATACATCCAATTCAGATGCAGCTTTTTTGTATTGTTCTCAAGGAGCCAGAGATCAAAACCAGTCCTCAGGCATACCAAGTATACCAACCCTAGAAACTCTTTTTTTTACAAAGGTATTTAATATATTTTAAAATATATTTAGTTGGGGCTGGAGAGATGGCTCAGAGGTTAAGAGCACTGGCTGCTCTTCCTGAGGTCCTGAGTTCAATTCCCAGCAACCACACGGTGGTTCACAACCATCTGTACTGAGATCTAGCGCCCTCCTCTGGCATGCGGGCATACATGGAGGTAGAATGTTGTATACATAATAAATAAATCTTTAAAATAAAATAAAATAAAATAATTAAATAATATACATTTGATGTATTTTTAATCCAAGGTTAATTGAATCAGTGCACATAGAACTCATACATATGGAGGCAGGCTGCTCTGAGTCAGGTCAGTAAAGCAGGAAAGGAGGTAATGAAAGTTCTAGTTCTGCCGGCCTTCAGCTGTGGGGCTTCACCTGTGCAGCTCCATTCCCGGGCCATAAGGACTGGGGAAAGACACCCTGGCAGTAGTGCAGACGGGCTGTGAAGCACACAGCAAGAGCTCAGGAAGCTAGGATCCTGAGACGAGGCTGCAGGCTATAGCCTAGGCAGAGGACAGCGGGGCAAAGATGTGGGGCTTGGGAGACAGTGGTTTCTCTGGGGGACTTGGAGACTACTGGGGAGGTGGTAAGCTGGGGACAATGAGGGCCTAGTCATGGCGTCCCCCCTCCCCCCATCAGAAAGCCTGCTGCAAGTCATTGCAGGCAGAATGGTGCTAAGACTCTTGGGTGAGCATGGCGAGAGCGGATATTATTTTAATCTTCCTCTTAGAACATAATTGCTTTCTGTCTCCTGGTGTTCCTGAAGAGACTTCCCTCCCAGAGAGATGGCTTTCTAGGCTCCTCTCTCTGCCAGGAGACAAGACAGCTGGGCCAGCTCCATGCTGCATTAATACACTGCAAATGTGATTTCATGGCTTCAAATGAGATTAGGGCCAAAGGCTCTGCTCTCTAGTGCAGGCAGCAGGCAACGTGGGCAGGAGTAGCCAGTGCTGAGCTGGAGGTCTGAGAGAGAGAGCCATTCCAGGCCCAGGCTGCCTGACTAAGCAACTCCCTATAACTGGAGCTCCTCAGACCTTCTGTTTTTATCCTGACTGCAGTGCCAGCCTTAAAATTGTCCTGAGGTGGGTACTCTCGGCTTTAACGCCCCACTATTTCCAGGTCACCTATATTTCAGTACTTATATTCAGCACTTCAGTAAGGGGGGATAAACACAAATTCTTCAGCATGGCTTCAATATTCTCAACCCCCTCCTCCTCTTCCTCCTTTTTCTTTCCCTCCTCCCCTTCCTTTTCCTCCTCCTCCTCTTAACATGTAACTCAGCCTAGGCTTAAGCATGCCATATAGCCAAGGATGACTTTGAACTTCTTATCCTCCTTGGCTCTACCTCTTAAGTGCTGGGATTACAGTCATGTGCCACCATGCCCAGTTTTATGTGGTACTGGGGACAACATTGTATATGCTAAGCGAACAATTGAACTACATTCCAAGCCCTAATTCCCTTGTCTTTAAAATGAGAACTACAGAACTAGGCATGGCAGCACACACCTGTAATCCCAGCACTCAGAGAGCAAAGGCAATAGAAGCACTTCAAGTTCAAGGCCAGCCTGGACTATATAGGGAGTTCTAGGCCAGCCAGGGCTACATAGCAAAGATTTGTCTCAAAACGACAGTAAATGAATAGGAACTATAGAGAGGATTAATCTATACAAAGTGCATAGAACTATTCTCTGACCTTCTAGGTATTCACTATATGGTAGTCATTCTTCTGAGATTCACAGATGCTACATATCCACTCCTGTGGGGAGAGAGGCACGAAAGGGTACCACACTAGAGAAAAAGACATCACTCTCCCAGGCTAATGCAGAAGAGGGGAGAAAAGTCTTCAATGCTGACGTCATTCCTCATTCACCAAGCACCTACCTGATACAAACTTTGTGCTGTGCTGTCCCACAAAATGTAGTTTCCCCTGGCATGGTCCCTGCCCTCAAGAGAGACAAACCCTGTCCTAAGGAAGTAGATAGTGGGTCATGAGCTCTGCAGGGCATGTTTATGGGTTGCGGGTCTGATGCAATTATGTAGGAAAGGGAGTGGGGTCAGGTTTCAGGGAAAGTTTGGTGGTGGATAACTGTCTGCAACTTCAGCTGTTGAAGGACTACCAGACAGACAGAGCAGCGTATATGTGTGTGTGTGTATATATATATATATATATATATATATATATATATATATTCCCCAAGGCTAAAGAGCCCATTGCCTGCTCAGGGGTGGCTGGAGAATAGGTATGAGATAGGGCTGGATGGAGAAGAGGAGGACATTATTCTCAGGGTGTACAGGCCAGACTGGTGGAAAAGGTGAGGCTGAACAGACACAGAAACATGCTGAAGACTGGCCGACCCACAAACGCCTACCGCTGATCAGAGGCCTCCACCTTGGCCGGGCACCTGTCACCTCTGCCCCTTCCTAATAGAAGGCAATAGTGGGTAGCTTCCTCGCTTACCCTTTATTCAATCGCTTGTTAACGAGTTATCGATTCTCTTAAAGAAAAATGTTCAAAGCCACGCTGCATCTTTAGCAAAGTGATTTATGAGTTGGCAATGGGACCTGGGCTGCCTTAGATGGGAGCTCTGGTTACTCAACACTGAGAAGAATCTTCCAATAGGGCAATCAATCAATGTGCCTGCTAAGCAGATGGAAGCCCCCAACGTGAATACCACTCTCTTTGAGGTCAGCCTGTATCTGCTGGAGACAAAGCCAGGGCCACGGGTGCTCTCCATCACATAAACTGGTAGACATGAGAGGGAACCCCCCATTCCTCCTGGCCCCCATTGTCTTGTTTAACACGCTCTGTCCCTCCGCGTGGAGTCAGCCAGCACAGCTACTTAGCTGATGAGGACACTGGGGTTGCTAAGGTCAAAGTGACTACAGAAAACCAGGGTTAAAGGTAGGCCCCACAGATTCCAAGGTATTTTGTGGCTAACATCTCTCCTGCTTACTTGCTAGTGTTTGGTCTAATTGTCCTGGGGTTTAGCGGCCACTAGAACAAGGGACCACAAAACAGTCATAGAAACTGTCACAGAGATGGCCTGGACCAAGACATGAACACACCAGTTCAGCCCAGTTACCATTTACGTACTTTGCATACTGAGAGATTGACAGGAGACAGAAGTAGACTCCTTGACCCTCCACTGCTAACTGTGGCCAGCATGGCCAATAGGTCCTGTCACGTAACCTGCATCCACAGGACTTGGCCATAACTGGACCAGGGCCACATTAGTAGTACTGGCCACAGCTCGATGTCCTGAGCCTACCAGCTGGAGGCAGGGACAAGGGATCTGTTAGCGTTGGGTAGCAGTGGCCTCCTTCAGATTCCATGCCACTAGTTAGGTGAGCCTCCAAGACATGCCAGCTTGCTCCTTTGTGATGCCACCACCTAGCGGTACAGTCACTGAGCCATCTGTTTGTCTTATTTAAAAGGTCAGGGCAGCGCTGAGGGGCAGTCAGTAACAGAGGCCTTGCCTACCATAACCTAGGGTCAATCCCCAGCACACAACAGTAACAACAAAAACAACCCACAGACATTCGTGTCTGGTCTTAACCCTGTCCATGTTATCCTGATTTTGAAAGAAAATTAAGGAAAATGCAAACTCCTTCTCCCAAATGGAGGGGAGAGGCTGCCAGGCTTGCTGACCACGCTCAGACTTCCCAACCAGCAGAAATGGATTCAAATTCCAGCCCGTCGCTTTCCTCAGAGCACCCGCTCCTCATTTGACAGAAGAGAATGACAAAGGTTGTTTCCAAGGGTCATACTGTGAGGCTTAACTGAGGCAGTCACATAAAGAAGCTGGCAAGAGCCGCCACTCAGTATGTGTCTGTTAAATGCTGGGTGTACAAAGGTGCCAGCAAGGAGAGGATGGCGGGGGTGGTTGCAGGATGTCAGGGGGAGCACAGGCCTACAGGAATGGCTCACGTAGCAGCTGCCTCAGGTTTAAGAGGAACTAGAGGGGGGTTGTCATACCAAGCAACCTTGTGACCCCAAGCTTGAAGTACAAGAGTTAGGAACATGAACTCAGCCCAAAGGGCAGCTTCCTGGGACAGCAGCCTGGGTGCCCTTGGATGCCTGGATGAAGTTCCCCAGATCCCTGCAGGCACCTCAGGGAAACCCAGTGTGGTCATGGCTGAGGATCACCTACTGAGGTACAGAGCAGAGTGGAAAAAGAAGAAAAGATCCGGGGTGCAAATGGGTGCTGAAACCCAGTCTCAGCCAGAGGTGGGTTCTCGCATTGCATCTGGGCCTCACTCACTGGCTGGGATGGCCAGCGAGTTCAGGATCCACCTACTGTCTCCCAGTGCTGATTCCAGATGCACGCAGCCATGCTCTGATTTTTATATGGGTGCTAAGGGATCTGAACTCAGGTCCTCATGCTTACAAGGCAAGCACTTTACCAACTGAGCCATCTCCCCAACCTGTGTTTATTGCCAGGCAGAAGGACTCTACCCAGAGGCTAGAAGGCTACTGATTCAAGAGAATTATTTTTTATTCTCTTTATTGCCGCTTCTCTGAGAACAGTGATTGGGTCTCTAGGCTGTGATAGGAACTACTAGGGACTGAGCACACAGTGCAGGGGCCCAGTAACAGGCGTCAGGAACAGGAAAGCTGGGAGTGGGACACCAGGTAGCTCTGAGGAAGGAGAGGACACCTTCTGCCTCCACCCTGCTGCACTGCATCTGTGTGACTGATTCTGCCCTGTGATGTCATACAGTGTTGCCTAGGTGATCAGACTGAATGGGAAACTCTGTACTTTCCCAGGACTGGGCAGAGCAAGGATCACCCCACTTCACCCTCCTGAGGGGGCCAGGAATCAATTCCCTAACTTCCTGCTTAGCTGGCCATGCCCCAAATACCCCCAAGCACCTCCACCCACAAAATCTCTCACTTCTGAGAGAGATCCAGATTGCATACACCCACTCATATTTCCCTTACCCAGTCCAGACCCCAAAGTCAGTGTATGGCACCCATGGGACCACGCTGACCGACAGAGACTCAACGCACCTGGGTCAGCTGTCTGGCAGGGCCAACAACTGATCACCTGCCAAGCCCCGGTGCTGATGCTAACCCCCAAGACCGTTAAGTGAACGCTCCTGCCCCCAAGAGGATGGGACGGCAAAAGACAAAGGTGAGGCTGGGCCAGCGGCTGTCACAGCTGTGTGAGCGTGTCCTTGTTCTCTGATGGTGACAAAGGTGCTCCTTCTCTGGGCTTCAGTCACTGCAGTAAAGATATTCTGTTCTCTGAGGCTCTCAGAGATGACACGCAGTGTTCCCAAAGGTGGTTGCTGTCTTGGTATGTTCTTGCCTGCGAGCCTGCTAATGTTGCCCATTGGTCACCATACAATCCTTAGTTGTATGGCTCTCTCTCTTCTCTCGCCTCATCCTTGCCTTTACCTTGAACACAGATCTGGACCTTCTTCTAAGAAGGGATTGGGGGGGCAGTGGGGAGCAGTCTGTTTTGGTCACTGATGTATCCCCAGCACTCAGATAGTGCATAGGGCAGAGAAGCGCTCGATGAAGACTTGCGGAAGAACAGCAAGAGCCCATGGGGATGGGACCAGAGCCCTGAACCGCTCCTTGTATTTTGAGTCAGGGTCTCTCAACCTGGAGCTCACCGATTGGCTAAACTGGCTGGCCAATGAGCTCTGGAGAACTAGGATGCCTTTCTGTAGCCCCACCCCAACCCTATCAGTGCTGGGATCACAGAGTCAGGCTGCCATGTGCCCAGCTTTTAAGTGGGTGCTGGGATCTGAATTCTGCTCCTTGTGTTTGTTTTCAGGTTTTGTTGATTGTCACCATATATCTAGTGCTCAGAATAGTGCCTGGCGTGTAGCGGGTGCTCAATGAAGTTGTGCTAGCGAACCCTTTACCCCCCGAGCCATGCCAAGCCATCTCCCTCATTTTGCTTCTTTTGCCATTGCTCAGCTCATCACTTTTTTTTTAAACTGGAGTAATATTTCTAAATTTCAATGCTCTTTGTTCATTACAAATATTGTTTTATTTATGCAGCTTTCTCCCTATCTTTTTTTCTTTTTTCTTTTTCTTTGCTTTCTGATGCAGGGTCTCACTATGTGGTCCTAGCTGACCCAGAACTCAACGTGCATACCAGGGAAGCCTTCAGATTTGTGGTGATCCTCCTTCCTCTGCTTCCTAAGGAACAGATAGGATCCCAGGCATGAGCCACCAAGCCTGGTTATAATCAGTACTGTAAGGCCTCCCTCCCAGTGCTGAAGATTGAATGCAAGGGTCTCGTGCATGCCAGGCAGGCTCTATACCTGCAAGCTCTCTCCCAGCCTGAATTTTTAAAAAAAAATGTAGTCAAACCCATCAATTATCTTTCTTATGGTTTCTGATTTTTTACATATTTTTTTGAGGATCCAGCCTGGGGCCTTGGACATTTTCAGTATGTGCTCTCCCACTGAGTTCCTCCGCAGCCCTGGGTCATAGTGCGAAAAGGCGCTTCTGCGTCAGACACTGTGACTTCTTCCTGTCAGCAGTCAATCCTGAGGCTGCAAGCCCTAGGGGCAGACATAGTAACCCAGAAAAGGAGCCTGTATGAAGAAGCATGAAAAGAGGGGAGAAGTCTCATATCCTGAGTCCTTTTCCTTAGTAGAAAGGGGCCTTACCAGCTATCCCAGTGCATAGGCAATGTCGGTCATCAAAGCTAAAAGGAGTGTGAAGTTCTGGTTTTCTTATTACTGCTGCTGCTGCTGCTGCTGCTGCTGCTGGTGGTGGTGGTGAGTGGGTGGTTGTGTGTGTGTGTGTGTGTGTGTGTGTGTGTGTGTGTGTGTGCGTGTGTGCAGAGTTCAGAGGATAACTTTTAGAAACTGATGTTCTCCTACCATGTTCTAAAGCAAGAGCTCTCCTGTCGTTTCTGCCCATCAAATATGGCAGGGTAGTGACCTGTGAGTTTCTGGACAGTTTTCTTGTCTCCATCTTGTTCCAGCAGTGCTAAGATTACAGATGCATGACACCTCATCTGACTTTGTATATGGGTCACAGGGATCTGACTCACATTGTCAGGCTTATCCTGCGAGAGTTTCTGCCTGCTGAGCCATCCCACTGGCCTGAGAGACCATTTTTTAAGCCCAACATCCAACAGAGCTTAATAATTTGCCCAAATGGCGTACCAGAGTCTCAAGACCCTCTCAATTCAGCATCGCTCTTGAGGGACAGCCTCTTCAGCTGGGGTGCTTTCAGATATGGACCCTTCTGGGAGAGAGATAGGGGCTTCTTAGTATTCCATGTCTTCCCAGATTTCTGGAAGAGCAGACAGGATGGAGTGAGTCTTGTCTCATCCCTCTCCCTGGCAGGGCCGCCTGAAGCCTGATTTGTCAGCTGCTGGTCCCACCGCCCCCTCAAAACCCACTCCCTCCTCAGACCTCCAATAGTGTCCCAAGCAATGAGCCTTCTGGGATTCTCAGGGGCATATGCTGGCTATTGTTGGTTTGTGGAGGACAAGTTCATTTGCAAGGATGGACAAGACGTCGGGGTTCGCAAACCTGCCCAGGGCCCGAGCGAGCCCTAAGGGGTGGCCAAGGGAACTCTGTCTGAAAACTGGCAGACTTTGTGCCTATCACCAGCCCGTTGTCTGTGAGACAATAGTCTGCTGATTTCTGTATCTTAACAGCATTGCATGGGTGAGCGAGAATGGGGCCCGAGAGGCTGTGATGAGCATAGAGTTCTGCTCTCATGGAGAAAGTTTCTCTGCCCAGGGTCAGTATCTTAACCCACAATTCCTCCTTACCATATAACCATGTATATAACCTATATTATATATATATATATATATATATATATATATATATATATATATGAGACTATATTTCTCCACCAGTTCTTCAGTGTAACCAGGGCAGAGACAGACAGAGCACATTGGTCCTGACGCAAGGACAGGACACCATGGGTAGGAAAGAAGCAAAGGGAAGATTGGCAGCCCAGGCTCATCACATGTCTGCCCCCTACAGGCCATACCTTGGGCCCAGCCTCTCAGGCCTGAGGCCCAGCATGTTCATGGGCTACATGCCTTCAGGCCTCACCAGGAGGTGCCTGCCTAGCAGATGGCCTCAAGCACATACATGAAGCACACATGTGAAGCACACACGTGAAACACAAGTAGTGCTTCTGCAACCACTGTTTTGGGGAAGGCTCCCCTGAGAGGGCCCCATGGAGGAGATGGGGAAAGAAGATACTCAGATCCCTGGACCTGGCAGAGGCCTACTGGCCTCCCGGGCTGCCAAGGATTCATGGAAACCCTTAGATAATTGTCATGTGGAGGGGCCATCACTTCTGTGGCCCCAGGGTGCCCATGGTAGGCTTGTGTCCTCATAGCAGCAAGGATGTTCATTTGGCAGTACAAAGCTCTCCTAGCCTAACTTCATGGAACCCTTAGACATACCAAGCCCTAGAAAAGTCAAATCCCAAATCATTCTAGACATTCCCACTGGTGCGCAGGGAAACTGGCTCCAAGAGGGAGCATCTCAGAAGGGACAAAGGTGCTATGACCCAGGTCTCTTGGCTTGCCAGCTGCTGTCACAGAATACAGGAAAGCATATGGGTGACTACAGGTTGTGGCAAGGCACACAGTGAGAACAGTGTGCTAGAAGGAAGTCCTCTGACTTAGGGGAGGCCGTGGTCTGTGAATGCTCCACCTAGCAGGGCTCCCCTCCCTTAAACTTAACCTTACAACGCAAGGGGGGCGGATACCTCCCCTTCCACCCTCCCTTACCATGCAGTGGGATGGGCAACTCTCATCAACACCTCTGCAGATGGTGACAGGCCCTGCTGGGTCCTGTTGTGGGGGAGGGAGGGAGTTCAGTCCTTAGTCATAGGCAGAGGAGGAGTCTGCAGAACTGGCGTGTCTAAGGCTGGGAAGCCCTGTTCTCACCTCCTAATGAGACAACTTGTTAGGCAGGGACTGCAGCCTGCAGCAAGAGAGGGACGTGGCAGGGGATGCGGGGTTGGAGTCTTCTGGAAAGAGCCGCCCAGGCAAAGGGAATACCAGGACAAAGGCTGGGGGTGGGGCGGGGGCCGACTGGGGATGAATAAGGGAGTTGTGGCTCCTGCTGGGTTCACCCATGCAGTACCATGGCCCCGAGAATCGAGTTAATCAGCCTTCACAAATGTACCCAGGGCTAAGCCATGCTGTTTCCTTTTCCGGTGCTAGGAGGCAGGAGGGTGGAGCAGAGTGGTGGTTCCTGTCTGACATCAGCCCTCATTGTCCCATAGGATGTATATGAGATGCTAGGACCTGAGGAGCAGGTAGCGTTGAGGAGTTACAGACAGAGGTACCCACAGAAGCTTAAGGGGAGACTGTGCCTGCAACAGGGGCATACCAAGGGCTAGGGAAAAAGCAAGAGAGACCCCAAAGGATAGTGTATGAGACAGAGGTAGGAAGAAAAATGGCTTCATGGGCTACTGTTCTGTGATTCAGGAAGCAGGGTAATGCTACAGAGGGGAGAAGGTACTGGAAGGAATAGACAGTCAGACCTATCCTGCCTACAGACTACAGGCTATATCCAGCCTCTTGCAGCCAGGACTCTTGGTGAACACAGCTCAACACAAAATCATAGCATACTTACTTAAAACCTAAAACTTGTGTTTTTCAATCTTATTATTTGTATTTTATCTACTGTTAGTGTGTGTGTGTGTGTGCGCGCGCGCACGCGCATGTGTGTGTGTGGCATCAGGTGCATGTGGAGATCAGAAGGAAACCATTGTCGAGTCTGTTTTCTCTTCCCACCAGGGGTTTCTGGACTCTGCCTCGGGTCATCGGGCTGACACAGCAAACGGTGAACCAACTGACATACTTGTTGTTTGGCAACAAGGTCTCGTGTAGCCCAGGCTAGCCTCAAACTGGAGTAGCTAAAGATGCCCTTGAACTTCTGATCCTTTTGGTCCTCCTGCCTCTACCTCTTGAGGGCTGGGATTATACATACGTACCACCATCGGCAGTTTTTATAAATTTTTTTCCTGATGTTTTGTTTGTTTTGTAATTAAATGCATGGTTCCTTAGCCAAAATTATAATGTCAAAAGCTTCCAATGCTTGGTAGAGGTTGTGGGTGATGGTAGGGAGCTTTCCGTCAGATGAGTTTGCTTAGTCCTGGCTCTCCCTACAGGTTCCTGGAGAGCCAGTGGAGCCCCTGGATACCTCTCCAGACCCAGATCCTGACACCAGCTACCTGGCTCCCTGTAATAAGGAGACTGTTGTGGTCACTCTGCATGGAGCTACTGACCTTCCTGCCAGCAATGACGGCTCTGATCCAAGGCCGTATGTGATGGTGTAAGTGGCTGGAGAAGCAGGGTTAGAGGTGGGGTTGGGTCTGGAAACAGAAATCGTCTGATGGATATTTGGAAGCTGAACTCCTGAAGGGACTGTGGTCCCCAGAGGCATCATACTAAGGCTGTACAAATAAGAAGCCTGTCCTGTTCCCTGCTGTGTGGTAATTGCTGCCAGGACTGAGCAGGGCCTGACTTCCCCAGGGCAAGGCCCTTGTCTGCAGCGCCTATCCTGGGCTCAGTGTGGGATGTGGATGGTCAGGGGAACCGCTATAAGCACAGATCTGAGTTCCAGGACATCTGAAGTTTGTCTTAAGGAAAAGGAAAAAAGAACAGGGGTACTTACAATAGAAACAGCACTCCTACGAATGGGAATGTGCTAGTGAGCTGGAAAGGCAATCTTGGAAAAACTCAGCATGGACTCGTTACCTTCTACTGGTCATTTGTATCCCATCATGTATAGAACAGGCTTTTTCCTGGAGTCCTGGGTAGGGGATGGCTTCCAGTGTTTCTTTACCAAAGGGCTCTTTGGTGGCCTCAATCTTTATGCAGCTTTCTGAAGTTCTTCCTTATTCTCCTACCACAGAAAGACTTGGGGTCTGCCTCTCTTGGCTTTTGGGGGTCCCAAGAGGTTATGCTGCTTGCAGGCGCCTCTGTGGGCCCTTGCTTCTCACTTCTGTCATGGGACTTCTCGTCCTTTAATACATTTCTCTCTCTCTCTCTCTCTCTCTCTCTCTCTCTCTCTCTCTCTCTCTCTCTCTCTCTTTCTCTCTCCCTCTCCATCCTTGTTTAGCCTGGTGGCCAGGGCCTGCCATGCCATGTCTGCTGCCCACCTCAGGAGCCTCATTTCTCCTCAAAGCGCATATGAGGCAACACCATAGCCAGCCAGCTTTCCCTCTGGAGGGACATGAGTACTGTGCTAGAATGGGGGCTTTCTGGCTTCTGCAATCTCCCATAGTTCTACCTGACACCTCCCTGCCTGCACCCCTGCCTGCACCAGGCACTCCCTCCCACTGCTCAGTTCCTTTGGAGAATGCCTGTCCCCGCCCTCCTGCACACAACACTGAATCTTCACCTTCAAAGCATTCCTCCCGCCTCCTCCTCCAGGCAGTCAGATCTACCAGGGTAGATCCCCTAGCAACGGCAACACACGTGTGTTTCTAGTCTGTCCCTAGAACTGAGGCTTCTTGCAGATCTCAGGTCTTATTCTCCATTTTTCCAGCTGTGCACCCAACAGGGTCACAGACTAATGGACGTAGGATGCAAAACTTGGCTAAGATGACAAGCAGCCCTTATCCCACCCCTTCTCCCACGAGGTACAGAGGCTGTGCTGAAGAACAACAGGTGAAGAAGCTCCTGCCTGGTTGGCCCAGAAAAACCCCACTAGCCCCAGCCCAGCTTCCTGCCCTCCCTTCCCCCAACTCCATTTCTTAACCCGGGAAGGGACAGGTGGCAGAAAGCTGCTTGGCGGGAGGTTGGTTTCTATTGGGAAATGTCCCTCAGCTTCTCAGCTATTTCCATAAACCAATTATCACTGATCATCTCAGGAGATTGAGGCCCTGCTTGTCACCAATCCAGCCTGGGCTGTGGAGGGGAGCGTAGCTGGATGGCTGTATTGCTCAAAGACCCCTGCCCCATCACCCTGTTGCCATAGGAACATGTAGGGAGGGGAGTCTAGGGGACGTGAGCCTGGATAGGAGTGTGAAGCACTGAGCACATCCTGGTTCCTCTGACCCACCAGCACAGCATGCAGTATAAAAAGTGGGAGGCGTGCATCCCTGCTTCCTTTTTCATGATGGGAGCAGGGCCTGTGCCAGGCTACAGCCTGGTCCCAGAGCTCCAGGCTAAGCTGCCAGCAGCTCCGAGTGGTGCTAATGAGATGCAAATGAAAAGAAGAAGGGAGGGCTTCTGGGAATGAAGGCCCAGCTGCCAGGACCTAGAGCTGGCTTTCAGTGCTAACCCCCAGCCCCAGGTAGGACTCCCAGAAGGAGGAACAAGAACTCCCAAGGCTCTAGAGTTGGGCCCTAGACCCCAGGAAGAGTTTGATGTCTTCCCAGAAATGATTACAATATAGAACAACAAAGTATGCAATAAGAAAGTCCACTAAAGTCTTTTCTCATATGGATATTTCAATGTGTGTGTTTTTTTAATTATAAACATTTGAATGTAAAATCTGAAACTGTTAAGATCTACAAGTAAACAGTTCCCCCTAGGATCCTTACATTGGTCTTGGCAATGTTTTTTTTTTGAATTTGACATCAAAAGTATAAGCAATGAAAGCAAAATAAACAAGTGGGTGACAAGAAGCTGGAAAGCTCCGTGCAGCAAAGGAAAACCTCCACTGACTTGAAGAAGCAGAATGGGCTAAAACACGTGCACACCACACATCTAATGAGGAGCCGAAGCCCAGAGCGTATGGAGAGCAACACCCTCTAGTACCAGAAAACCAACTGGATTTTGAAAAAGGACCTGCTAAGGCAGCACACACCTTTGATCCCAGATACAAAGAGGCAGAGGCCAGTAGATCTCAGGGAGTTCAGGACAGCCTGGTCTACAAAGTGAGCTCCAGAACAGCCAGGGACACAAAGTAAGGCCCTATCTCAAAACAACAATGAAAACCAAAGCAATAACAGGCAGAGGAGCCTAGAAGTATAGCTCCAAGGTAGAGTGCTTGCCTAACATATACTACACCCTGGGTTTGATCCCCAGCCAAACCTAGCTTGTCAGCACTTGGCCACTGGGGAAGATCAGAAGTTTAAGGCCGTCAATCATCCTTGGCTTGCAGTGAATTCAAAACTAGCCCATGCTGCATGAGTCTCTCTTAAATACGTGCATCTAACTGGGTGACAGGCGACAGGAAAAGGTGCTCAGCACCGCTTACCATCTCAGATGTCCAAGTCGGGACCTGAAGGCCATCCCACCCACACCCATTGAGTGGGTTTTTATCAGAAAGACAGGTAGCCACTTGAGATGACTCAGAAGGTAAAAGTGTTTGTCACCAAGTGTGACAATTTGAGTTCAACCCTGGAACCCACATATAAGAGAGAACTGATTCCCACAAGTTATTCTCTGACCACACAGACACCATGACCCGTGTGCCACTCCACCCCATGAACACTCAAATAAACAAAATTAATTGTTTCATTAATTAAATGCAATAAAATTGCAAATATTGGTCAGAATGTGGAAGGGAGGAAATCGCTCTACACTATGGCTAGAAATGCAGGTTCATACAGTGGAAAACACCGTGGATGCTCCTCAGACATTAAAAATAGGATTAGTATAGATCAATCCCACCTCCGTATACATATCCAAAGGAAATGAAGTCAGTATCGTGAAGCAATGTCTGCATCCCTGTAATACAGCATCATCACATGAAGAGATGGAATAAACCTAAACATCTGCCCATCAATGAATGGGGAAATTATATGCACACACACACACACACACACACACACACACACACACACATAAGCACATACATACACATGTCATGTGTAACTTCCTCTAACACAGAAGACATAAGGTTAAGTTAAAGAAGCCAGGCACCAAAGACAAATACCACACTATTTCTTTTAATGTGGAATCTTGTTGAATTCACAAAACAGAGAGTAGAAGGATAGTGCCAGGATCTAGGGATGGAGAAAATAGGGAGATGTCAGTCAGAGAGTCCAAACATCTGCCTCAAGGTGAATACATTTGGGAATCTACTCTACAGTACGGCAACTGTAGTTAATATAGTGTTGTAGACTTTTAATGTGGTGAGTTTTTGGCACTCCCACCAAATACACACAAAAGGATAACTGTGAAGGGGTGGGTATGTTAGCTTTATTGCATGGTATCGTTCATAGTAGGTAAGTATGTCAAATCCTACTATACATTTCTAATACATGTTATTTTTACTTTCCAATTATACCCCAATTAGGTCAGAATATATATATATATATATATATATATATATATATATATATATATATATTTACTCTATATATAACTTCTTACTCCAAGAATTTTTACTCTGCTTTCCAATGTCCTGAGTCTAGTAGTCCAGCTTGACTTACTGAGTTCTGCCTGTCCACGTTGGCCCACCTCAGGTCAGGGTGGAGATTCTGGGGTCCTTATTTGAGACTTCTCCTGTCTTCTTTGGTTTTATTGCTTTTCTAGTAGGCAGATTTATAGTTGAGGTACTGGTTGGAACACGGAGCCCCAAACTACTCACTCATCTGCTTCACTAGTGGGAGCTGCCAAGGGTTCAGGCCACTTCACCCCTCTGTAGTCATTCGCCCCAGCCAGTCCAGTTACCACAGCTATCTAGCCAATCAGGTTCAGTGGCTTATTCTTTGGTTCTGCAAGTCTCTATTCAAGCCACCTTCTAATCCTACCCCATGGCAACAATTCTCTCTTTAGTTCCTTGCGGGCACAGTACCTAAACTACATCCAAGGGATATCTCATCTGTGCGTCCCCCAGTAACAGTAGTGATACATTATTAATATTGGGGTTCAACCTGAATATCTACAAAGCAAAACAGACAGCCACTGACTCTTACCTCGACCTCAGTCAGAAATAGAGATCCTGCCTCCAGGAATCTCAGAATGAGACTGTGTCTGAGAGCTGTCTCCTCCTGTCTTATAATCATCTCTAGTTCTGGGATTAAAGGTGTGCACCCCTGGGATTAAAGGGATGTACCACCTGGTTTCTATGGCAACTAGTGTGGCTACTGGGATTAAAGGTGTGTGTTACCACTGCCTGGTCTGCAAGGCTGACCAGTGAGGCTGTTTTACTCTCTGATCTTCAGACAAACTTTATTGAAATACAAATGAAATGCCACTACACACTAGTCCCTGGTGACCACTCACTGTCCTTCGAGCCCTTTCTTCTCTTGGCTTCCAAGATACCCTGCCCACACTTCCTCTGTGGCCTTGCTCCACCTGTCTCCTACACAGCATTACGTGTTAGCCAACCTTGTTTCCTCCAAGGCTGCACATCGCTGATATTCTCCATGCCATCTCGTGCCTGTCCTGGCATCAGGAATCCCATCCTGGCCCATCCAATCTACCTATGTCTTAGAGCACCAAAGCCCCCTCCCTTTATCTCTTGAATTTGGTCATGTCTCTCCACCACCCAACAGGCCACTATGCTTTCTCACCTGTTCTAGGTATATCTAATCTTGCTCATTTGCCAAGTTCCTTCTAAGGGAGGTTTCCCTTTTTTGCTGTGGCATCAGAGTACCAGTGACCCCATGGCTCCTTACTGTGCCCAGGATGAAGAGAACTCCAGGCCCAGTATGGCTGAGTCTTCACTAGTTGGCTCTTTCAGGTTCCCAGCAGCAGGACTCCACTTTTCTATCTTTGCCCCAGCCATAATAGGCATTCTCCAGTCCTTACCCTGTCTCCTCACACCCCAAGCCTTTGCACTCCTCTTCCAACCTAACCTCCTCCAAAAAGAGACCCCTGATCTCCCAGGCTAGCTTCTCCCATTGCCTACCTCCACAGTACTATAGACTTCCACCGTGATACAGCTTTGCCTTCCTATGATTAGTTACTTTCTGTCCATCAGGTCTTACCAATTCTAAGAGCAACCACCAGGTCTCGCTTGCTCACTGTTCTTTCCCCATTACAAAACCCATGTGATAAAGGAAGCTGGAAGCTAGTAATTGCTGTATGTGTGTATGCATGCATGCATGCATGCATGTATGTATGTGTGTATGCATGCATGCATGCATGCATGTATGTATGTATGTATGTGTCTGTATGTGACACTGTTCTCACTTGCTGTGTGACTCTGGGAAAGTTACTTCACCTCTTCGTGCCTGAATGCCTCATGTGGGAGCATCTGAAGAGTCTTGAGGATGGTAGAACCAGGCAATGGGCGATGCTGGCAGGTCCAGTGCAAAACACTCCTCAGCCAGCACTCATGCCGGGCACATGAAACCCACCATACAAAAGGTACAGGGTAGTAGAAAGAAATCAAACTGGGGTCAGGAAGACCGAGAGTCTGGCCCACTGCCCCTGCCTTTTAGTCCCTGGTCTTCAAAGTCTCAGTCTTTCTGTGGACCAGGATGTGAATGCTGGCCTCCATGTTGGTACAGGCCTGGTAGGCTGGCTTCCTCTCTTGCCTGGGAAACTGTCTGCTCTTTCGAGCCCTCGCTGTATTGCACAAGGCAGGCTCCACACCCAGGTTTGCTGGACCAGTGCCAGTCCCCAGGTCTCCCCTAACTTGTCCAGTGTCCAGTACCTATCTACCAGCCTGGCACAGAGAGACATGTCAGTCACAGTCCAGCAGGGACTGGGAAGGCAATGGTCCTGACAGGTGGGGGTACCCCAGTGGGCCGGATGGGGAGCACCAGGAGATGGCCTGTGAATTCTGACTCCTAGCCAAGGTCTGGGAAAGGACTGCCAGTGCTGGCAGCTGCTGCCTTGGCTGCCTGCTGCCCTGAGCTAATGAGTGGGGCAAAGTCAGCCTGGGAGGTCCAGGCCTGGCTTCACTGAGCTGAGCTGAGGGTGAGAAACAGGTCAGGGTTAGTCAGTCAAAGTCAGGCATGAGCCTTGACCCTGGTCCACACTGAGCCTGATCTTGGTCACAGATGGTCCCGTCCCTTGTGACTACTTGGAAAGGACATTGGAAGTAGGCAGTAGAGGTCCCAGTAAGGGGAGAGATAAGGACTACATGTTTAAGGTGAATGTGCCCCAGAGTGTGTGTAGGTTTCAGACCTCATCTTATAGCTCAGGGCATTTCTAGGATCTTTGTGGTCTCACAGTGAATGGGTCCCCAAGAGAAGACCCAGGATTCCAAAATCCAAAATCCTTTCTATTTCCTGGCTGAACTGATCTTTTATGCAGTAGTTTCCTCTCTTGAAAGAGGAATGTTGGCATCAAGGCCCCAACAGTCTTCCAAAGAGATGCAGAGACCAACCTGAAGACCCAGCCTGTGCTCTGGACCTAATCACCCTGCACTGGCCAATAGGTCACAGAGGGCAAGAATCTGAGCAGAGAAGTTAGAAGTCCAGGATGACTCATAGGTGACCTCTGCCTCAGCTACTCTAGAGTTGAACTTAGCAAAATTAACACTAATAGGGACCATACTTGAGGGACAGTTCCAGGAAGAAAGCAGACCTCATGTGTAATTTTGTCCTGTTTTAAGCACACCAACAATCCAGTTCCGTATACATTCCTAACCACGGGGCCCTGGAGTGAGGGGCTGGGCTGAGGAGACAGTCGGGCCGTGGAGTAGAGCAGACAAAGGTACCAGTTCCCATCTGACCTCTGACTCTAGAAGAGATCAAGGCTCCTTGTCTCCCAGAAGGAGTCCCCTTGGGAGAGAGACAAGGCTGGGGAAGTAGATCCTGGGTGGGCTCTGGGACTCCATCATTCTGTAAGGCCCCAGCCCTGTAGCTTACTCAATTTCCTGCCCACACCTGCTCCATATGGTTTCACTTCCGAGGCTCACAGCCTCCAAATTTTTGTTCTGTAAGAACCTCCCTATGTCCCAGGGCTGTAAACACAGCTGGTGGTAGTGGATAAAGTAGGGCTGGCCTGGGACGCCCCCACTCCAGCCAGACTGTAGTTAGGAGCATTCTTTCCAGATGTTCCCCCACCAGCCCAGCACAAGGCCCCTGAGGTCTCCTGAATTGAACATTCATTCAGCCCCTGACAGTAGGACTTTCTCCAGGGCACCAGACTCCTGAGAATCAGCCTGGAGGGCAATGCTGCCCAACAGAAGCAAGCATGCTTGGGGAGAGGGCGAGGAGCAGGGCAGGGAGAGCTCTTTCTGGAGTCCATTGGGCAGGGATGCCTAGGCCCCAGCGCTTCTTACTGAGAATGTGCAGAGCACCTACCGGGCTACTCCCTCCCCAGACACCATGGGCAGCTGGGAGTTTGGACTTCACTCTTAACTTTGTTAAGAGCTCCACCTGCCCTTGCCTCCTCCCTGTGTGTGACTCTCCACCCAGCCACACAGCTTCCCTCAGAAGGGGCTTCACTAACAATTCCAAAGTCCACCCCTTCAGGGCCAGACGGTTGACATAATCCTGAGGGCATTGGTGTGTGATGTCATAGGGTGTAGCAGAGCCTGGCAAAGCCAAGGGCCCTAGCTCCCTCAGAGAACCCCCCCACCCACCCAAACAACCGCCTACTGATTTATGCTTTGAGGAAACTGGGGCTTTGCCTCCACTGTGTTGAAATCTAGATTTCTGTGTGAAACTCAGAGTTTGCAGTGCAGGCCAAACTTGGTCAACTACAATCTACAGCGGTCCCTTTAGATCCCTGCCCCCTGCACTCATCTCAGACTTAATGCCACATCCAGCTTTGTGGGTTGGTGGTCTCCTCCCAGGAGAGTGACTTCCCCTGGCACTGTCCCTTGTGTGAGCGGGCATTGTCTTTTCTTGAGGCCTCCCTTTTTCTCATTTCCAGGATGGCCAGTTTCCCTTCCCTGTCTCCAGCTACTGCTAGTCTCCACACCTGTAAATACTGCTTCAGGTTCCACTGCGGCCTGTTCTATGCACCCCTTCTCTCCTCAGAGCCTCTTCCGACCCAGGCACCCTCACACTGCACTCTGAAAGCCCCAGAAGCCTTGGGTCCAGCCCTCTCCTCAGCCCTGTGAATGGCCAGAGCCACTTCACCCTATCTGGTGCCGTTAAGTACAGGGCACTGCTAGTGGAGGAAATGTTGAAGAAACAAGTCTGGATCCACGGCAGTGGAGGCAGGACCAGGATTCAGACGTAGAGCTCTGCACCGGAACCCCAGTCCACCTCCCTGGACTTCAGAGGCACCAGCAGCATCCTCAGAAAGCTGTGGGTTTATCTCTGGAGAGGATAAAGGGTAGAATTCCTCCCCTGTTCCCACAGGAAGGGGGCTAAGAGGGTGAGGGGCAGGCAGATGTGACCCCGTCTTCCCAAGCATTTTGAGACCCCGAGGACAGCTGGGTGCTGTGAAGGTGTTGGAGAATTTTGATCCAAAAACTAGCTCAGAACTGTGGCTGGGAACTCGGAGGATGGTTGGCGTGCCCAGTAAAAATAGAGCCAAGACCCAGCTATGAAGCCCTGTGGTAACTGGCTAGGATCTGGGCTGGACCCCTGAAGAGATCCTATAGCCAGGCTTTACTTCTGCCATCTTTAAGGCTAGTCCACTGGGACAGCCCTTGGAATCTGAGCTTGCCTTCTGCTTCCAGGGCAGAGCTAGGAGCCGATGCAGTACAGGCGGGGTTCCAGCCTCTGAGCCAAGGGTGCCCACCACAGCTTCAGGAAAGGAGCTGCCTCCATGGGCCTTTCCACCACCATCCCTTGTCCTCATTCACGCTAAGTTGGGACCCACTGGCCAAGACTGGGAAATTAGATATGAGCACCTGACATGGCCAGTCAGGTCCCTACTCCTGAAGTCAGGAGTGTACATGGGAGGAAGGAGTTGGTAAGGCGACACTTGCCCCACTCCTTTGTCCTCTGTCCACAGTCTTCCAGTCCCCAGCATTCGGGCAAGGAGATACCCCAGACCTCAGAACCTAGGAATAATAAATCTGAACATTCAGGAAGAACTCTGAGGCTGGGAAGTTCACCCCACTGTCTGGCCTGGGTTCCCTGCTTACAGAGGCTTACTATCTTTGGGAAACAGGGAAATCCCCTTTCCAGGACACAGTGTGGCAATGCCCAGTATACAAGGTTGACTCTGTTTTCCCCAGACATTGTGTTCTGAGGATTACAGGGGTGCTAGAAGAGAGGATTGTCAATGACTGATCTGTTGAGAATCTCTCAAGACACGAGACCTTCTAAAGTTGTCTCACTCGGACCCACAGCTTGTCACGGGAACTGTCATTTGCCCACACAGGATTTTGGTGACTCCCTAACCTAAGAAGGTGACTTCTGAGAGCCTCACCAATAAAGACCCAGGATAGATGCCCCTGAGGCTTGCAGGTCTTTGGCCCAGTGCTGTCCCCAGCCTCAGAGACTATCTTTGGGAAACAGGGAAATCTCCTTTCCAGGACACAGTGTGGCAATGCCCAGTATACAAGGTTGACTCTAAGTTTTCCCCAGACATTGTGTTCTGAGGATCACAGTTCCCTCTTGAACCATATGGGAAGATCCACCCAGCGGACTGAGTTCCGAGAAGGGATGGCGTCCCCACCACCATGAACAGTTCCTCTGAGAACAGCTGAAGTGGACAGGAATGAGGAGGAGAGTCCAAGTCTCATCTTGGTTTTTTGGCTTTTTAAGACAGGGGTCTTAATGTAGAGCCCTGAGTGGCCTAGAACTTGCTATGTAGACCAGGCTGGCCTCAAACTTAAGGTAATCTTCTCCCAAGTGAGGAACCATGGGGATGCACCACCACACCCAGGCTTAACTTGAAAGAATTTTGGCTTAACCAGATTTTCTTTCTGTTTCCAAAGCTAAGGCATTTCCTATAGATGGCAGAGTTGTTGGTTAGTAGGGAATCCCTGACCTTAGCTTATACCTCCTGGCTTCAGAGTCAGCTCTCCTGGGGAGGAAGACTCTCCTAGTTTGCTTCCATGTTGCCTTAAACATCATGAGCAAAGGTAGCTTGGGAAAGAAAGGGTTTATTTCAGCTTACAGGTTGCAGTCCATCAGGAGGGAAGCCAAAGCAGGAACTGTGCTTTGGCAAGACCGGTGCTGAGGCAGAAACCCAAGGAAGAATGTTTTTTACTGGCTTGCCCTCTCTTACTTGCTCAGCTACAATTTCTGCTGTAGTCTAGGCCCTCCCGCCCAAGGATGACACCGCCCACAGTGGGCGGGACCCTCCTACCTCAGTTAGCAATCAAGAAAGTGTTCCATAGAGCAGTCTGATGCAGGAGATTCCTCAATTGAGATCCCTCTTCCCAAGTATGTCGAAGTGTACGTCAAGTTGACAAAGACTAAGCAGCATGAGGCCCACCAAGTGCCTTGTAATACCATCAGCAATTAGTGGTGGCTCATTAGTCTGTAATTAATCAATGAAACTTGGGGTGAGAGCCCTTCACTTTGCATACAATAACAGTTCCATTTATGACCCACGTGATGGACTCTGCTTAGCCTAGAGCCTATAAGAACTTGAACAGCACTGGAGCCAGAGGAGGGATTATTGAGATGGGGGTTTGACTGTTGGGCTGGGTCTGAAATGAGAGAGGGATGAGAGGGGCTTTGAATGGGATTCTACCCGCCTCAGGTCAGCCCCTCTCCTCTTTAATGACTTCCGGGGCACAGCTGCTTGTCCACAGGAATCAACTCTTTCCCTTCCTTTATGTGGTGGGCCTGGAATAAAGAAAACTCCAGAAAGGACTCACTCAGGAGGCCCAGAAGCCTGACTGACCAAACCTGCCCCACCTGTGAATTGCTGTGAGCCAGTTCCTCCAAGTCTGCAAGCCTTCCCCCATGGAAAGGGTCCTCTTTCTGGAGATATCTCTGTGATCCCTGCCTCCTCCAGACACCTTCCCTTGCTATCTGTGGTAGATAACCTCAGAGACAGGGATGTAACCATTGACCCTCACTGTAGAGTCTAGCTCAGTAGCTGCTAGCTCTCTTGTGGAAGACTGACCTGCAGGAGAGGGCTTCAGGCTGCCAAGTGCCCTCCAGGAGGAAGGTAGACTTGAGGCCTGGGAATCTGGCTGCCACTTGCCTCCTAGAAGATAAGGAATCAGGTATCCTTGGCTCAGGGCCTGACTTGAAGAAGGCTGGTGGGTGGCAGGGTAGGGTGCGGTGGTTTCCTGATCTTCTCAAGATAGTCGGGCCCACCCAGCCACACACCTGGCTTTGACCTCAAGGACACCTAGTGTGAACCCATCTTCTCACCTCCCTGGAGGTTCTCCAGGAAAGCCACCAATGGAGTCAGAGTGGACCACTCTGAAGGCTAGCAGGACCTTTTTTCTGCCATGCCAGCTAAAGACCTTGTCCTTCATTCATCCTTCCCAGTGCCTGCTTGAACGCTTCCTTCCCAGTGTTTCTGGGCACATGGCTTTGACCCTACTCATCCCACTAAGAGCTCCCTCAGCCTCCATCCATGTCTGCTGATTTTCCACATCTCCATCCCCCAGCAGTAGCCCGCGGGAAGCAGGCACTGCATTTTCCCTTAGTCATGACCTTGAAGGAAAAACCAAAAAGCAAGAAGCTTCTCATTCCCTCCCACTCACAGCTGTGCCTGAGTTTGGCCCCTCACACCATGCTGGGTTGGGAACTTCAGGCCTGGAGTTTGTCAGACATGCTCCTCTTGTACCCTGGTGAGGAGTTTGGAACACAGGGTGCATCCCTCTTCTACACCAGACCCCAGTCTCTTCCTGCTGAGACTGAACTAGGTCTGAGCAGTGAGAAAAGAGGCCCTGGTTCCTCTAGCCCCCAACTGCAACCGCTGGGCTGTTTAGCAAGGACAGGCCTTCGGAGATAGTGGAGATAGCGAGACAGGAATCCTAGCCTTGTAGACAGCTGACAGGGACGTGGGTCTTAGAGAGGGCCTGGGGTCCTGAGGTTGTACTGGGAGTCGGGAGTCAACTGGTCCATTCTGGAAGGAATCACAGCACTCTCCCCACCCCCAGCTCCAGTTCTAGATTCTCCTCAAGGCCCAAAGGAGTCAGTCAGTTGTGCCAGGAAAAGCCATTACCCTGACAGACTCCCCCACCTGCTAAAAGCTTCCTCCTCCGCCCCCCTTTTCCCCTGGGCCTCCCTTCCCTCTTCCCTTCATCTCACTCATCTACCCTGACCACCTCTTAGTTAGGCTGAGGAGACTTAACTCTTTGTGGTCCTAAGGGAAAGCTCTGACTAACTTCCCCCATGTTTTAACATCTGACTTGTTCCTGCAAAATCCCCTGAGCTTGGATGGAGGAGGAGAGGACAGGAGCAGGAGGGGGAAGACGGGCTGTCAAGGGACAGGTCACAGGTTCCGATCTCAGACCTGTCGCTGCCATTCTCACGCCCTTGGTTTTGTATTTTCTATACACGTGGAGTCACTTGAAAATCTCTAAGAGGCCCCCAGAGATGAACCAGTGTGGGAGCAGGTGTGTGACATGTGGCTTGTAGGAGGGCCTGCCTGCCTTCCTGCGTGTCCTCAGTGCACCCACATTTCCACAACCGCTGTGCTGCCTTCCTCTGCCTGTCAGGGGTACAGAGTCCCAATGCGGGAGGCCGAGGTGTCTCTGCATTTACATCAGTGTGGCGGGCTGGTGGCAAAGCCTGGGAGTGCTCTAGTCTCTGGCTTTGCAGGTGCAGCTATCAAGAGAGAGGACGGAAGTGCAGAATGGCAGGAAGAGCTCATGTGGCACCCCTCAGTCAGCCATGATCACAGAGACAGGGCAAAGGGATGACAGAGAGGGATGCACCAGACCTCCTCTGCTGGGTGTGTGGTATAGCTCCCCTCAGACAGGCTGGGTCAGGGACTGCTCATCCCTGATTGCGGCAGTCCCTGCAGTAGCACCATTTACAGCCTGATACAACACAAGGATATTAACTCTTTCCTTGAGCCGTTTAATGGCCCTGGATCTCAGGACACCCATCTCCTGCACCTATAGGCTACACTGAGCTGCAGAGAACCCTGACTCCTGCCTCACCCTCAAGCCTGCCCCTGAGAGCCTGAGAGCTCAAGGGCCAGGAAGCTTCCTCTTCTGCCCTGTGCCCAGCAGCCAGGGTCCACCCCAGGGTTCTGAACACAGTGGGAAGGGAAATAGTATACCACACTGAGAGGGCTCAGAGCTGAGGCATCTGGGCCAGCCTGGGACTCTGGGCCACACACTTAGAGAAATGAAAGCCAGGAACGAGCAGCTTAGGGGGGTGGCACAGGGCCAACTGTTATCCAGAAGCAACCTCCCATGGAACAGACCTCCAGAGAAGAGGGTCCAGATGGGGTCCCAGCATAGATGCACCTGCCAGGATCCCTTTTTGGCAAGGGGAAGGAAATCAGATAGGTATGACATCTGCCCTGCTTTCACTTTGAACTTTCGGCTCCTGAACCTTAAAGTAAAGGCCTCCATAGTGGTCAGCAAGATGGGGTGGTCACCAAACAGAACAGCTGAGGGGAGAAGCCTGGCATGCATTGAGCCCAGGATGGCATGAGTGTCTACATAGGGAGAGCTGCCCACTTTCTGTCTACCCTCTGCCCAGTGGAGCCCAGGAAGGGGTCACAGCAGGCAGGAAGGCTGCTAACTCAACCACCCCTCCTCTCCAGAAACACCACATCAGAGGAAGCCACCACTCACAGCCCCAAAGCAGTGACCTCTGTGGCCTCAGAACCCACCAGAACACCCATCTGGGGGGACACAGTGAAAGTGGAGATCCAAGCAGAGGATGCAGGAAAAGAAGGTGAGGCTGGGGGCTTGGGGCTGGGGTCTGGTGTGTGGGAGGGGCAGTGAACACAGCTCTACCCTTCATGGAAGGCAAAAGCGGGCTCCTCCCAACACAGCTGGAGATCACCTGAGCACCTCCCTGGGCTCCGATAAAAGCATTTGAAAAAGACAATCATAATCCCATCACGCCTCATCACCCCCAGCCTGCTGGAAAAATGAGTTGTTCCACATAAATGAATTTTCCAGACAATGTGAGCTTATCGTTTTTTATGGCGGTTGTTATTATTTTCATGGTTGTTATTACTGCCATGTCCCATGGAAACGCCACTTTATAGTCTTGTAGCATGTCCCCACACATCCATCACTAGACTCCCCACCTCCTAAGAGGAGCTATGTTACTTAAGAGAACACTAGGCTTAGGGGATTTAAACAACACAAGTTCTGGGTAAGCACTGACAGACCAGGCTTTTTATGTCACTGGAGCACCAGGCTTTAGCTGACTTTGGGTTTGTTTGATTAACACCTCTAGCTAGAATGGATCTTTATCCCCGGCTAGTCTTCCCTTGGTCCTAGACCAGACGCTCACAAGTGTGCCCTGTTGTTTCTCACTGTGAGACCATCTAATGTCTACCCTCAAGTGAGAGGTTAGGCTGGGCATAGCGAAGTACTGACTGCTGATGCCAGAACTGATTGGGAGCACTGGCACTGGGCAGCTTGGGAGCACTGGTGCCAGGCAGCCTGGGCACAATGGTGCTTGGCAACCTGGGAGCACTGGTGCTGTGCAATCTGGGAGCACTGGTGCTGGGCAATCTGGGAGCACTGGTACTGGGCAATCTGGGAGCACTGACGCTGGGTAGCCTGGGAGCACTGGTACTGAGCAATCTGGGAGCACTGGTGCTGGGTAGCCTGGGAGCACTGGCACTGGGCAGCCTGGGCACACAGGCTCTGGGCAACCTGGGAGCATTAGCACTGGGCAGCCTTGGAGCACTAGGAATGGGCAGCCTGGGAGCACTGGCACTAGGAAGCCTGGGAGCACTAACGGCACAGAGCAGAGGTCCCTTGCCACGTCCCTGGACTCAGCTAGTCAGATCAGCAGCCTTACTTCTTGCAGATGGCTCTAGAAGAGACAGCAGGCTTTACTGTTCTTGTTCACCTCCCAGAACCAAGAGTTGACTATCATGAGACCATGGGAGGGAAAGAGGTAATGCAGTGGACTCCCACCCACGAGGAGAAGCTAGTGGCAGGCAGGCAGGGGAATAGTTTCCTTTCTGTAAAGGGGGAAGTGGAACGGTAGGATGGTTTGAGAAGGTATGGAACAGAAGCAAAAACAACCCTGGGATTTCACAGATATACATGTGTGCTTGTATATTCACACTTTGCAAGGGCCTGTGTGCTGGCTCGTGCCACTACATAATACTGCTGTCTGTGCTGTCGTCTCCCTACCCCATGAGCTCGCTCTCTCTCCTCTCTCTCCTTTCTCTCTCTCCTCGCTCTGTCTCTGTCTCTCTCTGTCTCTCTCTGTCTCTTTGTCTCTCTGTCTCTCTCTCTCTGTCTCTCTCTCTCTCTCTCTCTCTCTCTCTGTGTGTGTGTGTGTGTGTGTGTGTGTGTGTGTAAAGAAGCTAGTAGGGATGGTAGGTGGCCCCTGCCTTCTGCCATGCACAGCTGGAATGAAATGAGAGAGGACGTGACAAGGTCAGTGGTCTTGAGTCTTTTGTGTAGCCAGAAAGAAGCAGGACTAATTGCAGGAAAGACAGGAGGGGCAGGAGGGTGAGGAGGCCACACGAATCAGACAATATTGGCAGGCACCTCTTTGCAGACTGAAGTCGCTTGTTGGAACCCAGTTGGAACTGGTTGCTGTGGTGATATCTACAGTGGAGGTAGGGAATTGGGGGCCAGGCCAAGAGGCAAGAGGATTGGGTGGGGGAGGCGGCTCGAGGACGTGTTAATGAAAAGCAAAGGAGAGTTTTAGACCCTGGATCAAGGCCAAAGTGGGCGGGTAACCAAAATGGCTTGTTGGCCACACAAAAGGAATGGTGGGAAGCAGAAGGGCTCAGTGCCCAAACAGGAAGCTGGTGAAGCCTGTTTGAAACAAGAAGACATGATCATGGAAGAAATGGTTGTCCATCCCCCCAGTTACAGCTCAGACCCAGTTTCCTACAAAAACAGGGTGTCCCAATATAGGTAGATGTAGGGTCTCATAAATTCCAATTGGTTTGGGGGACTCAGAGTCCATGGGGAGTGGGTATGTGTTTACAGCTTCCTTGGCTAGTGTTGTCAGACCTTGGCTGGGAGTGAAGGGCTCCCCCTGCAGAATCTCCTCAAATCTGTTCAGGGATGGGTGATTGTGTGGAGAGCTGCAGATGGTTAACAAGGGTAAACTGGTGAGAGCCGGGGTGAGGGATAGGCGGTCCTCATTCATAAGTCCTTCCTCAGAAATCTTAGGAATTGGATAAGATTTCTTTCTTTTCTGTTTGGTTATTTAAAGTATTAATGTTATACAGAAGCCCAGAGGGGATAAATGACTTCCTAGAGGCCAGAAAGCAAATTAGCACCTTAGTAAAAGAACCCAGACCTGCTGACTTCCATTTCTGGAGGTACTACGCTTTCTTCTAGTCAGTTGCAAGCCTCCCAGTGCCTCTTTTTTTTCTGGGTATGGATCCCATGCAGCCCACTCTTGGCAAGTGGCTTCCCCTCTCTGTGCATTCAGGGTATCTGTAAGGAAGACTGAGAAAGAATAGCTTCCTACCCTCTGGTCACCCCACTGCAGGTAGGAGGGGTGCACAGGCCTGGGGCAGCAGCTGTTCATGATGCTCAAACGTCCTCTGGGGAAGGGCACCCCTCAAACAAATTCTTTCAATTTTCTTGCCCGTTTTTCTCTGTATTTCTTTAGATTCTCCTTCCAGCTCCATCTTCTCTCCCCCATCCCTTTATCCTTCTCCTCTTTCCTCATTCCCCATCGCTTTCTTCATCTAAAAAAAAAAATCACAGATTTCCAGAAATGGGAGAAATGAATCAAGTCTCTGAATCCAGCCTCCTTGCCACCATTTCCCAGCTGTGGGATATTGATCCAGTTCCATGTCCCCTTTAAATGTCACTGCTCATATTTCAGAGAGAAAGGTGATGATACTTGTTATAAGAATTCATAGGAATTCTAGCTGGGTAATTTTTAGCATTGTGCCTGGAACACAGCAGGTGCTCATGAGTGGGTACCATGATCATTTCCAGGATGCTGGCTTTCTCCTTAAAGTTTGTCCTGATTTTAGGAGACAATGTTGTCTCTGGGAAATGTTTACTAAATGGTGTGCAGATCTTCATTCTAATTTCTTTGGAGCAGAGACTGGGAAAAATGGCTTAGTGTTTAAAAGCACTTGTTGCTATTGCAGAGGACCTAGACTCAGTTCCCAGCAGGCACACGGCAGTTCACATCTGTCTGTAACTCCATGACTTAGAGTTTCTATTGCTGTGAAGAGATACTGTGACCATGGAAACTCTTAAAGAGGAAAACATTTAACTGGGGTGGTTTCCTTGTAGTTTTAGAAGTTTAGTCCATTATCACCATGGTGAGACATGGTAGCATGCAGGCAGATATGGTGCTGGAGAAGGGACTGAGAATTCTACATCTTGATCCAAAGGCAACAGGAAGTGAACTGAGACACTGGGCATGGCTTGAACATATATGAGACCTCACAACCTGCCTCCACAGTGACACACTTCCTCCAACAAGGCCATACCTACTCCAGCAAAGTCACACCTTCTAATAGGCCACTCCCTATGATCTTATTGGGGGTAATTACATTCAAACTACCAAGTTCTACTCACTGATCCCTATTAGCTTGTAACAATATCATGATGCAAAATGCATTTAGTCCAACTTCGAAAGTCCCCATAGTCTACCACAGTCTCAACAATGTTTTAATGTCCAAAGTTCAGGACAGGCTGGCCTCATACTCTGAGATGGGCCAGCCCCTGCCTTCTGAGTGCTGGGATTAAAGGTGTGAACCACAATACTCATTTCTAAGCATTTTTTTTTAAATCCCTTTTCACAAGTTGGAAGCTAAACTGGCTGGGATCTTGCCCTGAGGTCACCACTCCCTTTATTCCATTTCTTAATGTGATTTATCTCCTTGAACACAGGATTTAGCTCCATTCTACTTCCTGGTGCCCCTTTTTTCAATCTGTACATTTTGAATTTTCATTTGCTCAGCTTGTTCCTTTTCATTATAAATCTTCATTAGAGTTACCACTAATAACCAGACAACAGAGTCTATGCTAGGCTGTTTTGAGATTTCCTCTGCCAATGGAATTCATCTAAAACTCTTCACTTTAGCTTCAGGCAGACTCTTTGGACAAGGGCGAAAAGCATCACATTCTTCACCAAAATATCATAAGATCAATCTCTGGCTACATATTACTGTTATTATTCTCCTCTGAGACATCTTGAGCCAGGCCCCAACAGTTCATCCACTCACACTCAGCACCACTGTCTTCCATGGTCCTACTAGGATGGCCCATTAAGCAACACTTAAAACATTCAACTGCTTTTCTGATCCAGTCACAAGGTCTATATTCTTTTAAATAAAACCATTGTCAGGTCTCTCACTGTAATACCCTAGTACCTGTATTCTGTCTTAGTTGGGGTTTCTATTGCTGTAAAGATACAACATGACCACAACAGCTTTTATAGGGGAAAACATTTAATTGGGGTGGCAGCTTACAGTTCACAGGTTTAGTCCATTATCACCATGGTGGGACATGGTGGCATACAGGCAGTGTGTGTGTGTGTGTGTGTGTGTGTGTGTGTGTGTGTGTAGATTCCTGGCACAGCTTGCCGGCAGCTCCACCAGAAAGTCCTCTTTTACCAGTAATTGTTGACTGCTGTTATCATCTGGGGGTGGGGGGATTGTGAATTTTGTAATTTTCTGAGCATTCCCATTTCATGGTTTTCCTGAGTTTTCTGAGCCTCTCTCCTAGCTCCAGAAGGGCGCCTTTAATTCTATGAAAAGAGCGACCCGAGGAAAGGCCTGCATTCCTCCATGCGTTCCAACATCTGTGTGTCTCCACAATGTCCCTTGCCTCTGACTGTCTCCCGTCACTGGGAAAGCTCTTTCCCCACCCTCCACTCTCTCCAGATGTCATCCTCAAGGTGATGGACAGCAACAAGAAAGAGGAGCTGGTGTCCTATACAATACCCATTAAATACCTACGTGTCTTCCACCCGTACCACTTTGAGTTTGTAAAGGTAAGCCTAAGCAAGCCCCGGGCTCAGCCTAACCTCTGCCTGGGTAGGGGAGATCTGATGGGAAGTGCTTTGATGTTCCCAAAATGTTCTCTGAGAGTAGAGTTGAGGGTGGGCCCAGGTCATGCTCCTCCCAAGCCAGAGATGTGGAGTATAAATTTGGTAGGCAAAACATTCTCTAGAATGAACCGTCAGGGGGACAACTGAATACCAACCTGGAGTATAAATTCCAGCCTCTCAACCTTGGACTAGACTCCTTAGTGCTGATTGGTGAAGGGAAAGATCCACTCTCATTGATCAAGCATTTATTAAGCACCTACTGAGTGCCTGGTCCTGGACCACAAAGGGGTAGAAGCATCACCTTGCTCTCCTCCAACACGCTCCAGAACGTTTCCTTTCAAAGGAGAGGACAATATGAGATAAGATCGTCTGGGTTCCTTCCCAGGTCTGCCACTTCCTAGCTGTATACACGTAGGAGGCCACTTTACCCCAGACCTCCATTACTCCATAGCGAAGGCAAGACATGGCACCTCTGGACAGGCTCTGGTGTGGTAATGGGTGAGTGCCAGCACATGGGAAGAACTCAGCATGGGTAGTTCCCATCCCTTCTCCTTCCCCCAGGCCTTGGCACTCACTTCCTGCCAAGCAACCCTTCCACTATGATGCCAGAGATCTTTATCTACCCTGGCTTCCAGGACTACAGAAGGGGAACCAGGGCAGGCAGGAAAGCAAACCTCCTCCCCAAGAGATCCTGGAGGTAGCCCTGGATCTGTCTTCTGCCAGCTCCTAGCCCCCCAGCCCTCTGTCCACCTACACGGCAGGCGTCCTTACCACATTTTCACCCAGAGAGCAGGCAGCAGTAGCGTCTGCGAGGGCAATGAAATATTCAAACGGAAAAGGGGAGATTTATTGGCTGATCTTCTTGGAAGGGCTCCCAGGGACCATGAGCTTTAATTACAGCTGGAGTCCCAGTGGTACAATGATCAGCAAGTGTCCGCACAGGGCTGGATTTATGACCAGGTTCTGCCCCTTAGACATGCTCCTTCCTATGTATCTTCTGTCTCCATCCTGTCTTCACCCCACGCAGCCTGAGAAAGTTGACGAAGCCACTGTGAAGACCCGCCTATATGCCACCATGGTTCGGAAGGGCAGCTTCCTACCCCGCTACATTGGCTGTGATCATACTGCTCTGGAGGTACCAGCACTGGGGGGACTGTGGGGACAGGTGGAGCCCTTGATTGCCTCGGACTGGCCTTAGAGTATGGATCAGAGGTGTCTAGGGAAGAAATCAACAAGGACAAAAGCGATGAGACCTTTCCAAATTAGCCACAGTGGGGCCAGCGAGAGGGCTTAGTGCGTAAAGTGTTCGTGTGCAAACCCGATGACCTAAGTTCAGTCCCTGAAATACACACAGAGAACTGATTCTGTAAGGTTGTCCTGTGGCCTACACACATACACACACACACACACACACACTCACACACATATGCATGCATGCACCATGCACAAGCACACCTCCCACCCACAATAAGAATATTTTTTTAAAAAAAATAGTGAAAACATAAACAACAAAGTAGCCAGAATTTGTGAGGACGATCCCTGATTGGGACAAAAGTACCCTGGTCTCTCCTTCCTGTACTGCTCTTGGATGGAAGAAAAAAGGGGCCAAGTGACAGCTGTGTTTCTCGTGTGCCTGTGTATTTCAGGGAGCTACAATAGGCTCCCTTGGATTTTGCACTCCTAGGAGCAAGGAAAAGCCCATCTTCCTTACCCTGGTCCAATCCCTGGCTGTGTTCAGGTCTGTTCTCTCCTGTTGGGGTAAGGACCCATGACCTAGGGCTTACGACTGCCAGACAAAGCCTGCCATCTCCCTGGCCCTTCCTGAACTTGGCTGGTCTACTGCTTGAGCATTCACAGCCTCTTACACCCACTCATCCTCCCAACAGCTATTTATACACCCTCAGTCACCCTCAGCCACTGGGCAGACTGAGCACGAGCCACACCATAATCTCTCATAATCAGCCCAGCGACAGCTTCGGGAGGAATGATAGATGCTTGAGGCAGGCATGGTCCAGGCTCCTGGGCCCTGAGCCTTTCCCTAAGCCACAGATTCCCATCCGCAGATGTCTATGTGCGACCCACAGGACTCTGACTCTAACCTTCTCCTACCCCAGCAGATCTGATCTGACCCCTTGCCATGGAGCGCCATGAGCCTGGTAGGGCAATAACTGATCTCTAGTCCCATGTGACATCTGGGGACACTGAGACCCAAACAAGTCTGATATAAGAGCCCAGAGATCCTGCAGGACATCTCTGCTTCTCCCACAGCTGCCCCAGGGGAGTCAGCAGGCATCTCTTCCCTTTCTTCTGTCTGGCCCCTTTCTTCTGTCTGGCCCCTTTCTAGGACAGCCAATTACTCCAACGTGTGGAACAAGAAAAAGTAAAGTCAAGATGGCTTTGCTGTCCCCAAGTGTCATCCAGGAAGGGGCCACACCTCCAGGACTGTCGAGCTGCCCCACTCCTGCCTTAATCTCTGCCTTGTCTAGTAGAGTCTGAGCTACCCTGCCCCCCAGCAACCCATCCACCCACTCCCCTGTTGCAGTACAGACCTTCTTCCCGAATATGTCACAGTTACAGCCACAGGAACACCCGTCTGTTACTGATGGTAGACCAGGAGACACGGTGGGAAAAGAAATTGCTTCAGCTCCTCACCAGACGACCGGGAGCAGGTGTCCGGGTACCACTGTCTCATTCACCCCTGGCCAGAGTCAGCACACAGCAGGTGTAAATTATCCATCCCCTCCAGACACACCTGCACCATCCCCTTCGGCCCGCATACCTGTCAGAGTTCTTGTGAGCGACAGGGCATGACGGCTCTGCGCGGACATCAGAGGCTCACTGGGAGGCTCAGCTGAGAGCCAAAAGGCTCTAAGGATGGGAGCTGGCTGTGGCTAGTGGTGGGGGACACAAGTCACAAGGCTTCACCTGTTTCCTCCTCTCTTCTCCAGGTCTTGGTTCAGGGAGTCAATGAGCCCCTGGTCAACAACCCCAGCCCTATGGTGCTGATTGCTCGGGTGGTTCCCAGCTATACTGAGTTTAAGTAAGTGGGTACAGGTTAGGAGGGAGGAGAGGGCAGAGGGCTGGGATGGGGAAAACTTCCCCTCACCTAAGTTCCCTCTAAGCTCCCCACACACCTTGACTTGAGGCTCTAGTGAGCTTCCCATAGCAGACTTTGCCTTTCTCTTCCAGAAGACCCAAGCTCTAGAAGGGGAAAGTGGGGATCTCTCCTGAGATTTTTGAGGGTATAGGGTCTAAAGAACAGGAAAGGAGCTGGTATTAAGGAGCCCAAGAGAGGCCCCTTTTCCTGCCCAAGGGCACCTCTGCCCCTCCCACCCCAACAAACAAGCCTGCCATCCTAAGCTTACCACACCATGGTCCCCTTTCCCTGTCAGGCTCAAGGCTTCATTCAGGATCCTGTTGCTGATGGTCCTCAGTAGATGACATAAAGCCATCTTGGAACATTTGTCCTGCTGGGAGGGTCCCCTCTCGGCCTCCTGGAGGAGTCTGTGCTCTCCACTGTTCCAAGATCTCCTTTAGAGTCACACTTTCAGGAACAGATCCAGATAGTTTGACCACTGAAGCCCAAAGAGAGGAACGTTCTTCAGGCGTCATGTGCTCTGAGCCATCACCCCTCCTGGAGTCAGCCTTTGCCTGTCACTACTGTCCAAGCTGACTTCCTGACTACCTACAGCTCTGAGTGTTTAGACCCTAAAAGCCCCACTTTCTTACTGGAGGAATAACCACTATTGTCCCGCTGCAGTGATAATATCCCACTGCACCCAAACTGCAAGCCCGTATGCACTTTCCCCCCACAGGCTCTTCACCCAATAAGCATAAGCCAGGATTCCCACAAGTCAGGAGCAATTCTGATAAAAACTTTCAAAGATGAGGTGGGAAAGGTAAGACCCCCTTTAAAGATGGTAACGCTGACTGGCTCTGATATAGCCAAGGTTATCTCAAGTCACTGCTGAGGGAGCCTGAGAGCTACCGTTGTCATCTCCAAACCAAGATAAGCCTTCCCAAGGCTTGGGCCAGAGATCACCAGTTTGTTTGTTACAAGGCTTAAAGAAGGTGGCCACTGCACTCACCCCTTCACCTTAACCTAGTCCAGGTGTGAGTCCCAGCTGCCAGGCTGGCCACAGGTCAGAGAGCACCAACTCCTGTCTCCTTGCCTCTCCAGGGCCAACCAGGCCAGACGGGATCCTGCCTCTATGGGGCTGCCCCTCACCCAGATTTCCTTCCCTATTTCATCACCAATGAACTTTGATGTGCCTCGGGTCAGCCAGAACGGGTATCCTCAGGTATGGCTCCTTCCCACCCACGGCCTCTCGCTGGAGTACACTAGTAACCGACACATTCCTTCATCGTGACATCAGGCGGCAGCTCAGCTGACTGCTGAGAAGCATTCACTGCATCTCATTGCTGCCCAGGATCCGCTCCTGTGTGCTGCACAGAACCTGCCCTCGGGACTCCTGGAAATACTAAACATTCACTCAGATCATGTCTAATCTAGTAACAAGCCAACGGGGACTGCCAGAGCTATGGAAGGCAGAAAAGAAGAGACACAAAGAAGAAATAGTATGGATTCCACCTGTCATGGGGCACCTCAAATCAACAGTCATAGGGACAAAAAGCACAACAGTGTTATCAAGGGTTGGGGAGATGAGAGAGCAGGGGGCTACTGGTTTGTGGGTGAGAAACACTTAGGATGATGTGTGAACAAGCATGTTTGTGTGTGCACATGTGTGCATGTGTGTGTGCATATGTGTGTGTGTGTGTGTGACAGAGGTCAACATGCAGTGTTTTCACTTGATTGTTTTCGTATTTTTTAAATTTGGGGTGTGTTGTGTGTTCACATGCCACAGAACAAGTATGGAAGTCAAGGGTTCAACATGCAGGACCCTGTTCTCTCCTTCCACCATATGGGTCCCAAGGATGGAACTCAGGTTATCCGTCTTGGCAGCCAGCTCCTTTACCCACTGAACTCTCTTGAGAGCCCTTCTTCCCCTCATTTTTTAAGACTGTCTCACTGAATCTGGAGCTCACTGACTCAGCTAGACTGATTGGCCAGCAAATCCCAGGGACCCGCCTGCCTCTGCCTCTCCGTGCGGGGATTCCAGGAGCTCACTACCTTGCCTGGCTTTTTCATATGTGTGCTGAGGACAGAACTCAGATCTTTAGCAAGGTCTTCACAGAACTGGTCATTTTCTCAGCCTCCATAATACCTTTTTAAGGAGAGAAATGGAATGCTGATGTCTGGACGGTTAGGGGAGGCAAGTCATGACCCTTCACCTTGTTTTGGAGACAGGGTCTCCGTATATACTCTCGGTCTGCCTGCTTTACCCTCCCAGCCCTAGTCAAGCAGGCACGTGTCACTACTCCAAAACTCAGCCATCACTTTCTAGGTTTTTTTTTTTTTCCTTTTCAATTCATTATCGATGTATTGATAATGAGGGGGCAACCATACCACAGCACACACGTAGAGAGGTCAGAGGACAGCTTTGTGGAACTGGCTTTATATAGGTTCCAGAGATCAAACTCAGGTGGCTAGCCTTAACAGAAAGTCTCTTTAGCACTGAGTCATTTCACCAGCCCATTGGTCTTGCTGTTTTGTTATGAAAGGGCTGGTCCAGGGCAGTGAAACACCTATATTGTATAGTATATAGATAACCCAAGATGTAGTGCGTGCTGGGAATGGGCAGGAAGGTGTTTGCTTAAATGTGTTAGAGAAGGGGTACACAGGTCATGGCTGGGCCCAGGAAATGGCCAGATTGACCTCCTATAGACTGCATGCTACTCGGAGCTTGCTGTACATGATGGAGGAAGACAGGGGGATCTTGGAAGTGCCTCCTGTCATTTGTCCACTAAAATTAGAACGAGACGCTCTGTTGGAGCCCTAGCTTTCATGTAACGGCAGACATTTAAAGAAGGTTCAGACACAGGCAGGAGTGATGGTAGGCAGGGAAGGGTGGGATAAAGGGGGGGGGATCATGGGGACAGCTTCAAAATCAAACCATTCCTTGGCCTGATTTCCCCAGAGTCACCTCACACATGGCTCTGCATTCGCACAGAAAATTATGAACCAATCGGCAGCTGTCCCAAGGGGCAGGAGGTACTGCCTGCCTTAATGAGTGAGCCTCTCCAGGCCTGACCACTGGCTGTCTCCACTGCCTACTACACATAAAAGGGTGAGGCACTCCTCACGACAGAGTTCTCCAGTGCTTTTCCCATGTGTGGGACTCAAGGCCAGAGCCCAGCAACAACAAGACACTTGCTAAAGGTTACCCAGTATGGTGGCAACTGGATGAGGTTTAAAGCTACGTGGAGCCTGTGCAGAGAGGCCCAGGGGCCAACAGGGAAAACAAGAGAGACAGGCTAGGAAGTAAAAGGGATCCCGTCAGGAATTCTGAGCCTAGAGAGTCCCCTACCTGTCCCTTCTGAGCTTCATCGTCTTTACAGTTGACAGAGTGGGGACTGAACCAGGTAATTTCCAAGTTTGGTCTTCCTTGACATCTTGGAGTGTTGTGAGTTTCCCACAATCCCCTGGGGAGTGGTTGCTAGACCCAGCAGACCTAGGTTGGAGTCTAGCTCTGTAGCTTGCTAGTGTGTGACCTTCAACAAACGGTATGGTTCCTCCAGACCTATTGACTCCTACCTGACTAGGCGGTTAGACTAAAAGAGCTAACCCAGGCCCGGAATCCCTTCTGTATCCTTCAGAGTTTCACAGTTTATGATATAACTCCCCTAAGTCCAGCCTTATCATTGTACCTGACGCCTGTGATGAGCCCCCCGGAACCCCCAACTCTCTACTGTCATATATCACAGTCTCGGCATCAGATAACACACCGTGGTAGCCCTTAAGGACATGATCTCTGACACCTAGCAATGATCATTTGGACGACTAACTGCTTCTGTTTCTGGCCCAGATATGATCAAAGGCTAGTAAAGAGCTAGGTTTTTATGAGAAACTAGTAACTAACTCCGCCTACTAAGTTCCCAACCAACCTTCCTTCTGGTCTCGTTGGTCAGAGTTGG
This sequence comes from Arvicola amphibius, assembly GCF_903992535.2. NCBI lineage: Eukaryota > Metazoa > Chordata > Mammalia > Rodentia > Cricetidae > Arvicola > Arvicola amphibius. The sequence goes on along the minus strand of NC_052049.1, from coordinate 126,410,533 downwards.
GTCATAAGCACTTCCTTGAGCTATTTCTTAAGGAGGGTGTGGTTCTGACTTGCTGATAACCTAAGTCAGCAGCTGTGAAGAAAGGAGCCACCCGGATAAGAGGGCTCTAGCTTCTGACTGTGAGGCAAGGAAAACAGAACGTACCAGATCACCCCCAGTCTGTTCCACAGAATGTACCAGGTCACCCCCAGTCTGTGCCACAGAACGTACCAGGTCACCCCCAGTCTGTGCCACAGAACGTACCAGGTCACCCCCAGTCTGTGCCACAGAACGTACCAGGTCACCCCCAGTCTGTTCCGTTCCTCCCCTAGCCTGGCAAGGATGGCAAAACATGGGCTCTGGCCAATCGAGTGATAGATCAGACATATCTGGTTGGACACAGGCTTGTGAGCTGGACCCATCTGCTTGCTCCTGTAGCTCTCACAACCTGCAGCATCGGGGCAGAACACCCAAGAGTGAAACAAACGGAGGAGAAGAACCATCTGTGCCTGTCATCTCACCCTGCCCCAGTCTCCCAGTCTTCCCAAGCTTAGAGTCTTTCCCATCACCCTGGGTTCACTCTAGTACTGGCTGCTTTTCTTGACTGGATCATTGTCTCAGCCTTCCCATTCCAGAAGCAGGAAAGGGATGCCCTGCCCTGAACCACAGGCTTCCCTGGGCCCCTTCAGCCCTCTCACACACACACCAAGCTCCGATTACCTATGTACTGTTTGTCCAGATACAGGAGCTCATCGCTCCAATTCTCACCCAGCCTCGGGGAAGACTCACCCGCCGTTCTCTGTCTCAGTCCTCTCTCACCTTCAACCTTGACCTCAACTCTCAGCTTTCCTTGCCCCAGATTCTTAAGCAGTGTGGCTTTCTCCTCACATATCCTAACTGCTACCACAAGAACTTGATTGGGCTGCTGCACAGTGGCAGGAATGGGTGAGTATTTTATTCACATCATAGATACACTCTATACTCTCAGAAGATAAGCTCTAGGAAGGGACAGAGTCTGCCTCTAGCTCTCCCATAGTCCCTGCAACACCCTACAAGTGTCTGTCAAGGTGTCCTGGGCAATATTTGCTAAGTTAAGTCAAACTGAACTTCCGCCTACTAGAAAAACGTTCATTGTTTCCTTCAGCCTTGCAAACAGCTTTCGAAGTGTGAAGCACAAGTCATTTTTATTTGACCAAAACAAAACCAAAACCAAAAACAAACAAACAAACAAAAAATACCCATCTAAGTCCCAGAGAGGGAAATGGACCTGCTGTGATCCAAACAATAAGTTTAAAGTGGTCTCTGGGCCCAGAGGGTCCTAGCTTGCTGGGAGCCCCAGGCAGCACCAGCTCTTCCTCTCAGCATCTCCACTGTTCCTGGGCAGAGCAGACAGCAGTGGATGAGGGTGAGAGCCCGGGTGAGTCCAGGGAAAATAGGAGGAGAAGGGCCAAGGGCCCCTGGAATGAAGGCTCTGTCCCCAGGGAAGGCAGGTCTGCCTCAGTGGCAGAGGGTTAATGGCTTTTCTGAAGATCACAGCTGAGGGTTAATGATATTCCTTAATTCCAAAGCCCACCATAGCCTTTCCCATTAGCATCTTCAGGCCATGTCTACCCTATCCCCACCCCACCCCTTCACCCCTGCACAGCATTCAGATCAGCCACTAGCACTTGCCTCTTCACAGGGCTGATAATGGATTTTTATTTAACTGTGGGTCTTACACACACTCACTTGTGTATGAGAGAGGGAGAGGAAGAGAGAGGGAGAGAGAGGAGAAAGAGAGAATATGTATTATCCGCCCTCCAGTATTCCAGGTATGAAGGGCTTTCTCCTAGGGGACTTACCCTGGGACCCTTTCAAGGAAAGGGCTGTCCCTCATTGGGCAGGCAGCCACTTACCACCTCTTGTCATGTAGACTCCATTTAGATCTGTTAATAAGTCCCACAGCAGACAGCTAGCATCCATTAAATAGCCCTTTCCCAGGATAGGGGCAACAAATGAGGCAGCAGGAAACCAAGTCACAGTCCCTCCTCCCAGGGGGCCTTGGGGCCTGGCAGCTGGCCCAGGCAATGTGGACACTCCCATCCGATACCCAGGATGTGGGAGGGTCATAGCGTGGGGGTCAATCCTAAGAGACCAATACCAAGCTTCACAGAACTCAGATCTGGCTTCTGGGGCCTAGACTACTGACCCTCCCTGGGCTTCCACCACGACGTCTTAGGGATGTGCTCATGACTCCAGCCACCATTCTAGTGTTCATCTGTCCCTGTGCTGACCACAAACCATCTCCTTGGGGACAGGGAAAGATTCAGACAAGCCTTGGGCCAGACTCCTGAGGACCAGAGCAAGCCTACAAGCATAGCAGACGTGCGAGCCCTGCCCAGTCAGGAGGAGTAGACCTGCACTGGTATTCCTCTAACGTCAGTAACCCCCGGAGTGTTTCTGCTGACCTCTTCCTGAGATTGCTGATCCCCGCCACTGTGGCTGGTGGCCCCAGGCAGGGCAGTAGCAAGGCAGCCCATGCTGAGACCATGCAGCTATTTTCCCACCATTTATGTGGGTTCTGGGATTTTCCATGAGTCCCCTCACCCCCTTCCAGGGTCCTTCACGTGTCCTAAGCTGTATGCTTCCTCCACACTTTGTGGCTTTGTGTCACCCTCCCACTGGAAGCCCCTCCCCTCTTCTTTCACCATGTCACATCCCCCTTCAAGGCCTCTTCTGGCCCTGCTTCCTTTGAGGTTTTGGGACCACCCAGAGTCTCCCTCATTTGGGTATTAGTCAGCGCTGCCACATTTCATCTTCCAAGCCATGCCCATGTGTGTGCCCCACGTTCTAGAGTCTGAGGACCTGTGTGGTCTTCTGAACGAGTCTGGGAAACTTGTGTGGAATAGACAGGGGATGTGGATGTTGGTACAGCACTGGGGAAACACTACACACATCTAGCAAGCACTTTAGAGCTTGAAAATATTTTCACTGAGCAGTACTTTAGGTATTTGGACTGGGAAAATAATCTGGGATGCAGAGGTGTGTGGCAAGGAACACTCAGTACAGTGTTGTCAGAGGAAAAAAGTATCAGAAAATGGGAAAACGAAGTGGCTCAGAGTGTTAAGGTATTTGCTTCCATGCCTGACAATATGAGTTTGATTACCCAAAATCTACCACATGGTGGAAGAAGAAAGTTGGTTCAAGCAAGTTGTTCTTTGACCTCTGCATATGTGTTGTGGTGAGCACACACACACATGCACACACACATTAAAAACTTTACAAATGGACATGATATCGCATCTTCTTGGGAAGGTGAACTCTGTTTTGATTTTTAAGAGGGTCATATGTAACCTAGGCTGGCCTCAAATTTGCTACATAGCTAAGGTGTCCTCTAACTCTTTATATAGCCCAAGTTGTCCTTGAACTCCCAATTTTCCTGCCTACCTCTACCTCTCAAGTGCTGGGATTATAGGTCTGTGCCACCAAACATAGGATATCTTGAAGTTACTAAAGTCATGAGTAATGGGAGTTTCTTAAGACTCTGGGTATGCTTCTGTTTTGAGTGTGAATGGAAAAGGGCAGAGTAGTAATTAGACAAAAAAAATGTGCAGAAAAAATGGGAACACGATGGTATTGAGTGACCATCTTTTTTTTTCTGATAACAGGGTTTCTCTGTGTTGCCCTGTAGACCAGCCTGGCCTCGAACTCAGAGATCTGCCTGCCTCTGCCTCCCAAGTGCTGGGATTAAAGACGTGCCACTACTGCCCAGTTTGAGTGGTTGTCTTAATGTAAGAATATAGGAGTTCCCCCTTCCTTTTATTTATCATTTTTTACCTTTTTATAACTGGAACAAACGGATACATGTGCAACCAAACCTAGAAGAAGGTATGACCCCATGGCTGCTCTCACATTCTTCCAGCTGTCCAGGCCCGGGGGACCCCCAGAGCAGCCCATATGGAACCAGTCCTTCCTCTTCCAAGGCCGAGATGGAGCCACCAATTTCTCAGAGGACACAGCGCTGGTGCTGGAGTATTACCCTTCTGCTTCAAGTAAGTGCCCAGTATCCCATCAGGGCAGAATTCATCAGGAGAATCTTATTAAGGGACATTTGGATAACCTGCCTCTGCCTCTTGTAAGGACTGCCTAAGGACCTGCAGGAACCAGAAACCCCCAGTACAGGCAAAGACTAGAAGAAGGTTTAGTCTAAATCCACGTCCATAGGGCTGCTATGGAGCACAGGCCAGGAATTGTGGGCCTATCCCTGCCTGGACACCATAGTATCTATCAGTGAGAAGAGGGTGTACTGGAGAATGGCAGAGGAACACACACACACGCACACACACACACACACACACACACACACACACACACACACACACGCACTCACGCACTCATGCACTAGAGGACAGAGACAGGATGAGTATACCTATCTGCTTAGAGTCGCTCTGAATTGATAAATCTCTGAATCCGGCAGTGTGTGTATAAGGGAAAATGGGAGGCAGGGAACCAGGGGCAGTGGGAACCTAGAGAGTTGCATGTCCAATGCCAAGGATGGAGCCTGTCTAAAAACCCATCTAGGAATCTGGGCAGCAGGAACAGGAAGTGGTTGACAGGAGCCTCAGTTGGTCCTTCCTCCCACAGTGGAAAGCTGTGAACCATGGACCCTCAAACAGCCCCTGGGTGTCTCCGTGCTACCACTAAAGTCTCGTCTGTACCACAAGATGTTGACAGGAAAAAGCTTGAAAGGGCTGTGTGTGGAACGGCTCCCCATCACTGTAAGTCCCTACCATTGGTTCGTCGTCCACATGATACCGCCCACTCCTGCTCCATGGCCACACCTATAGAAGGAATAATGGTGTCTTTTGAGAGGAAGGGAATCACGACAGGCTTTCTCTGTGTAGCCCTGGCCATCCTGGAACTTGCTCTGTAGGCCAGGCTGGCCTCAAACTCAGATCTGCCCACCTCTGCCTCCTGAGTGCTGGGATTGAAGGCACCCAGTTGAATATGACTTCTTAACAGCCTCTATCAGGGTGCCCACCAGGAAAGCCTGCAGGTGTGAGGAACACGGAAGACTGGTCTTAGCTGTGGAGCTTGAGAGACAAGCCAGGGTGAGCCCCTAAAAAGCAAACCTGGGGCCTCAGGGGCTAACAGCAAGAGCTCAGGCTTTCCCAGAGCTGGGCCCAAGGCTTTCCTTACCCCATCTTCCTGTAGGACCTGGAACAGATGACAACCTCTCTAGGCCTCATTTCTCATCTCTATTCACTCATCAACACAATACACAGAGGGCTACACTCAGGCTCTGGGGGGTAGACCGATGGAGCTCAGATTCCAGCTTCACCACTTGCCAGCTTTACAGGTGACCGTATTCCTTTCTGTGGGGAAAATACTATCTGTGCCTCAGTTTCCTTGCCTATAACACACACACACACACACACACACACACACACACACGCACACACATGCACACACATACACACATACATACACATACACGTACATACTCATGCACACACACACATATGCACATGCATAGCATATGCACACACACATAGAACCGTGCTTGTTCACAGGGTTTTTACAGGATTTAGCCAGGAAATACATAAAGCACTTAGAATAGATTCCAATAATGTCTAGGCTGGCAGAGCTTACAAATTCTGGCTACTCCAGAAACTGAGGCAGGAAACTGAGGAGGATGGAAACTTTGAGGTTTGTCTGGGCTACAGAATGATTTTGAGACCAGTGTGGGGGACCTGATCTCAAAATAAAAGGTAAAAAAAAAAATTTTAAAGGCTTGGAATGTAGCTTTAGTGAAAGAACACTTGCCTAGCATGCAAGCTTGCAAGAGAAAAGGTTCAATCCCCATTGGAAAAAATAATTTTATCATTACTGTATATTTATAAACAGGGTCTCAGGTATCCCAAACTGGGTCAAACTTGCTATGTAGCCAATGGTAACTTTGAGCTCTTAATCCCCTTGCCTCCACTCACCAAGTGCTGGGACTACAGGCAGGAGCCTCCATACCCAGCACCATTGTCTATTTCTGTGCCTAAATACATTTCCCTAAATACTTCTGACATAACAGCAAGCAGGAACTTCTGCTCTGCCAGAAGATGAGTGTGGAGGTGCCAGTCAGGTGTCGGATGGAGTGAGAAGGGCCGTGTGGAGGCGGTGCTGGAACAGAGGCAGAAGGCCAGTTCAGGCATCCCTCCCTCCCACACTCTTCCCGGGGAAGCCAGAACAAGAGGTGGAGCAGAGGCCTTGCCTGTGCTGGCCATGTAGACTCAATGCCCCTTTTCCTCCCCAGGACACCCACCTGAAAACCATCAATGGAGAGGCCCCCACAGTGAATCTCTCCTTCCAGCTTCTTTCCTCTGAGGTAAGGAAGAAAGGTGAGACGTGGCCCCCAGAACCACCAAGTGAGTGACAATGTCCTTCACAGGGGCTGACCCTCAGGGCTTGGGGTCAGGAAGAACAAAGAACCTGCAGGTTTAGCTAGGGAGTTCTGAGGGGGTTTGAGGCCCCAGGAAACCAGGCAGAATGCTCCAATTAGGAAAAGGCACAAACAAAGGGTTACACTCTCTGCCCCAACCTAACCTAACCCGCACCAGCTTAACTGGGAGTCAACGTTCCGTGGGGATGACAGGGGTTCTTTTAGGGGTGCAGGCAGGATCTAATTCTTTGCAGTGTAAGACTGGTGGCCCTGATTCCTTGCTGGCTGCTAGCCAGGGAGCTCTCAGCTTCTGGAGACCGCCCACACGCCTTCTTACCAGGGTCCCTGTACTGTGATGCCAGCAGGCACAGCCAGTCCCCAGCACACTTTGAAATTCTGACTTTCTCTACTGTCAGCAGCCAGAGAAGACTTTGTGCTTTAAAAAAAAAAATGGGATCATCATCTTGTCTTAGGGGCCGCTGTGTCAGACAGCCCAACACAATCATGAAAGCGATGGCTCTCTATTTGGCAATTCTAAATATTAAGGTGTGGGGGCTTAGGGACCCATTTTGGGATACTGCTGGCCACAGCAGAGTTGATCCACGTAGAAGGTTACTAGGGCAAGCCCTGCCTGGGGGAGGCCACGCCTCCTCTAGACAGTCCCACTTAGTGGCTGACTCTCGCTCTGACACAGGCCATGGCTCCAGTGCACCTGCTAGTGAAAGTGGGTGCACTGTAACCTCTCCACTTTCCCCTCTGGTACTAGGGTGTGGGCAACCTTACCACGAACCCAGGAAATGTTCAAGATCTGATTAAGGGCAAATCTACTCTTGCTAGCTTCTCAGGACAGAAAAAAATCTGACAGCTGTGGGGTAGTTCGGAGCCTTCTGTCCTTACCCATGAAGAACGTGGGGATTCCATGCTATGTGGCATGAGGAGGCTGGGAAGATGATGGCACAAAAGCCCCAGTGTGGTGGTCACCATCATCCTCTCCAGATCCCTTTAATAATCCCTGCTCACGGCACCCACACCTGTACTCACCACTAAACCAAATGCAAGAGTGAGAAAACCCACAGAGGTCGCCGAAAGCAAAAGACTCTGGACTGCTGAGATGGCTCAAGTCTGACAGCTTGAACTGGATTCCTGGAACTCATGTAAATGTGGAAGGAGAGAGCTGATTACACAAAATTGCGCTCTGACATTTATGTGTATGTACACACACACACACACACACACACACACACATGCTCAAGCGTAATCACTAATAATAACACGTGTGCCATGTATAATAACTAAAAATTTCAATTAAAAATGTTTCAATCCTAGGAAAGGAGAAGCGGGGAAAGGAAAAATACATCTTTCCCAGAGTATCCCAGGCCTTCTCAGGGTCTAGGATCTGTCAATAGCCACTACCAGTCTCTCGCCATCTCCCTCTGCCTCCTGTCTTGCCCCAGGACACATGCACTCTGCAACCAGAGAAGAAGAAAAAAGAGCTAGGTAGCCCTGGCTAGGAGAATGATGGGGACAGGCAGGCAACAGGCAGGTGGGTAGGACTTGTTCCCTGTTGCCCAGAGGCTGGGCACAAAGGTCTCCAGTGATGAATTATTCACTGGAGCTGTGCTAAGTGCAGAATTAATCCCTTTCCTTCCAGCTGGCGGCCTCACTAAATTATCCCTCCAAGTCATGCGGGAAAACGCTGCCGAATTCATTTAGCTGCTGAGGGTTTTGATCTGGGCCTTGTGATTTTAGCTTTCCCTTTCCTTAGCCCCCTTCCCCTAGAGGCGGGGGAGAAACCTTTTAGTAATGGATTTCTAAGAAGAAAGGAAAAGAAAAGAGACCAAGATTAGGTGTGTACCAGAAAAAAAAAAATAGTACTGGCAGAAATGCAGACCCAGCAGCCAAGAATTTGTTCACAGAAGTACTACACATGTCTACACGTTCATGCAGTCACACATGTGTTTACACAGCGACAGTCACACATGCACAGATTTGCATGTGCACACACCTCTTCAGTGGTGCCTGCATTTAATGCATATGTACACACAGAGGTGAAATGACGGACACACACAGTCTCTCTGTAGCTCAGCTGTTCCATGGTGATGCCAGCTGAGAGCTGGCCAGTAAGTGACTCATCTTGACTCTGCAATGCTGAAGACCAAGTTAGGGAAGTGGCTGTGGTGATGCTGGTGTGAGTGGACTCGTCATGAGGTCCTTGCGGCAATGACAGCCATCTCTGTGCTGTACAGATATAAGGAGTATATGACATCTGTCATGCTATACAGATCTAAGGAGAATTTCCTACATGCCAGACACTGGGCAGCTCAAAAATTTCACCATGTGACCTTGTGGATTGCAGTGGGGGCATGCCCTGGGGTTATAAAACCCGTGTACCTCAAGGTACATTAATTCTCAACTAATTTTGGACATGACCCTCACCCAGTATACACACTATTCTTTTGTTATCTTCCCACCAAGGGTCAAATGAAGAGTGTTGAGAACTGGTGAGCGGGTCAGGTGATACTTCAGGGAGATCTAAGGGGTCCTCTCCCTAGATCCCCATCCCCTTCACCATAAAGTGTGTCATTATTCTCACATACCTGCTAACAGTATGCATCAACCCTTATGGACTGGGGTTAAGAGAGAGTACAATAAACAAGACCAAGAGAAAAATCTTTCCCTTTATAGACATCAGAGGATGGAGAATAAAATGGACACATAGGTTCATGAGTTAGCGATATACAGCCTAATGTTCCTTGAGATGATAAAATCCAGAGTCCCTGGAAAGGCTATTTGGCATCCCAATCTGAGTAAAGTTGGAGCTTAGCTACTGTGAGAGACCAGGATCCTTCCATCTTGATGCTCCACCTTGGAGCAGACTTCAGCTTTGTGGTCCATGCTATGCTCCACCATGTGCAGTCTATGGGCCAGAGATGGCAGACTCAGAACAAAGACCACCCGGTAATTCCTCCCAGCACAGCCTAAAAGCTCCAAAGTGCCAAGTCCTGTGTCCATTCCAGTTGCACAGAAGAGCTCGAGGTGGTAGGTGTTTTGGGACACCTGACCAGCACAACTGACAAGTCTATCCTTGGGTAACTCCTTGCATGTGGCCAGGATGGGCATAGAGAGGAAAGGCTCTAAGCCTGAGGGCTAAAGGTTCAACACAAGTTGTTCTAGCTCCTTGGTCACTTACCAAGCTCAGTCTGCCATACCCATGGTTTCTGTACCAGCCACTCTCAGAGATCAGGGACAGGAGTGTGGCAGGATCTCCAAAAGGAGGCAGCAGAGGTTTCTCTCAACAAATCTGGACAGGAACATCTTCGGCCACAACCACCACTGTAGGTGTTTATCCTATCCTCTTCCCTTGCTTTGCCATGAAAGCAAGCTCACTCCCCTTAGCAACAGCCCTACATGACACAGCAGCTGACTGAGAGACTCAGACTGAGATCCCCTGCCTCTCCTGGGGTCTCCCCTTGCACCATGCTCCCAGCTTCGCCCTCTGTGACTGCAGCACACCCCAGCAAACCTTCCGCATGGATGGCACCATCAGTCAGCAGGCATGCTGGCAGATTGATCAGCTACCACAGCCTGCCAGCTCAGTGACTGGCAAGCGTTAGTTCTGGGTTGGAATATTATGCTTCGGAAGGGATTGTCAGTGGCGGGGGTGTGGGGTTGTGGTTACCCTGATGTATTGCTACTCTGTGGCTGCTTGCTACCTCTGGGGATCTGTCTGAAGCCGGCGTTGCATGTGTAGGAGACCGCCTGAACAAAACATGCAGGTGTGTGAAGTACAATACATGCGCCTGGTTCTCTCTTCCGTGAATTCAGTAAAGTGGACTTTGGAGGGTGTAGATACTAAGAATTCATGAGCCCAGGGCCACTCCACAGACAGGCAGGAATCAACCTGTGGCCTCCTGCTTTCCCGCTTTGATCTCAACCTTTTCTCTTTGAAGAGATGGATGTGTTGTTCCTCACCCCCACAAGAGAATTTGCTTCTCCAAGCAAGGCAGCCTGCCTTCTTTTAATAATTCCACCACATCCTGGGAGCCCTCCAGCTTGCAGGCAGCCTCTTTGAAGTGCAGCCCAAGATGAGCAGATCTCCCTCACCTGACCCTGGCGTGCACACAGTAGGGGTTGAGTGGGCCCATTCTTGCCTCTGCCAGGAAACGCACCTCCCTTTAAATGAGACAGGACGGGGCCACATGAGCACTTTGGTCTTAGGGACATTTCCCTCTCTCAGGGTTAGGATTCAAGATTCAGTGGCTGACCAGAGTTGAGGGACACCAGGCAGGCAGAGATCAGGCTACTTGTGTGTGGCCACCCCTCCTTAGCCTGCAACATTTAAGGACACAGGAAGACTTGGAGCTCCTTGGATACGGGGAATCTCTTACAAGGAGGTGCATTTGAGGCCCTGCTCTTAGAGACAGGTGGCAGACACAGTCCCTTTGACCCGCCACTCCCTTTCTCTCTCCCTGGAAGTGTGGTAGAGCAACACTTGAGATCATGAAAAGGGACCACCCTGGAGCCTTCATTACAAAGCCCTCTCTGGCTACCAGCCAAGGGCAAAGTCAGCCAGGTGCCTAGAGAGACAGGGCAGAGGAAAATACAATCAGACAGGTTTTGAATGAATTCTTCGGAAACACCATGTGATTGCTTTGAGTTGGTCCTTAGAGAAATCTTGACCAAAACTGCCTCCATTTCCCCACCAAACTCATTTGCCTGGACAGCCGATATCCAGAGTGGCATGGCTCTGTCTGCTAGCCTGTCCTTGGGAAGATCCTATTCCCACCCTCAAAGAGTCCAGCTCTGAAAACATCATCATAGCAGGAGGATGGGCCCAGAAAAGAGACACTTCCCCTTCCAGCATTTCACAATATCTCTGGCTGTCTTCCCTGAGGTCCCCTATGCTCTCTGTCCCTCACTCCTTCAGGCCAGGTGGCAGGATACAGAAAGCTCTGTCCCATCCCTCTCTCTCACATTACCCTTCCCTCACTGGCTCAGGTCCAATCCAGAGGGGCTTTCTATCCAAGGTGAAGAGACAACGGACAGGTGTGGGTAGTTAAAAAAAGGCTCAGTTTTCCAAGGGCCAAGGTACAAGGTGTGGGGCAGGGATTGTCACCCTTCTTCCAAGCTTCCCACCTTCTTTTCCTCTCTCTTGAGTTGCCTTCATGGGTGCTGCATACTCTGAGGACAATATCATCTCCCATGTCACTCTTCCCATACAGCCTGCCTCAGAGAGGAGGGAGTCTAGTACTTCTTCCAACACACACACACACACACACATACACACACACACACGGCATTATAGACTCTTCTGGCTTGCTTCTCATGACAGGAGCTCCCTCACTTCCTGACAGGAGCCTTCTCTAGGGTCTGTAGCTCCTTGTAAGCCTACTCCTTCCCCTCTGTGTTCCCTCCCACTGGCCTGTCGTTTCCATCCCCAGCCCATCTCCAGGGAGCTCATGTTCATGTCAGGCCTCCCAGCACCTGCAAATTTGGTTGTTGCTTTTTTATTTTTGAAACAGTGTCTCAGTGTGTATCCCAGGCTGGCCTCAAATTTATCCTACTGCTTCAGCTTTCTGAGGGCTGGGGTTACAGTATGCTTCTACCACAACCTCCCCAGCCTGAGCCAACCCTCCCTCTTTATGGACTGGTCACACGTTTCACTTCCGGTTCCCATACTCCTGTTTATCTACTCTTGACCATTCTTCTCTTAAAATGTCCTCCAAGACAGTGGAACGCCGTTGGCAGGACTAGGTGGCACAAGACCATCACTCCTTTTCTAAATGCATGTTTCCCCTTTCGTGCAGCCAGAGTCTGCTCATTTGAATCCTTCCAAGGCAGCGAGGGTCACTGAAGTACGGAGGACAGCCCACCCTTGCCTGGTACTTCCGCTCTTTCAAAGTTAGACAAGCTACAATATGCTTATAGTATCTCACCTTCATCTCAGCCCATTTTCTAGGCTTAAGGTCACTCTAGATGCTGATTTTATAACACACTGAGAGTCCCCCTGCCCTGTGTGCTACCTCAGGGTCCAGGTCACCCATAATTATAGTCAGGATGCTCAACCTGTGACATACAGGACACATCCTCAGACCTGGCTCTCCTCGGAGCTTTCATTTCCTCATCTGTAAAGAAAATTGTAACATACAGGTGCTACATACAGGTGCTGAGGAGAGAGCTGGGGCCTGTGCTGAGGCCCAGAACAGGGTCCTGCAAGCCCTCAGGAAGGGGCTCTCAGCACTGTGTACCAGAGCTGCTGACAAGCATACTGAGTTCAGAGATGGGGGCAGGGCATCAGGCTAGGGAAATATCAGAGCCCCACTAATCCATCACTCAGCTCCTGCCCCTGATGACAGTGGCTCCACCAGCTTTCTGTTCATACAGACGTCAGAAAGCCTTGTCAAGTGCTCAAGATAAACATCACCAGCTCCACCTTTGTTTTCACAGCAATTTCCGCCGTGCGTGTGTGTGGTGTGTGTGTGTGTGTGTGTGTGTGTGTGTGTGTGTGCAATTGTGCTTCATAGCGTGCATATGGAGGTCAGAGGACAACTTGCAGGAGTCAGTTCTATAGCGGGTTGTCAGACTTGATGGCAAAGACCTTTACCTCCTGAGTCATCTCTCAGCTCTCACAGAAAATTTTCTGAGAAGGAAAAATTTTAAAAAGGTGATTATCTCTCTCTCCAGAGTTAAATTTGTAGAATTTCCCTGACTAGAGCTGGGGCTATGGAAGAAATGGATATATAAAGACCTGCTTCTGGGTCTGAGACCAAGTAATTCAGGCTGCGTCTGGTGCAAGTAATTCAGGAGGCCTGACTCAGCTCATCTCAAATTTCTCACAAGCCTCTAGACCATTGTTGCCTTGAGAACATGAGCCTGAGATGCCTCTCAAGAAATAGTGTCCTAAGTCAGGATGCTGGGCAGGCTGAGGAGCCTGGAGGTTTGGAACATCCTCTTGCTGTTTTTTTTTTTTTTACAAGATCGATGCATAATTTGTTGGTCAAAGACATGAGAGAAAGAAATAGAGTAGATGCTTCTAGAAAAACTTCTAAGAAAGTGAGAGCTGGCCTACAGATTCTCCCCAACTCAAGACCAGGCCACTCACTCTAGCCTAGTCCTCCAGCCAAGCCAGATGGATCCTTGGCCCAGCCAAGATCATGCATATATAATTTTATTGGGGTCCTGTTTATTTGGGCCCTGACCTGCACCCAACGATAAAGCACTCCAACAGATTATCACCACCTGTGCATCCAGTGTGAGGTGCTACACTGAAAATACAAGGCCAGGGGAAGTGTCACCCAGAGGCAAGGCTTGAGTATACTTCAGAGAACCCTTGAGCAGCAGCAGTGTGTGGTTCTGTCCAGATGTGAACAGGGGCTGATGAAGGTAGGGAAAAATGATTTCTGGAATCATTTTTCCATGAATGAAGAGTGAATGAGCCCATAGTCCATCCACTAAACCACAGGTGGGGCTGTATTTAATCCTAACACCCCAACAGAATTAAAAAAATAAAATCTTTACCACCCCCACCCTAACCCCTGCTTTGGGGGGCCTGGGGTTGACGCCATTTTCTGAGAGATATACCATGGATCCATTGAATATTATTAACACGTGGGCCCTTTTGGGCTGGGAGAGCAACTCAGAGGCTCAAACCTGTCACAGCTGCAGCAGCCCTCCGGATGCCGCAAATGAGGCTGGCCATATGCATGGGAGGCAAGCCCTCTTGAAGGGCCTGCCGTCTGAGCCTGCCGTCTGAGCCTCGCCTACAGCTGGAAAGATAAGAACCTACAACTGCAGCCCACAGGAAATGACAAAGCAGTGACTGATCAGGGAGCCACTGCACAGGGCTCATTATGGTGCTCGCCAGCGGGCGAGCCACCCTTATCAGGGAGAAAATTGTATCAGGCCTCCTGAATTACTAGCGATTGGAAGCAGATTTCTTGGGACGCACTTTGTTAGATACCTAATGAGCGGGATACAGGAGAGCAGAGCCCTCAGCCTGGCGGGGCGAGGGACAAATGTCTTTGTTAAACAGAATTTGTCAGTTTCCGCTCCAGGCTCCCTGGGGAGGGTTCAGGGCCGGCTAATTGAATTAAGAGCCTGTGTTCCCCACCAAGAAAGCTCAAGGCGGGGTGAGAGGCAGGCTGGCCGGAAGGCGGGCACTTTCAGCACCAGGGACAGCAGCTGCAGCCGGGTTGCTTTGTAATTGCCAGGGCAAGCAGGAGCTGTTACATTTTGCATGACCAGGGATGAAGGGGACTGAGTACGGAGGAGGGCAGCAGAAGTATTGAGGGTAGGGCGGGGAGACAGGTGACCTAAAATGCTACCAGCTTGGAATGCCATTGGCCCAGGCTGTCTCGACAGACCCCACTCTGCTGGTTAGAGTGCCTGCTGGACATCTCCCACCATGTTTCTCACACAGTGTGCGGCAGCTGGCACAGCACAGGGGCTGGGCTGGGCGCTGAGTCTGAGCTGGTGCATGGCCACGCATCTCTTTGAGCTTTCAAAGTCAGTCTCCAATTACAGTCCTAATGAAGCAGGATCTGCTACCACCATGGAGCTACAGACTGAGGGGCCACTTGTCAGCCCCATGCTGCCCCAGCAGGCCTGCCAAATAGAAAAGCAAATAAACAAGCTTGTGGGGTGAACATACAGAAGAGAATGGGGTTAGCAAAGCTAAGCAAGGCCTGAATAGGCAATTCATGCGCAAGGCTTTCTCTCTCCTGCCCCCTCCTACTCTGCCTGCTTTCCCTCCCCCTCAAGTTACTCCCCTGCCTAGCAGAGACTGGTGGGATGAATTCACTGTTCTAAACTGAAAGTCTCATTTTTTATCTATCTTTTTTTATAAAGTTAAAGGAATTTATGAAATTAAAGGAATTTATACATAGTATCAGAATCTACCTAAAAATATCTGGTGGGTGTGTAGCTGACACAAAAACATCAGTTCCACATCATTGAGTTGACCTAGCTGGTCCTGGGACCATACAGGATGGACAGCAGGGAGACAGGCAGTGGGGGAGGGGACTTCCTCGGCAATTGTCCCTGCTTTCTGTAATGACTGGGCCACCTCTGGAGACCTCTTTTGATTTCATTACTCCTACTTCCTCCTCTAACTGGATTAGATGGCAGTCTATGAAATCCAGGGCATTGAGATTGGCTTTCTGCCTGGAAATGAGGAGAAATGTCATTACAGGTCCTGAATCAGCATCTCACCCGAGCTTGGACCCACCTGGTCACTAGGGAGGTGGTTTTTGCCCTGGCTAGGCTGGTTGTTCCTATTTTTCTACCACCCACCCATCATGTTACCCAGTAAGCAATACATAGTTCTCCCTCTGTAGTCAGTCTGATGTTCAGCATTTTAAAAATATAGTTATGTGTATGAGTACTTTGCCTGCAATATTCCTATATACCACATGCATGCCTAGTGTCCACAGAAGCTTGACAAGGGCAACAGATCATGGGTCCTGGAAATTTGGAATAGAACCTAGATTCTCTGAAAGAGCAGGCAGTGCTTCCCATCCCCAAGTGTTCAAAATTTCTGAATAGGAGACAGATGTGGTACTTTTCCTTACCCAAAGTCTCACTTAGAAAACCCTAAACTGTGTGAGTCGGATGCTGCACTGGGCACTTCCAGGGCATAGAAGACTCCATGTCATTTGGGAAACAACTAAGTGAATCCTGCCCCCTCTTCAAACAGGAGAAGATGAGGCAGGAAGCTGGGCTGGTGTTCGCAGATAAAAATGGCCAGCTGAAGTCAGCCTCAGGTCACCAAATGCATCCCTCTTCCATGCCAAGAACATTTACAGATGTTTCTCTTAGGAAATGCCTATCTTATACCCATTCAAAAGAGAAGGAATTGGAGCCTAGAATGTCCCAGGTGATTCCATATATGTGTGAGCGACCCCTAACCCTGCTGGCATAAGCCTGTAAAAGCCCATGTTATAATGTATTTCTGTATTATAATTGTATGGCACATAAAGAAATCATCGCAAACACCTCAGTGTTCGAGTATAGCATCTTCATCTCAATTTATGTGGTCCAGGTGTGTCAGTTTTCAGGCAGCGTCCACTTAATGAGGTACACCCACGCCCTCCTCGCTCCAGTTGTTTAAATACAGACACTGAGGCATCCGGCGCCCCATGCACGTTCTTCCTGTTTGTGCCCAGGGCTCCGTTTGTGTCTAGCAAAACACCACCCAGTGAATAAATACGTCTGCATTGAGACTGTGTGATGCTTTAAACAAAAGGCAGGTGGGAGAACTAACAGTGGGTTTCAAATAAGTTTTCAATTCTATTTTGTGTCTGTGCGTGTACATGCCAACATGTACCACGGCACCTCTGTGGAGGTCAAGGGACAACACGCAGGAGATGGATCTCTCCTTCCACTGCCTGAGCCCCAGGGATCAAACACATCGTCAGGCTTGGCAGCAAGCACCTTTACCTGTGCAGCCATTTCACCAGCCCCCAAACAAGTTTTAAAATGACGACCCCCACAAAAACCCCCGCCGACACATACCCCTAAGTCCAGGGAACATAAAGTTTTGTTAGGAAAAACAAAAATAGCAAACTAGCCTAGAGCCACAGAGCCATGTGAAAGTACAAGTAGCCAAGCTGGGCTGGAAGAACTCAGAAAACCTTTGATCAAGAAAGGACAGAGACAGAGGGCTTCTTCCCGAGGGAGGAGGAGGGAGATGAGAGAGAGCCATGAAGAAGGGTTCACCAAGGTGCACAGAGAGACTTTCTAAGGGGGTGATCGAGCTGAGTGATGAGAGAGGTGAGCTGGAAACGGGGTGAAAAGAGAGGGGCATTTTAGAAGTTCTCACCATAGTGGCACGGAGGCCATCGGTGGTGTACTTGTGGAGCCCATGCAGTAAACAAGACGTTGGGGGGACTAGTGCCCTTGCTTACATGAACTGCAGTCTTGGTGTAAATACTGGGAGAAGGCAGAGAGAGTCCATAAGCAAACCCACTGTTTCAAAGGTGTTTCCACAGAGTAATTGCTGTGAACACGGTGAAATGGTATGCTATGAGTGATGGGGTTACTTTGGAGTGGGGGTGTGGTCTCTGTATCAAAGGGCAGGGCTTCTCCAAAAAGATTACACAAGGGCAGGACTCAAATGATGGTAAGGGGGCAGTTGTATCAGGATCCCTGGGTAGATCAGATGCAAAGGTCTTGAGGCAGGGAATCACTTGGCCTGTGGAGGAACTGCAGGACACTACAGCTGGGACCCAGGAAACAAGGGGCAGGTGGCGGGGAGTATCCAGAGGATGGGTGTGCAGGGCCTGCTGAGCCAAGCCAGGAAGCTTGGAGTGTAGCAGGCACCATGGAAGGGCCGGCTCAAAGTCTCTCTCCATCTTTTTTTTAGAGGCCAGAAAACTTCTTGACACTAAGCAACAGCAAGGGTCTGCCCACCCTGAACCTGAAGATCCTAGATGAGAATCTGGGTGCCATCCGTGAGTCCTGGTCCAAGAGCTCCGCAGACTCCTCTCAGGAAGCAGAAGAGCCTCAGACATTGCACGAGATGGTGAGTGCCTATCCCTAGGACATGGAGGACATGTGCCATGATGGTGTGATGGGAAAGGAGGCTCAAGATCCACCCCTGAGATCACTTCCTAGGCAGCAAGTGGTCCACCCCCTTGCACACCTCCTCAAACACGAGCCAGTGGGAGGAAGATGAGACTCCCTTCTGCGGTTTCTTCACCTTTTAGGTGGGCTCTTATGGGATTTATGAGAAATTCTTATAATGCCTGCTCAGTCATGTTCAACTCAGGGTATGCCCCTCAGGCCGTGGGAAGCCCCCAAGAGACTAACGGTACCTTATAAAGGAGGCACTATACTATGTTCAGGTACGGTCTGTGTCCTGATCTTGGGACCTGGCCTCAGGATGGGTCACTTTTGAGTCTCAACCTCTTTGTACAAACAACAAAAGAGTACACACTCAAGCTGGGTGGTGATGCACGCCTTTAATCCCAGCACTCGGGAGGCAGAAACAGGTGAATCTCTGTGAGTTTGAGGCCAGACTGTTCTACAAGAGCTAGTTCCAGGACAGGTTCCAAAGCTACAGAGAAACCCTGTCTTGAAAGAGAGAGAGTGAAAGAGAGAGAGAGAGAGGAGAGAGAGGGAGAGAGAGAGAGGGAGAGAGAGGGAGAGAGAGAGAGAGAGGGAGAGAGAGAGAGAGAGAGAGAGGAGAGAGAGACAGAAACAGACAGAGACACACACACACAGAGAGAGGGGGGAGAGAGCGCACACTCAAAGGATAATCCCGCTGAAGTCCCCAGTGGAGATATCACCACCCCAGTCAATGACCATGAGAGATTCCATGTGTGGCTTTCTATGGCCCTCCACAGTGGATCCCATGAGCACATGCTACCCCAGAATACCCAAGGAAAGGACTTAGGCAAAGCCACCAATCTAATCCTCAGGTCTCCTCCTGAAGACTTGCTCTTCTCTACTGACAATCTCTTCATCTACCCTTAGCACTTGGCACCTTTCTGAAACATCCCATCAGACAGTAGGAAAGGCAGCTGCCTGCTGACCCAAGAGGAGGTCCCCACATAGAGCACCCTCCCCAAGAGCAGAGCCTTCCTGTGCAAGCAACAGCTCTCAGAGGCATTTCTAGTGCACACATGCCACCTTTGCCCTGTGGAGAAGCAGGGATCAGGAGCCACCTCCAGTCCAGCCATCAGTTGCATTGAAAGTAAAGGTACAGGTCTTGGCCTGGGAGATTCGAGACAGCACGGGTAAGCCAGTTCTTGTCAACCTGCACAACCTCATCCAAAGTGGTGTAGGGAAGAAGGTTGGTTTTCAAAAGCCAGGGCAGTGAGAAAAAGTGAAAGGGCCACTCTAGGAAAGGGCAGATGGGAAGGGGGGAGAAGGAGAAGGTGAAGGTGGCCCTCCCTGGTTACCACCAGAGAACTTTGGTGAGATTCTGCCCTCACCCCACTGCCTTGCCGTGAGCCAACCAAGCCTCAGCCCTACCCAGAGGGCAGAGTTCACCCTGAGTCACACCACCTCTGAGAGTAGACCCTACCTGAACATCCGAGAAGTAGTGTGAGCAAGCAGTGAGCAGTGCCAAGTTCCATCCCACAGCTGGGAATGGCAGGGACTCTCTGGTAAGGCCTGAGCTGTGGGCAGCAAGTCTGAGAACCTGGTTCATGCGCAATGGGAAACACACATAACTTAATGCTGTGCCTTTGTCTGTGGTGGGAGACATAAAAAGGGGTGGAAAGCAAGGCTCATTGCACCTATGAAATTGATGGAGGGAGATAATGGAAGGGAGAGGAGGAGGAAAAAATCACTTGGGAAGAGCCTTTCAGGGTAGGATGGTTCTGATGAGTGGACATTTGAGGATCTGACTTTAAATGTCAGGAAGGATGGTATAACATGGATGGGCAGGCCAGGTCCTCTTGACTTTTTCTTAAGGATTCAGCCAAAAGAGAAGAATTAGACTGCAGCCTGAGAAGTTAAGGTCAGCCATTAGGACAAATTCTTTCTGACCAAGAATAACCACCACTGGTGACCTGTTTTCATTTTACCAGTAGTGGCTATGACCTGGTCCAGAAGTAATGTGATACCTGCCCAAGGCCCCCTGACCTTATCACCCATGCTATATAGCATCCAGAGAATTCCGGGTGGCTGCAGAAGCCTGTGGTTTGCTAACCCACCTTCTATGCCCTATAAAAGCCCGTAGCCCTGGCCCTCTTTCCTGCCCATCCAGTCTACTCCAGACCCATGTTAACCTTGAACCCTCCTTCAGGACTCTTGGTTTCAGCTTTTGTCTTCCTGAGCCTGATTTAGCACGCCATCACAGCACAAGGACTCTCTCCCCGCCCCTGCTCTCTCCCCAACCCCCTTGCCATCATGTTACCCCAGCTGCTCTCCTACAAACCTACAGGCCAGAGCTCAGAAAGATGAGGGCGGGGCCCAGCCATACACCTTCCCACGGCCAAGAGAACCCAGTTGCAAGTAACAGAATGTGGTGGGGTAGCAACGGGCTACAGTTCCATGCCAATCACAAGCAGCTGTGCAGCCATGGGTCACTGTTCCATGGCAACCAAAGAAAATTACATAGCAATGGATGAACTCATGTAACCAAGAGGCAGAGTGACAAGCCACAGAAGACAGCCATGGGGCCCAGGACTGTTGCTGCATAGCAATAGACCCTGATGTAAGATGATGTCATCCAGCACTGTAGGGCAGGCAGGCATGATTGTGGGACAGAGCAAAGGCACAGCACCTGCGCTTCAAGGCACAGATCCATAGCAGCAGATACCTGAGGAGCCCCGAGGAACCTGAGCAGCAGTGACAGTCATGAGGTATGTGACTCGGGACTTGTATCAGGCAGTGTCATCAGCAGAGCCTGTAGGTGAGGTAGGGTGCCTTGTGACCCTGTAGTTGTTGTGAGGGGACCCAAGGATGAATGAGCGGCCCCCTCTGCTCTCTTCTGTGGCCTTGGCTGAGCCTCTCTGCATCACCTGACTTCCATGGCGCCTCATTCTCTGTCTAGTGTCGCCGTGCAGTCCCGAGAGCCTTAAATCCGTCTTATCTCTGGCTCCCTCCTGAGTCTACTGGTGAGCACTGAGAACTGAATAGTCTCTGGAAAGGGGTTTCTTGGGGACAGAGGAGCAGGTAGAAGGGATTGATCTGTGGCCTTTTGTACAATGCCCCCCTGCCCCTCACAGTACACAGACCCCAGCCAGGACTCCTACCATTTCTTCCCATCCATCCCCAGACACCTAGCTCTAATGCAGTCATTCCGGGGACCACTTTTTTTTTTCAGGGCAGTAAAAAGCTCAGTGCTGGATGGGACCACGGAGATCAAGGGTAGGACCCACGGCAGAGCTAAGGGAAGCAATTGCGTCCTTATGAGCAGCCCGTAACATACGTTTCTTTGGAAATGTTCAGCTCCCGAGCCATTCTGAAAGAGACAGTTTTCCCAAGACCCACTTTGCCAGCATCTTGTCCTTATCCCTGACATCTGAACCACCTCACTCAAGCTAGCTGGTGTCTCCTGATGCCACCGCCACAGGGGGTAAACTGAGTTCTGTTTAGTCTTCAGAGTGGCCGATTCCACTCACAGAGACCCATGAGATATCTCCAACTCATCAGAAGCCTAGGATGACCCAACCTAATGAGTGCCCAGTCCTACACCCAGTGAGGTCATGGGAGTAAGAGAGGGAACAGAGGCCTGAGAAATGGAGATCCCCTTCAGATAAAAATAGCCACAGACTGTCAACCACACAGAGAAGACAAGAATGAACATGTGAGGATGGACAAGCAGGGGGACATGATCCAAACAAATGACCTTCCTAAAAGCGGGGTGGGGGGAGAAGGAGAGAGGACCTAGGAAGGCTTCCTGAAGGAGGACCAGGCTTTAGACAATGTATTCCGTGTCTTTTCCACCCAGAGGTTCAAGCAGGGTTTGTTCTGTTGCCCTCCACCCCACCATTGTTCACTTACTCACATTCTCCCGCCCCCACATGTACACACACACATACACAAACACAAACACACACACACACACATACACATCCATTCCCGTATGCACACGCATGTCATTGTCTTTGTATATTACCATTTCTTTCTGATATCAGCCCTCTCTTTCCCTCCCCCTCTCTTTCTTTCCACTCCCCTCCCTCCCTCTGCCCTGCTCACAGCAGCTCTGAGGCCAACCAGGGGCCCCCCCCCCGCATACTAGAAAATGAATAATTGACAGGGTTGTTAAAAGATTCAGTGGACTTTTCTAAGCTCCCCATGCTGGAATAACTCATTTCTCTCATCCTCTCTTTGAAAGCCTTTCCCTTCCCTCCTCCCACCCCCTATTCCCTACCCCACCCCCAAACCCAAGCTTTTCTTTTCCTTCCCTGAGTCTATGAGTCCTGCAAGGCTCCGTCCTTGACCCCAAGGTCTCTTTAAGTCACTAGCTGTCCTCGTCCTGTTTAAACTGCTCTTAGGGGTGGCAGGGTGACTCCCCCTGAGAGGGGCCCATGTGCACATGGAGAGAAAGGCTGTGGGGGCTTCACCTGAGGCACACAGCTGAGCCCAGGAGGTCAGACTCTCCAGGCCAAGGCCTCCTTCCTAGGCTGGTGCGGAGGAGTCTCTGCTGTGCCTGCCCCGTTCTGTCACTTCATGTCCCTGTGTCCTGATTGTCTGTCTGTAACATGGGAGAGCTGCTTCCTTGGGCAAAGGAGACCGGTAAGGCCTTGAAAAGGGAGGTTGGTGATGTGGCAAAGATCCCTGGGAACTGAAGCCTTTGTTCCTCTTTTGCATGGGCAAAGGGCAACCAATCTCCCTATTTAGTCTGGGCAAATCTAGCCTGGCCATCTCCACGCCACGGGAACTTCCCTTCTCCAAGCCTGCCTCATTCTGAGCCCCTCATATCTTCTGCCTTCTTCAATATCCCATGGCCACAGGGCACAACGTTGCCTGGCCTAGCTCCATGCTAGGCTCTGCACTCACTCTCATTGCTCCTTGAAGTAACCTTGAACTCAACCCTCCTCTCTGGGCCCCAGTTCCTGCCTCTGTCAGCAGGAGACATTGGAGAAGATGTGCCCTAGTTCCTCGAGACTGGGCACTGTAGTTGGAGCCTCCATCCTTCCCCAGACCCCACCCAGGTGAGAGGATGCTCAAAGCTGACTTTGGCTCCTTCAGCACCACCTGGTGGCAGGTGATGCACCCTAAGCAGGAGACCTCTGTGGCCACCGGTAGTTGTCACCAGGGGGAGGGAGACCCAGTGTTCTTCTAGACTCTTTTCACAGAGATAAGAAGTAGAAAAACCTCCATTGAGAGAGAGCCTCAGCCCAGGTTACCGTGGGCTGGGTAGGTACCACAGAGGTATCACAGAGGTCAAGAGGAAGATCCTCAGGCCCTGAGACGACATCTTCCATTGTTACTACCACCACCCCTGCCTGGGGACCCAGCTCCTGTAGAACCATAGAGGCAAAAAACAGAGGAGAGGTACAGAAACCGAGGCAACCAAGAGCGTGAGCCACCCGGGCTTACCTCAGCGTCAGAATAGACGCCTGACTGGGTGCTCTTCAGATCACAGTGGCCAAGCTACCAGCCATCTTCTCCACGTAGCTGCTGCTCCCTCCCCTTATACCTCAGTGTCTGCTGTCCCCAATTTCTCTGCCTCTATCTGGCCATTCTGCTCCTTGCCAACCCATACAGCACCCAGCTCTCTGCTCCTGACCTCTAGATGCCTGTCCACCATGCACTTACAAAGGCCCCTCCAGTCCTCGCTCCTCCAGGCTGGAGGTCGTCTCAGGGCCCTGCTCCTCCAGGCTGGAGGTCATCTCAGGGCCCTGTGCTTCTGCTCCTCCTAACCAGGGAGCCTTGTGTGCTGCGCCAAGAGGAAGGGGTTCTAAAAATAAATGCAGAGAACATGCAAAAGTCCCCAGCTGTCTGAGCCCTCAGCAGCTCCTTCTCTTTCCTGTGCCTCCCTTTGCTTCCTCCCCAGTTCACACTGCAGGCGCGCACACACACACACACACACACACACACACACACACACACACTGGAGAGATGGAGGGAAAGGGGAAAAAAGAAAGAGGGAGGAGGACGGAGTGGCAGGCACAGAGAGTGGGAGGTTGGGGAGAAGTGGGAGAGGCAGAGAGGAGGGGAAAGGGAGGAAAGAGAGACTGGTAAGGGAGGAGCGAAACTGTCATCCCGCACAAGGGTCTGTTGTCTCTCCTGCAGACTCAGCTCCGCCTGACACCCACAGCTCTAACAGGTTGTCTCAAATCTACCTCCAGAGCTGTGTGAGGTTAGAGAAAGACTTCCACCTCTCTGATCCCTCCTCCTCATTGTTAAAGGGAAAGAATGTTGTCTCCTTGCTCCCTCTTGAGGCTGAGGGGAAGACTAACAGCAGCGTGGACAGGAGGGCAACGGAAACAGCCCCATTGTCCAGGCTATAGAAGCATTTAGGATGAAAAGCACCGACATGAATCTCCAGGCCTTTGCTATAACCCTATCTCCAGAAAGCCTGTCCCCAGACCCCTGCTTACAGTTCCTCATCTCCCCCGCCCCCATTGCATCTCAGGCGGGCCATTCCCATTCTCCATCCATCACCTGAGACTAAAGAGATTAATAAACGAGACTCATAACTCAGCTACTGGGATGCACCAGATATTTACGGCTGCGTTTCAATTTGCAGAGAGATTAAGTGTTTGTCGATTTATTGTCTCTTGGTGGGTGTATGCTGGGAGCAAGGAGGCTGAGCAAGGCCCCCTGCTGGCCAGCTCCCCTCCCCCGCTCCCACTCCCTCCCAACCTCCATTCCTAGAGCTGAGAGGAAACCGGTGGTGTCCAGCTTTCAAAGCTACTGCCCACTGGAGGGCCTTGACCCAACTAACCAGAGAGACAGGAGGCCTTGACTTAAGGTGAAAGCCACACCCGCACCACTAAACTGACATCAAGATACCCAAGGACCCAGCATCCCCTGCCCTACAGCAACTGTATCAAGCAGTGGGTGAAGTCACACACTTCCAGAAGGCCAAATACCAAATAGCTTCATGGTTCACTCCTAAGCCCAGGGATGGCTGTTCAGGATATACACAGAACTGCCATGTATACCCTCGCTTGGACCTAAGGACACTGGGGGTGGCCTGGAGACATCTCTGCAGTGATTGATCAGGGAGAGCCTGCAGGGGCCCAGAAAAGTGAGTCAGCCTGGAAAAGCTGGGAGAAAGGAGGACCCTCAGGGGCCAAGAGGCAAAGATGGCTTGAGCCCAGTGCAGGAGGAGGGGGTCTCAAGGACCACGATGGGGCTTGATGCATCCTGGGACTGAAAACCTCAAGAGCGCCTCTCCTTCATGCACCCTGGTTGCTTTCTCACCTCTCCAAGGTCTAGCGTGTGCATTCATTCATTCAGCCAGCTTTTCTAGCATCTTCTTTGTGCCAAGTCTTGTGACCTCACTGCAAGGAACCCACCACCAATTTGGGCAGTTCTAGCAGGTTGCTGTCAAGAGCTGTGTGACTTTGAAACGTCACTCCACCTCTCTGACGTCATTCCTACTTACCTTCTGACAGATATCTGTGAGAGGACTGGGGAGCTGGCTGCAGGGCGCCGGGAACGCTGAGGAGCTGTCCCTTACTCAGGAGGCTTGCTGATGGTGCGGATGTTCAGGGAGTCTTTTAGGTTGAGGGGAGCAAAGGGAGATAGCACAGCTCACCAGGCCTCTCTGAAGCCCGTCCTCAAGTAGTCACATAAAGGTGAGACCATTCTAGGATGTTGGTGCTCAGAGGCCCCAGGTGAGCAGAGTGAACACAGGAAATGGGAGGAGGAGATGACAGGGACCAGGACACAGTCTTCTCCCAGGACTGAATCTGGCCTTAACCCCACCAGCTTTGTCAGGCAGGGATCACTTCATATGCCTCAGGGTGGGGGCAGATGTCACTGGGACAACAGAGAGTGAGAGCAGAAGCCAGGTGTGAATGGTGATCAGTCTGGCTTCAGTGGTGGCAGAGAGATGGTCAGTTTGTTCCTGAGAGAGGAACCTGCCGCCCTCCTGAGCAGAAATGTGTGTGTGTGTGTGTGTGTGTGTGTGTGTGTGTGTGTGTGTGTGTACCTGCATACACATGGGCACCACATTCACATCTTTCCTGAGCCTGGCCAAGATCTCACTAAAAGGCCCCATAGGGCCCTCCAAGTGCATCCCATCCCTTCTAGACCTCTGTTTATCTATCCGTGAAATGGGGAGAACACAGACTTCTCTAGGAAGGAGAGAGGAAGTCTTCCAGGTTAGGGCAGAGAACTGAAGGGCTGTTGGGGTGTGCCTTGGCCAACTCAGGACCTGGCCCGAGTATCTGAAAGATCTGTCTGAGAGATGCTGAAGAGAGACCACGCACAGCAAGAGCCTCCAGAGGCAGGAGAGATTACCCTCAGAGGGAACTCTGGGTGACATAGGGAGATTTGTGCCCAACAGTCACCTGCTGGCCTTCCCCTCTCTGGATCAGGCTGGGCTCCGATGTATGGCTAGGGCCCTGGGTTTGATAATCCCCTCCATCATGCTTAATGAAGCTGGAACAAGCAGATCAGACTCTAGCTTTGCTCTCAGCACGGCCTGAAACTCCAATCCATGGTGCATCCTGCCCCTGATTAACTGGTGGTGGACACGCAAGGGTGCGGTGTCCACAGTAAGCAAGGTAGAGAAGATGAGGTCATTAGTTCCTAAGGCTGAGTCAGCATTTCTTAAAGAGGGACATGCGCCAGACCCAGGGACAGCTCGGGGAGATTTGCTGATCTGGGCACCTGGGACCAGTCCCTTTCTGCAAGATGCCTGCCTTCATCCTACTTGTAATAATAAGTGTACGATCCCAAGCATGTGTGTTAATTCAGACTGAATTTCAGCCCCCAGACTTCTAGTCATAACTCATTTCACTTTTATTTCGACTCGTTGTACAAGTAGGTACCCACCCCCATCTTGTCACCTAGTAGGCCCACCAACGGGCTTGACAAACTCAGGTCTGGGGCTCTCACCTCAGAGCCTGATCCTATAGCAGACAGATCCAACCAGGCCTAGTGACTCAGACACAGAAATCTGGATCCTGACACACACATCCCTCCTCCAGTCCATCTGGGATAGAGAGCTGCCTCAGTTTCCTAGAAAACAGACAGACAGCTGCGTGCTCCTCTTACCTCTCAGGTCGGATCATGTGAAGGCAGAGAGGCCCCCACACCAGTTGCAAAGCCCTCAAACGATTCTCGGATTCCCCAGCACAGACCCTAGCTGCTAGCATGGTGGTGGGGCAGACACAGCCCCCAGACTGGCATCTCCCTCACCTCCCCCCTCTTCTCACCCCATTTTGCTTCAGCCTACAACCTCTTTTGTGTGTATAAGGATGCACTGCCACCTTACGGAGCATCAGATCAGAAGCAGGAGGGAATTCTCGGGGCTAAAGGGACATAGGTTCTAGGTAGACACATCCGGTGGTCCTCCTAACCCCTCACTGGATATCAAGGGCTGTGTCATGAGGACGGCCGGATCAGGACTGAAAAGGAGGGCTGCCTTGGAGCACAGAGGGCCCCGTGCAGAAGCCCTGTTGTCCATCCAGGGTTAAGGACCCAACTGTCTACTGTCCCTCTTTCCAGCCCTGTGACTTTATTAGGGTATACTCCTGTGTACTCAGATTAAATGCTGTTCAGTACAATCCAATTTTCTCTTAATACAGACAAGAAAATTGTACATGGGCGCGTGCGCGCGCGCACACACACACACACACACACACACACACACACACAGTGCTAAATATCCAATCAAGCCTACAGATAGATAATAGAGAACAGCCAGTTCACTCCCAATTTAATCAGATAAAATGCCCATTTATCAGCTCCTGCCAATGCAGACATCCCGTAGTCAGCAGGCTGCGGGAGTGTGAGCGTGGGCTATACAGGCTGCATCTTTACATCCTCGGAGGGGGGGGGGCGCTGCCCACAGGGGACTAATTATCCTTCCGCCCTTAGCCAGCTCTTACTCAAACAGACAAAAGGGGGCTCCAGCCTCGTGGTGCGAAGCCAGCCGCAGAATGATTTTTGCTCTCAGATATGCAAATCAATTACAGCATAGTGGGCTTCGGGGACTGCACCGAATAGTAGCTCAGAGACCTCAAGTGGTTGTTTTAGGGGGACTGGAGGCATCTCAACTTCCGCATCAGGCTTGGTGGAGACCCCCTCTTGATCTCTACTGGTGGTGGACTGTGAGGCTGAAGATGAAAACGTCCCCTTTGTCTCTCCTCTTGTGAGTGGGGGGACACTCTGGAAACCTGGGAACTGAGTCCAGATGAGCCCTCTTCTCATCGGGCCTCCTCCTGTTTGAGACACAGCCTGTTCAAAGCAGAGACGTCCTAATCTGCCTGCCACCTCCCTTCGTTCTGCTGCCCTCAGCTCTGCCCAGTGGAAGTCCCTACGGCTCTGAAGTCTGGGCCTAAGACCTCACCAGAACCCAGAATATGCTACTCATATCTAACAGCTCCCTGCATCCCACAAACACTGCCAGAAGATTGCTGACCCGGGGTGTCTGCTGTCTGCTTGGCCTCCAGCCGGATCTCAGAGCAATCTCTGTCTTTTTAACTGTTCGATACAGAGAATACTTTACAGGTTGACTCTGTGAGCCTTGGGTGCCTGGAAAGGGCTTTATGAACTATGAAAAGTCCCTGGTACTGGGTGCGGGGGACAGTTGAGGAAGGGATCTGGAAGAGCAGGCTTCGTCCCTCACTCTCCAGGACCCTTAGTTGTCTGCTGCTTCCTTGGGAAATCTATTCATCCCTACTCTCTCCACTCTTTGATCGTCTGACTTAGGGGAACCTGCCGCTGGAAAGGAAGAAGGTGGCACAGAGGCAGGACAAGCTTGACACCTAGAAGGCTTGACACTCTAGAACTGATCTGGAGCTGAGATGGTCAGATACCCCAAGGAGGGTACGCCTAGGCAAAGCAAGCTACCCCATGTGTGTCAATTTGATAAAAATCGAGACATAGCTGGAAAGAGGAACACTTCATTGAGAAACTACCACCATGAGATTGAGCTGTAGGCAAGATTAGGAGATTGCTTTGATTAATGATTGATGTGGGAGGACCCATTCCAGAGAGAGCAGTGATCACTGGGCAGGACGTCTGAATTGTATAAGAAAGAAGGTTGAGCAAGCCATAAGCAGCACTCCTTCATGGCTTCTGCCTCTGTTTCTGCCTTGATCTCCTGCACTGTTCTCCCTGGATGATAGAAGCTGAAATAAACCCTTTTCTCCCCAAGTTGCTCTTGGTCATGATGCTTTATCACGGCAGTGGATACCTAACTAAGACGCATAAGGAAGCCCTTCCCCTCATGTCAGCTACATACACAAGGGCCCTGGGTTCCACTGCCTGGAAAGAAGACAGAACCTGATGCCTTAGTTACTTTGCTCATTGCTGTGATCAAATGCCCAACAAAAGCAACTTTACAAAGGAAGGTTTTATCCTGGGTCGTAGTTTGAGGGTACGTTTATGGCAGCAGGAGGCGGAAGCAGTGAGTCACATGACACCCCAAGTGAGGAAGCAGAGAGGTGCATGCTGCTGCTCAGCCCCCTTATCCTTTTTGCTTACCTAGGACCCCAGCTCACGGGATGGTGATGTCAGCAGGGCGATTCTCTCTGTCTCAGTTAACCCAGTCTAGAAATTGCCTCACAGTCAAGCCAGAGGTGTGTCTCCTGGGTGACTACGTCCTGTCACAGTCAAGCCAGAGGTGTGTCTCCTGGGTGACTACAACCTGTCAAGTTGACACTCAAATTAACCTTCACACCTCAGCAGGGGTAACACTGGAAAGGGTGCTGCAGGAAGACTCTCAGGGACAAGGAGCAGGAGACATGCGGGGAGGAGTGGTCAGAAGAGTCAGGGTGACAGGCCAGGTGAGGAGGAACGCCAAAAGGACCCT
Source organism: Arvicola amphibius (assembly GCF_903992535.2). Taxonomy (NCBI): domain Eukaryota; kingdom Metazoa; phylum Chordata; class Mammalia; order Rodentia; family Cricetidae; genus Arvicola; species Arvicola amphibius. Next base: position 126,380,744 of record NC_052049.1, on the reverse strand, counting down.
TGTCCTGGGCTGGAACCTCAACAGGCCAAGGTGGACACAAGATTCCTAGAAGCATTGCCAAGGACGCCAAAAACTAAAACACTATGTGAGGCTGTGGGTTGCGTGGGTGAAATGGAGGCTTTCAGTGGAATGGGGCTGAGACACCTGGGGCCTGGGTGGGAGGCAGGAAAGGGAAGCTACAGGAAGACAAATGGGTGGTAGATGCATAGCCCTCAAAAGACAGTCCAGACAGAGGACGGGACAGCCTGGGAGGTGAGTGGGACATGTCCCATCCCCAGGCAGGACATTTTGGGCAGTACCTCAAGGACCACCTCTCTGAGAAACCCGATGGAGCAAGCGTATCCAACCTTCTAGCACTGTGACAGATACCATCATCTGCAAAATTCCTACTCAGGTAGAATCAGTTTATACACGCATATCACACATGTGATCTATGTATGCTCTATACATATATTATATACATATATATGAGTTTTGAGTAAGTTTATGATTTGGTATTGGGCCACATGCATGGCTATTCTGGAAAGCATAGTCCTGGGGCCACAGGGCAGACACGCCTGGTCTGAATCTACTCTTCCTGGCTTCCAGGCAGAAGGTGCCTCCTTTCAATGGACCCTCCCAAGACAGGCTAGCAGATGCTCAGAAGAGCCCTGTCTCACTTTCGTCCACTATACTGCCAGGTGACCATGACAGCTGATCCCCCCACACCCCGTCACCTCAACTCAACCACCAATCCACACATATACCACCAGGCTCAAAGGGCTTCTTCCCCCAGGCAGAGAGCACGCAGATACCAGGATCCCTCCCTTCCACAGCCCCTGACCCAGGCTTTTCTTCTGGCCAGATGCCTCTCTGGAGGCAATGAATAGGAAACAACAACCACACAGTTCAAGTGTGGCTAGGGGGATAAAAAAAGAAAATAGCCTCCAATTAAAGCCTGGAGGCGTGCTCTCCTGAAGAGAAGTGCGAAGGAGCAAATGGGTGGCTCTCCATCCCCACAGGAGCACAGCTGCCTTTCTCCAGGTCAGCTGACTAATGTAGGGAGCTCCCGGGCAGCTTCAGGGCTCTCCGAGTGTGGTGGGAAAGATCAGGACTCTAATTGCAGTTGCTGACGCTGATGAAGGGTCAGATGGTTCCGTGAATATAATTAACCTCTTGCCAATTCACACCTAGAAGGCAGGAGTAAATGAGTGAGGCTCAAACTGTCGCCTGTGAAGCTGCAGTAGTCACTCATGTTAGCCAGGAAGGACAAGGTCTGTGCTTTATCTATTCAGATTTGGACGGCCTTGCATGGTACTGAAATGTTATGTGCAACAGAAGAGCCCCAGGGCCTGCTGCGGCCAGATAGCCTTACATTCATACTATGTGTGCTAGGCACAGACCTTGCCCCTTAATCTCCTTACAACCCTCTCTTCATTGGTACAGGAGCAAACTGTAGCACCGAGAGGTGAGAGACTCGCTGGAGTCAACAGTAACTGGACAGACTGGATCAGGAGTTTAAGAGTTCTCGGGCTCCAAAATCTCTGCCTTTAGCCTAGGAGGCTGAATCCTGCCTGCTCCGCTGGATACATAGCCCCAAACTGTTCCAGGCAGCTCAGCTGGGCACCTTTCATGGAAAGGCTCAGCAAGGCTGTCATGGGTCAGCCAGTGTGTTGTCAGCCACCCCTGTCCACGCTGGCCCCCATGAGCCGAGAGGTGTGAAAGGTAATGAGGCCCCGTAATTAAGGCTTCTGGAGACATGGCTAGGAGATTTATAGACAGGCTTTGTCAATAGCTGTGCTCTGGGCTGTGGATCCACCGAGACATCGATAAGTGCTCGTTAAGGCTTCTCCCTGCTCCCTGCCCTGTCCCCCAGCAGCCCCTCCCCTCCTGTCAGCCGCCTGTTCGCAGTGCCTGTGTGCACAGGCTTTGCTCAATTAATTTGCACTTGTTGGCACCATCTGTGCTTTTCATGCGGCCTTATTGAGAGCTGCTGGGCCTGCCTCCCCCTCAGATGGGCTGCAAAGTGGAGACAAGCCACCCTCCTCCTGCAACCACGACTCTCAAGGAAGGTCAGTCTAGGATCACCAAAGACAAAGGCATGGTTTCCTGCCCCCACTTCCTCCCTCCCCACCCAGCTTCTCAACCTGGTGAGTCAAACTCAGCCTGAGGTCCTTGTAACCCTGTCCCCACACCTGACCGCAGCAGGCTGGACCCTAGCCCTGCAGAGGAAGCCCCCTTCTCACGCCCAGTGACCCCAGAGCACAGCTGTCCCGGGAGCCAAGAGACAGGATTTCCAGCCTGCTTCCTGCTCTGCCTGCCTCCCAAGCCCCCCACAGCATGGATTTGACAGGTCCCTGCTCTGAGAACAGGGACACTTGAGTCACAGGACTAGGAAGGGTCAAAGAAGCCACATCCAACTCTGCTGAGCAAGGGTCACCCAGGGGCCTAGAGTTGGACAGCTCTGGGTGGATGGGACAGCACAGGCCATGAGCTGGTGACTCCAGCATGTTGCCCAGAGAACTGAGACGAGGTAGCATCACTGAACTGTTCTTTCTGAACAGACTGTGCTTCTGCCCTCAGCATGGATTTTTTTCTTTCTTCAAGACAGGATCCCACTTGGTATTTCAGGCTAGCCTGGAACTCTGTAATGTATAGTCCGGATAGCCTCCATCTTTCCCTCTGCTTGTCTACCTCTCCCAAATGCTAGGATTACAGGTGTGTATTGCTACGTCCTTCCTACACCACAGCCTTCTGACCTTGGAGTTCTTAGAGTTCTGGACTGTCTGTGAGAAGCACCATCAGCGTCTCTAGTCTCTCTGCCTTTGCTTCTTCAACCTCACCTAGCACCTGCCCTTCTTCCTGGGATCCTGGCAAGCCACTCACTAGGTCCACAAAAACAAAAACAAAAGCAGCCCACCCAAAGATGTCATCTAACCGCCTGGCATTTTACTGTGCTATATGGGGAAAGGAATGAGCTCCGGGCACTCATCAATGTTCATTTTACTAACAAAACACCCCAAATCAGACTAGTGGCTGGCCTGGGCCCTAAGAAGCTGACGCAAGCCAAGGGTGTGGCTGCCTTCTCTCTCACAACAGCTGCACTTGTTCTGTATCCAGAGTTGGGTCCCTGAGGGTGCAGTCAGCCCCCCCCCCCCCGTCTCCTGTTAGAGCAGGCTGGAAGACAGTCACGTCTGGGGTCTGGCTGCACCCTGTGGACGCCTCCACGTGGTACATTATTGATGGTGCTTCTAATTGTGTGTTTCCCAAAGTCTACAGGCTTTTGATGAAAAATTCATGGCACGCCTGAGGATGGCAGGGCATTCGATCGATTGGCAGTACAGCAAACAAGGGGGTCCAGGGCCCCTCGGGGACAGCAGCTGAAGGCTGGCTGGAGACGGGGCAGCCATCAGTGGCACAGTGCCCGCCCTCCTCCTGAGCTTTTGGCCCTGGATCTGTGGGAGGGAGAGGTGCATAGCAGGAGGTAGCAGCCACGAGGAGAAGCCAAGGGGAAGGTTGGGGTGGTTTTGAACCTGTATTTAGTGCCTGTTGGGTGCTTTACTGTCAGGGAGGCACGTGACTACACACCAAGTCACATATTCACTTCCCCTTTGGAAAGTATTGGGCCCTCTAGAGTCACCATGAGTCACACAGAAGAGAAGCACTATTTCCGGAGCCACATCTATGTGCCATGGAGTGTACTCAGAGCTCCATGCCTGCATGTAGTTTCCTGACAGCCCCATTTGAGGGATGCCGTGTTCCATCTCAGAAGAGACCTGAGGCCCAGAGGAGTTGAATGACCTGTCCGAGCGAATTAGTGGCAGGGCCCACAGTCTTCCCGCCTCACCAGGCCGGCTTGACTACAGAGTGGGGTGGATTGTCCAACATCCCTGCCTATCCCCATTGCACTAAGAAAAATAAGCAAAAAAAAGTAGCCAGCAAACCAGAAGAAGTGAGTCTTCCCCATCCCAGTATATGCCAGCAATACTGACAGAGGCCAGAGGCCCCTGAGAATAGAGATATTGAGGTAGAGGTGTCTTGGAGACTATTCTGTGCCACTCCTGAGGTTCTAGAGAACCCTACAGTCATCTATTCATTCATTAAACTAGTACTATATCTTTATAAAGTCTCCATTCTCCATTCCTACCAAGACATCCTGTTGGTTCCTGATGGGGGTCCTAGAATAAAAATCTTTAAACCACACACATCTGGAATAGACAGACTAACAAGTACCACCACCACCACCACCACCACCACCACCACCACCACCTTATCCCATGCCCTGGGAGAGGGGGCTGTGTGGTCAGGCTCTTGCCCCAGGGAAAGATCTGTAACCAGGCTCAGACGGCTGCAGTGGATAGCCCTGTATCTGTGACCGTGCGTTTCTAGGTGATGGGCTGGGGTGTTTGGGTTTGTTTTCCTTTGCTTCCCAGAGAGTTCCTTTCAAAAACATCCACCCATGTCTGCGCTGAACTAAAGGGAAAGGAATTTGTGCAAACCATCGGGAAAGCAGAGCTGGAGGACGCTGGGGCCATGGGTGGGGTGTGGGGGGGGTGAGCCCTGCTTAGGCTACTGGGGGCTGGCACAGGGAGATTCAGGGAGACAAAGGGTGAGGCATGAGAAGGGGACAAAGTGGAGACAGAACGGGGACAGTCAGACTGGAAAACAGCTGGAGGCCAGGGTGTGGGAAGATCTCTAAGTAATGGCATCAGAAGCCTAAGGTCCCCAAGGACCCCCATGGCTCTCCCCAGACCTGTTATTTCCTTATGATTCCCTGAACAAGGAGTGAGCCTAGCCTGATTCTATCACCCCGTCCAAGTGTCCCCCACCCAAGAACAAAAGAAAGAGGCCCCACGGTTTGCCTCCCGCTAGCTTCAGGGCTGGGCCCAGTCACCAAGCAGACACTTGTTGTAGCAACAGTCCCTGAGGACCTATCCTGGGGAACAGAACTGCTATCAACACGGATGGGGGAGCCAGGGGACCCCGCCCCTCTGGCCCCCAAGGTTGCCCTGGGCCTAGTTGAAAGCCGCTCTGTAAGTCTGCCCCATCCCCTCTAGTTCATGGAGATGGGTCCACTTCTCCAGGGTGCAGGTGTGTAGGGGTGTGTTGCCAGGCAACCAGCAGAGGCATTCCCAGAGCCTGTGTGAGTAGGAGGTAAGGTGGGGGAGGGCCAGGCCACCACTTCTAGATAGTCCTAGTCTCAGAAACCTACAAATGGGATCCCCAGTCCCAACCCAGGCCACTAGAGCCCACATTCAGAACCCAGAGAGGGAGGAAAACGGGGCTTTGATAGAGAAATCCCTTCTAGTGGCCATTGTCTCCAGTTAGTTTGAACCCTAGCTAGGGTATCTTGGAGGTCTAGCCCCAGACCTCAGTCTGTGCTGCCAGACTCAGGAGTGAGCTTTGGGGAAAGGTGAAGACGTGAAAAGAGGCATCTAAAGGATGCTGACTAGCCGAAGGCAGGGTTCGGCTGATGACCATTCCCACTCTAACCAGTTACCAAAGCCTGTGATAAAAGCCCCAGAGCTCCAGGCCAGAAGGCAGCACTCTGTAGTGTGCAGATGAAGGACCACAGAGGCACAGGGGTTTCTAGCAGTCAGGGGGACAGCAACAGGGAAAGACAGAGAGGAAGCCAGGTTCTGGCCCCACTCTGTGAACACAGTCAGAGGCAGCCTCTCTCTGAAAGCAGAGGAAAAGGGGGTGACCAACAGGGAAGGACTCCTTGTGGCATGATCAGAGTCACCCTGGGGAGAGCTCTGTCCCATCTGCAGCCTCCAGCAGCACCCTGAGCCCTAGACTTCCCTGGCCTGGGGACAAGGGCCAGGTCAGATTCAAGTTGCTATCAGCAGAGGCAGGACTCTGAGCCACTGACACTGGCTTTCAGGTGGCCAGGGTCTTCCTGGAGAAGAGGACCCAGAGTGGAGCCTTGAATGATGGATAAGGTTGGGGAGGCCTGGGGACAAGAGGATAGGGAGCGGGAAGTTAGATGGCATATTTCAGAAAGCCCCACATACTTCAGTGCCCATTCCAACCCCAGCCCCATGGTCCTGACCTGGTCCAATTAGGAGCCCAACTCCTGGGGGGGGGGGGGGGCTAATTAGACAGGGGCTGGGGTCAGACGCAGGCCAAGGCCCTGTAGCTCCTCAGAGCTTCAGAGGCAAGCACAAAAGCTTTCTCTGCTGCTTGGGAAGAAAAATAACAGGACAGGGAAGATGTGCGTCTTTTGTTTCTTTGCCGTAACCTTGGGTTGAATAAAGAAGCCACTGTGTCCCCATCCCCGGGAAGGCACATTTACAGAGCAGCGGAGGCTGTTTGCAATAGCACTTTGCATGGGCTTGTTTGGTACAGGGGTCCAGCTGTCAGTCAGGGGAAATTATTTGGGGCACAGGATTTCAGATGAGCAGAATGGAGTTCCTCTATTCTAGAACCTGCTGTGGTTTCCATCTGCTCCCATCTTCTCTCTGTGCTTTAACGGAGTTCCTGGGGCTGCTACCCAGGACACAGCCCACCCTGGCTAGTGGGGGGTGGGGCTGGGCAAGCCAGGCCTGCTCCAGCTTTTGGGCCAGGGCCACCTTAGTGCTATGACGTCACAGCCTTTGCAGCTGTGCTGGCCTCCGGTCAGTCTCACAGCCCCAATCCCATATCATCCACTCCACTTCCACTTCTGCCACAGAGGCCAGGCTCTGACCCCGCTGTTGCCCAGGAGCTTCCCGGAGGAAGGGGCCAGAGTAGAACCTTAAAGGCTGGGCAAGAACAGGAGGTTGGATGTGACTTCCAGGAAATCTGCCACCTCCAAGCCCCAAGCCCACGCTAGCCCTGGCGCCTTCATGGTCCTGGCCAGAGACCCCTCTCTTGCCTCTTGCTTCTTAGTTGTACTTTCAGAGTCACGCTGCTACTGGCAGCTCTCTCAGGAAATGGGCAAGGCCAGCATCAGTTGTGCAAGCTGAAGGGGCCCACCCTTACAGAGCTGAGGTCAGGCTTGGGAAGGTGGGGACACTCCAGGTGAGGCTATTCCTCCACCAGGTTTTTGTCACCTCCAGCCAAAGTCCCTCTGCAAAGCTGGTCCCTGCCCCAGCCCTCCCCTGTGCTGCCCTCTGAGTCCTGGATTACATTCTGCCAACCTCCTACTGTTCTGGGCTTCAGTGTCCCCACCCAGGCAATGGGACGTTCAAGGTCCCTTGCCTGCCCCCTGGTGGTGGTAAGGTTAGGCAGTGCCAGTTGGTTCTATGGTAATTGTCCTGCCCATAGTGTGTAAGAAAGGAGTTTTTGTTTTGTTTTTCTGAATGGACCAAGGACAGAGGCACCAGGACTCCAGTGGTATTAGATGTTCCTGTGGGTACAGGAGCTGCCTAGCCACACTGAACTTGGGACATTGCTAGCTTCTTTCAGTAAATCTCAGGCCATCTGTCTCCATACGGGTTCCTTGGAGTGGACTCCCAGTTCGTGTTCTCAGGAAATGGGCAAGGCCAGCATCAGTTGTGCAAGCTGAAGGGGCCATTTTATTAAAAAACAAAACAAAAAAGCTGGGGTTCATTCCTTTTTAAAGTACTGAAAATACAAAGTTAGCAAGAAAGGTCTCTGGTATCCTTAGGGACCCACAGGAGCACTATGCATCAAAAATGACAGGGGGTGACAGAGCAATGGCGTCCTGAGAGAGGCAGGAAGGCAGGGAAGTCTCTCAGGCCTCTGGTAGCTGTGGGGTGAGTGGTCCCTGGTAGCCAGCCGTGCCACGCTGGTTATCCATGCTGGTTATCCACGCTGGTTATCCGCGCTGGTTATCCACACTGGTTATCCGCATTGGTTATCCACACTGACTATCCACACTGGTTATGGGTCAGGAGTGGCTGCTGGTCAGAACAGGCAAAGCCTCAATGGGCCCTCAGCGAGAATGACTTAGAGGCTGTTATCATGGCTCCTTCTTCCCCTGGTTAGCTGGGCTTCTTTCTGAGAAAACAATGGGCTTTGAAAGAGGGGAGGGGAGGAGAGAGAGAAGAGGAGCAAAGCATGTTAGCTGTCTTGTTGCTCCACCAGGGAGGAAGGCTGAGAGGACCCAGCTATAGAGAATGGAGAACAGGAGGGAGAGCCTGGATCTAGGAGGAGGAGCCTGGGGGAGGAGGAGCCTGGAGGAGAAGGAGCCTGGAGAAGGAGGAGCCTGGAGGAGGAGGAGCCTGGGGGAGGAGGAGCCTGGAGGAGGAGCAGCCTGGGGAGGAGGAGCCTGGAGGAGGAGGAGCCTGGGGGAGGAGGAGCCTGGGGGAGGAAGAGCTAGCTGTGAGGAACAGATGCGGAGAGGAACAGATTAAGTGACAGGGAGTCCAGAGCCGCAGCGATTAGCTGGAGAGGAGCTGGGGCAGGATAGCACTCAGGTCCTCTCCAGCCAGGCCTTGCTCCTTGAGTTCCACAGAACACTCCCTTCATAAACGTCCAGTTGCACCTGTGCCCCTTAAGAATGAAGCAAAAGCCGGGCGGTGGTGGCGCACGCCTTTAATCCCAGCACTCGGGAGGCAGAGGCAGGCGGATCTCTGTGAGTTCGAGGCCAGCCTGGTCTACAAGAGCTAGGTCCAGGACAGGCTCTAAAAAAGCTGCAGAGAAACCCTGTCTTGAAAAACCAAAAAAAAAATAAAATAAAATAAAATAAAAATAAATAAAAAAAAATAAAAAAAGCTGCAGAGAAACCCTGTCTCGAAAAACAAAACAAAAAAAAACAACAACAAAAAAAAAAAAACAAAAAATAAAGGAAAAAAAAAAGAATGAAGCAAAAGACAGCCAGGCCATCCTCTTCTGGCCCAGCTTCTTCCTCAGCAAGGAGAGCAGAATGGATTCCCCTTCAGACTGGTTACAACCAGGGGAAACTAGGCAAGAACCTGGCATCCAAAGCCCTACATTTAGGCTTAGATTGAGTTCAGGGTTAAGGGTTAAGGGAGAGTTTCTATCCATGAAGTCACCTGGGACCTTTAGGTTTCCACCTGTGTCGAGTGTTCATAGAATAGTTAATTAGGTAGAAGAATTGTCTCTCTCTGCAAAGATTTGGGTATGTGTGGGAGAAGGGTCAGGCTTCCTCACCCACACCCCTTCCTTTCCTTCGTGTGCACGAGCATCAGCGTCAGGTGTCTTCAGCTGTGGGAGAAGTTGAGCTAGCTTCACTATAGGTCTTGTTCCAAGCCCTACCCCCATGCCTCAGGCCCATAATCTTTCCTAGAGCCAATAAAGGACCCAGCTGAGGTTCAAGAATTGCTGTGTGACTTCAGGCAAGTCACTGACCTCTCTGGTTTCCAAGGATGATTCTCAGCAGAGGGCACCCATCCTAACCAGGGCATGTCTCGGGAGGACAGCTGGATCATCTGGAGAAGGGGCATGCGTGCTGGTGGGGCTAGGTGGTGAAATACTCTAATACTCTGCCACCCAAGCCGTGGGGCTTCTCGGAAGCCTTGCTCTCTTTTTGGGACAGACTGAAAGCAGAGCATTGGCGGGAGGCGGCTGCCCCCTGGTGGCAGCAAAGGTAAACCACATGCCAGCATTTTGAGCCCACCAGCAAGAGCCCTGGGGGTTGGGGCCAGAGCTTAAGCAGGCCTGGTGAGCCCAGATCCCTGCTCAGCCTCATACTACTGTCCACAGCCCAAGCGTTCTTCAGTGAGTCCTATGGTCTTGGCTTGGCCGCCGGCTTTTCCCGCTTGTCTTCCTCTCTGGCGATTACCCCCTACTTTCTTCCCCCGCCATCTTGAGGACCCTTTGTATCCTTTCTCTCCGTTCCGTTCCTCAATTCTGAACATCCGCTCCCTTTCCCAGGTGCACATCTCAGAGGCCTGCCTTCCCATGTCTCCCTTCCTCCGCTTTTATCTTGCCTCTTACCTAGCACTACTCTGGACCCCTATACCCTTCTGTCCCTAGTAGTTGGCAGCTGCGAGCCCTTATTACACCCCTGCATGGTAGGCCCTTCCGTTTCCTGCAGCAGAGGCCAGGAGCGTCCATTTCTCCAGCTTGCTCTGCAGCTGTCCCCTTCCCCCATCTCTCCCCACAACTTCTCCTGGGCTTGGAAGCTCCTCCCTCTGGGTACCACTCTCATCCTAAGAGAGGTTTGGGTCATCACTGCCTCCAGGAAGCTCTCCAGGTTTGCTTACTAAGCTGGGAATAGGCCTTCTGGAGGCCCCTTCTTCCACAGACAAGGAAGCATCTGCTACCCCCTCGGTGTAGAGGTGGACCACTGTGGGAAGGGACAGTCTAGCCTAACTCTGCTCCAGGCTCTATGTGACCCAGAACTGTGTACAGTGGCACTCAGCAAGGCTTGACCACCAAGGGGGTTGTTGTGATGCTTCAGGCGCAGGCTTTGTGACAGTCTCTGGAGCACACTACTTCCAGCCTCAGTTTCCCCACCTTTATAGTGATGATACAAGGTCCCTCTGACTACATAATTGGTGGCAGCCAGATATGTGCTGGGTCCCCATTGGGTGATGTGCTTCAGACTTTAGCGTAAGCTCTGGCCATAGTCTAAGTATATCTCTTGGGCTCAGAGAGTCCCCACCCTCCTCCTCAGTGGAAATGAACCTTCGTCCAGTAAACTGGGTCTCATCATATAAGAAGAATTTCTGGGCCCAGTGACCAAGGCCATTCTGGAGTGTTTTGAAACACCTTAAAGTGGTTCCCTTGAGTTACCGTCTCCAGGCACCCTAGTGCCAGTGCCAGGGCCAGGGCTAACCTTCCTATTAGCTCTCATATCACAGTTGTTCTTGGGGGCTGATTTTGTATCCACAGATAAGGGCACTGAAGCCTAAGGTTGGGCACCCCACTTTCTGAGCCCACAGGGTGCTATGGATGTGGTAAAGACCACAAATACTCCTGGTCAGCGGGGAAACTAAAACCTGGCACTCTGACATTCCTCACTCTGGCAGGCTCTGAGGGTCGGGTGGAAGGGGGCCAGTCGGTGAGGAGGGTGCAAAGGGTCCTCAGGGTCAGGCACAGTGGCATTGGAGTCAGGGCCCCTGAGGCCACGCCTGTCCCTCCCCCAGGAGGTAACTAGAGAGCCAGATCATAAAGAGAATCTGGAACAGGGTGTCCTGTGTGTTTTCAAGACCGGAATGTGATGTAGAATATGGCCCTGAGGATAACCCGGCTGCAGGCTGTGGCCGGAGGTCAGGGCTGCTAACTTGAACCTTGTGGTCTGCCAGCCCAGCTGTGCTGCCAAGGTCCCCACTTGGCCATGCAAATCGGGGCAGCTGAGATCCCCACAGAAACAGAGCCCTGGTTGGAGTAGAGAGGCTGAGCCAGGAGGCCATACTGTCTTCCTATGGAGGCCTCACTCCCAGGGATCAGGCAGGGCTAGGCTAAGAGTCTGGGAGGAAGATGAGGCTTCAAGGGATGGAGTCCCCAGGACCCACTGACCCTCCTCTAGAAGGGCCTGATGGCTGAGGCAGGGGCCACCTCGCCAGAAGCCAACCTCTCCCTCTGTCCTTTCCTTTGTTGCTATAATCTCTGTTTCCTTCATCGATGGGGGAGGGTAAAAATAAAAGAACAATACTTACTTCCCCCACATCCCAGAACTGCAGAGTTGGGGAACAGTGAGATCTTAAAAACGATAATCCCCTGAATGAGAAGTGGGCTGCCCAGATCCTGTAAGATGGGCCGAGGGGCTGCAACCTTTCCCCCAGAACTCCTTATGTGTACATGTTCCCATCCCATCCCAGTTAAGTTTGTGTTAATTCCCCACACGATCCCTTCATTTCACAATAGAGTATAGCCTTCTCTCTGAACCAGGACAACTAATTCTAGGACACTCTATGCAACGAGACACGAGAGAAGCCGTAGTATAAGACTACAAACTGCTGAATGGAGCATCCTTGAACATAGACCTAGGAATGTGTATGTGTTGAGGCGATAACCTTAGAAACCAGTAACCGCCCTGGGGCTGCTGTAATCAGAGCAGCATGAGAAGAGGTTGAAGTAGTTAGTTAGGACAGGAGATGATCCCCTCTTTTGAAATATCAGAGACTTCCTCCAGTCAAGCCCTGGGCCCTAGACCCAGTCAGTCTTGGGATGTGCCATAAACCACTCAGCAGAGGGGGAGCCAGCAGGCCTATGGTAGGAAGAAGAAAAGGGGAAGGATTTGTGGAGTGGAACAGCCACTGAAGCAGAAGAGACAGACTGAGTATAGTGCCCCACACACACACACCTGCAAAGCCCATCCTTGCTACTCCTGGGCCGCCAGGAGGTCCCAAACTCCACACATGTCCCTGACTCCAAAGTAAGTATGTGCATGAGTGTGCATATGTGTGTGTGTGTGCACGCACGCACACACGCGCGTGCGCGCACGTGGTCCCAGGTCCAGGGTCCCAGTAAGCACCCTGACTGAGGACGCCAGATGGGCCCAGATCTGGGGAAGCCACAACAGATGCAAGGAAGATAGAGCCAGCAGTGGCACCATCAGAGAGACTATAGCCAAGAAGGCTAGACAGCAGTGGCAGACGACAAGCGGTGTCTGATGAGATCCTGCTGACTGGGGACCCCTCCCCTAGAAGCTGTGCCTCACCATGAAGCAGGTGGGAGACCGTAGCTTGGATATAGCTGGATCCCCCACCCCTACCCCAGGCAGCAGGTGGGAGAGTATAACTGGGAATGTAGCTGGATCATACACACACACACACACACACACACACACACACACACACACACCAGGCAGCAGGAGACCAGGGAGTCAGGCTAGGTCTGTGAGGCCCACCCACAGGAGCAAGGAGCAAGGCTTCCCACAGCCTGGAAGTCCACAGACAACTCAGATAGCACACTTGCCTCCTCCCTCTTCACCCCCACGTCCTGCTCTGAGACCTCCTCTTCCAGGACCTTTCTGGCTTGTGTCTTGGCTCATTCTCTCTCTCTCCTCTCTTTAAATAATATTTATCGTAAGATACTGTGTACTTGAAGCTTGTAACAACGGTACAGAATCTAATTGACAAGCAAAATACAGATCTCGAGATATGGCTCAGTGGGTAAAGTGCTTGCCTTGCAAGTGCAGGATCTTGAGTTTGATGCCCAGCACCCATGTAAATGTCAGGCATGGTGACTGAGTGTTTATCATCGCAGCAAGAGGGAAGTAGAGACAGGAGGACCCTTAGAACTCACTGACAAACCAGTCTAGCCTAATTGGTGAGCTCCAGGCCAATGAGAAGTTGCCCTATTTCAAGGAATAGATCTCGTTCTTGAGGTTGACATCCAAGACTGAACACACACATATATCAACACATGCACGCACGCACACACACGCTCGCACACGCACACACACACACACACAGTGCACGAAAATCCATCTCAGTTGTCCTGTACATATATGAGCAGACTTTTGTTTTCTAAAAAATAAAAATAAACATCCAGACTCAAGCATCAGCACCAGTAGGCTTGAATTTCATATCCTGACTTTACTATCTATTGCTCTCATCATTGGTAGGTTGCTCGCTTCTTTGGGGCTTCAGTTTCCTCCTCTGTAAAGTGGGGGTGACAATAATACCTATCCCATAGGCTTGCTAGGGGTTGAATGCAGAAAAGCACCTAAAGCCCTTAGCAGGAGGCTTGGGGTGTAGGGGAGCCCAGTGAACACCAACTCTATGATTATTGCCCTTCCAGACATAAGTCAGCTTCCTGCCCCCATCTCCTGCATCTCCCTCATTTTGTATCAGGATCCTGACCTTGACCTTGAGATCTTACCTGAGTCTCTAGGGTCTGCTTGGTGTCTCTTCTTAGATGCTGGGCTGTTTGGGAAGCTGATGGTAGGTCAGCCCCCAAGTGGCTTCAGTGGGCAGTCTAAGAAGGAGTTGGGTTAGAAGAGGGTATGAAGGAAAGAGAAGGTGAAGCTGTATATTTACTCAGAACACGGAAACGTGGCTCCGTGCTTTGAGGCTGTTGTCTGCAGGCTTCCTCACCTGATTCCTGAACCCTAGCAACCCCTGGGGTCATATGAATCATTGTGGTCCCTGAGGAGGCACATTAGTGTGGCTGTCCTAATGCTGCCAGGAGATATGGGGACCATGCCCAACCCCTCTTCTGGGCAATTGCTAAGGCTCATTGAGTTGAGGGTGGCTCACTGTGGGTGCAGATGTAGTCCTGGGGGGTTGGGCATGGAGTAAGGGTTCAACGGAGGATTCTGGGATCGTAGGAGATGAACAACTACCGGCGGGCCATGCAGAAGATGGCAGAGGACATCCTGGCACTGAGGAAGCAAACCAACATCCTGGAGGAGGAGAACCGCACGCTGAGGAGTCACCTGACCCAGCAGAACTTAGAAGAAGAACAGAGCAGGGCTGAAGAGGAGAATCTGGGTGAGCCTTTGGATACCTACTGGGGCCCAGACGCTGGGCTGAGCTTAGTCTGGGGCTCACGCGGCTCTTTGCCAGGGTGATGGGGAGCTTTCTCCAGATGTGTGTCACACAAGTCCCCTGCCCCTCCCTGTAGACACACTTGCACAGTCTGCCCAGCTATAGCATCCTAGCGGGGAGGAACAGAAAGTACAATCCTGAGTCAAGCCAGGGCTGGGTACCCCTGCCTCCATCTGCTCTCAAGCCAGCTTCTTTCCACCCCAGCGGTGTCCATGAAGCAGAGGCTACTGCTGAGCGAACTGGACATAAAGAGGCTGCGAGACAGGGTGCAATACCTGCAGAACGAGCTGATTCGGGTGAGCCAAGGCTTGGTGGCCAGGGGAACAGTGCCACCACTGAGCAAAGTCCTGGGAGATGTTCCAGAGCAGAAAGAAAGCACATGGTGGGGAGGGAACCTGGCCGGCTACGCAGGGTGCAGCAGGATCCCACGTGCACCCCTGTGGCCGGGATAACTCCCAGGAACCCATTCGCCTCCATCCTGCAGAAGAATGATCGAGAGAAGGAGTTACTGCTTCTGTACCAGGCCCAGCAGCCTCAGGCAGCACAACTGAAGCGGTACCAGGACAAGCTGCAGAAGATGAAGGCCCTGGAGGACACCGTGCGGCACCAGGAGAAGGCAGGTGCTGGGGCTGCCCAGGAGGTGCTGCAGCCTAGAGGTTGTGGAGCTCTCTGGCCAGCCAAGCTTTGGTCTCTGTCACCAGGTGATTGAGAAGATGGAGCAGGTACTGGAAGAAAGGCTCCGTGAGAGGAAGGAGCCAGCACAGCCGAGCAGGCCGCAGGGGAAGCCCAACGTGGGTGAGCCTGCTCCCCAAGGTAGATCCCGGAGTAAATGACTTTCCAACTTGTTGTCCTGCCCTGGAGCCCCCCAGCTTCACAAGAACTTTCAGAGAGGGGGCAGTGCTCTGCTGTGTCTGTGAGCAGGAGAGAGACACCTGGGATAGTGTTAGTCTTCTCCTCTCTCAGGTACAGAGAGCTCCCATGGTGATCAGATCCCTTCTTCTGTCAGGAGATGCCTTAGGACACAATGATACTGGTGTGAGCCAAGTAGACAGAAACCAGACCTCTAGGGTTGAGGCTGCATGAACCACAGGAACAGAGAAAGACTTCCCCAGATGGAGGGCCTCCTAGGCCACAGTGTCCAAGTCCTCTGCTTCCTCCCTGCCCTCCCCCCAGGCATCTTCTCTATTCTTCCTCCACAAAACAAAAGACAGAACCACTCTTGTGGAATCAGTTTATTTTCCCCATCGGTGGAAACCACAGCTATCCACAACTGTCAATAAAAGATAGCTCTGATAAACAGGAAAGAATAAAATGACACCATATCAGGTCATTCATCTCCCTGGCCACCTGGAGAGACTCCCCAAAGTATCTCTGTATGCCTGCCTCTGGGGTTCAGTCTTCACTGATGGCTAGGCACCGGGGGTCTGAAAGTCTTTAGAAAACAATGAACATCTCAGGGCTCCTTGAGTCACCTGGAATGTGGGCTAGCGTCTATGGAGGCCAACAACCAGGTCGAAGGACCAGAGACAAATACAAGGACAAATGAGCAGGGAAGAACACAGGGAAAGCAACGGACTAAGATTCTACACGGTCCGAGAGACATGGACCTGACTCCACCGGCGAGTGGGAGCCATTGCTAGCTTGGGAGCAGAATGGAGCAAAATGCTGGGGCAAATGGGAACAGAGAGGCAAGAAAGCCCATATCACAAGCACGTGTGACTATGTTCACAGCCTTCCCCGTGTTCACCACCTCTGGCATTCACCTGGGCCCCACGGGAGAGAACGCGGCTGTCGATCTTTACTCCATACTGCTGGCCGAAAACACAAGGCTGCGGGCAGAGTTGGAAAGGAACCGCCAGCAGTCAGTCCCCATCATCCTGCAGCAGCAGGCCCTGCCGGTAAGAGCTGCCAACACAAGCCTGGCAGGAGCCTGCGGGCACTGGTCAGTATGTACCCCACAATCACCCCCAGCATGAGCCAGGTTAAAGATCCAGCCCAGAATCTGGGCTTCCCAGCACCCAGTGGCATCGGAAACTCATACTCACGCCTTGCACTCATTGCGCTCATGTTCCTAAGATGAATGCTTTGCCCTCATCTAGCGCCCTGGGAGAGAGCAAGGCCCTAGCTCACCCTTGACCCCTGAACCCTGACTCCACCTACCACCTGGCTTGCTCCCACTTGGACACCCTCCTCCCACCATGGGCCTCTCAGAACCGTCTGGGATTGGTGCAGCCTTGGAGAGCCCTTTTCCCCATCCCAGGTGGATCCCAGGGAGTTGGGAGCAGGTGGAGACTTGGCAGAGAGGCTACAAGACACAAATGGCCCAGGCCACTCCAAGTGCACAGAGACCCTGCCAACACAGGTGGGTGCTCCGGGGACTACTTCAAGTACCCCTTTGTACACAAACCCAGAGTCAATGTTTGAAGCTATGGTGGCAAGAGGGCACAGGTGAGTGTTTGTGTTCATCCAGGAAGTGCATTCTGTTTGGAATGTCCCAACGCACAGGCAGACAGGTAAAACATGAAAGATAGGCATCCTTTGTTTTGCTGAACCTTCTTCTACAAAGACTCCCAGCTCAACTGCCTCCTGGTGTTAAAGGGAGTTCATGTGTCAAGATATTAGGTGTGAGCCGGTGGTATAGCTCAGTGGGTAGAGTACTTGTCTAGCATATATGAAGCCCTGTGTTCAATCCCCAGCACTGCATAAACCTACACACGCCTGTAATCCCAGCACTCAGGAGACGGAGGCAGGAGGACAAGAAGTCAAGGTTATTCTCATTACATAGTGAGTTCAAGACCAGCCTGGAATCTATGTGATGTCAGAGTCCCTAATCTGAGTGGGGAAACAGCATAGGGAACAATGCCCACCAAGCCCTATGCAGATCCTAAGGAAGAGGCCCTGGCCCAGGACTGAGGCCCTGTGTCTACCACTGAATTTGAAACCCACACCTGGCTGGGTTCTCCTGCAGCACCTGGGGCTTCCTCAGTCATGGCCTCAGCTCCCATCTGGGGCCTCACGTGAGCATCTGATCCCACAGGATCTCCTTGGTGGTACTTCAGACAAGTTTAACCTACTGGCCAAGCTAGAACAAGCTCAGAGTCGGATCTTGTCCCTGGAAAACCAGGTAGGTGAGATGCTGGAGTTGATCAGCCTGGAGCGGCTCACAGTGCAGCCTCTGGTCAGGAGCAATGCTTAGTATACAAGTAGGGTCAAGACCCAATGTACGACTCCATATTAGGGCCCATTATGTAACCAGGTCAGCCTTAGTTCAGTGACCAGAGTGAAGGCCCAGTGTGGATGCCGCTCAGAGTATGGACTCCATGCGGACTGCTGAGATCTGTCTGTGTCTTAGGTTGCCTCTTTGACTCCTTACCTCTGCTACTGCCAGGGCTTTGCCTTTTCCCAGAGGACAAGCCCAGACTCTGTCCTAGCTTTTGGGGAGGAGCTGTGCTAACTGCTGTCTTTCCAAATTCCCCTCTCCATGTCTGCAGCTTGAGGACTCAGCTCGCCACTGGGCACGAGAGAAGCAAAACTTGGCCATACGGCTTCAGGAGCAACAACATGGTTTTGGACACCCGTCGAACTCCATCATCATAGACCAGCCTGTGAGTCACCCTGACACAGAAGTTCCCAACCCCCAATCACGAGGCCCTGAGAAAAACTTGGGGGATAGATCTTAAGGCAAGTATCAGAAGTCTAGAGCTAAGGTCCTACCATTAACAAACTGGATAATCAAGTGACCTCCATTCCCCCACTCATCTGAAGAGACAGAAATGCCTGCCAACATGTCCCCTTCCCCATTAGTTGTCCTAAACCTCAAGGAGGGGATAGCTCAGCAGTCCGCATGGAGTCCATACTCTGAGCGGCATCCACACTGGGCCTATCCCCAGTGTGAAATGAGATGAGAAATGGCCTACACAGGCATTTCTAGAGTGTTCTGGCTCTACTCTGGCATCACACATGGGCAGAATACCTTGTACCTCTTCCTACACAATTTCTAGTGCAATATATTTCTGTTTAGCTTCCTTCTTAGATGACATCAATACTGGGGATAGATTCACATTCCCTTCTTCCCAGGAACAAGTAGATCAACCACATCAGTGTCCCCACCCCCACCCCAAGCCCAGCCCTGGAGACTTCATACCCTACAGCAAAAGGTCCTAATTCTCCTACATTCAATCTATCAGTACTTTGCAGCCAAGGCTCTACCATCCCTAGACAGAACCTGAGGCCGTCCAGAGCATAGCATTACCTCTGCAACCTCATGTAGTCCTAGGGACCCAGAGGAATTAGGCATCACCCGCAGTGATAAAATGCCACAGCCTGCTGGGTTTGGATACTCAGAAGGAAGCATGACTTGCCAGGCAAGATGCCCCTAGGCAGTGTACCTTGGGAATGGGCATATACTTATCTGACCTATATTGTATGTCCCAGAATGCTGGAGTGGCCAAGGATCCCCAACAGTCCTCCAAACTGGAACCCTCACTGCCCAACTCAGACATGAAGTTCAACAGACCCTCAAACTCCAAGATTGAGACCTCTTACTCCCAGAAGACCTGAGCCTGGAGCTGACCTCCTTCCCCATGTGCTGGGGAGTCATCCCCACCCCAAAGATGTGTTTAGTAAATGCTAGAACTCAATAAACGTTTGTCTCTTTCCTGGAGCGTGACAGCCGGCAGTGGATCAGTGGCTCTTTTCACATCCAGCTTGGGTCCTGGGCTCTCTGAGGGTGCCTTGTACCTATTGCCTGACCCAAAAAGCCAACACTATGATGATCTGTGGAGGGTGCTGAGGAGACCATGGAGACCAGAAATAAGGTGCCTGAAGCCAAGCTCTGTGCAAGACAAGAGACAGGCCCTGTTTCCCATCAATCCCCAGTACCTTTTCGTTTCTGGTACCCTTTCACTCAGGCTTCGGACTTCGGAGTGTCCTGGGACCAGAAAGACTGAAGCACCACTCGGATATCCCGTCATGCCTGGCAGAGTTGATGATATGGTGTACAAATATAGTCAGAAGCAGGAAGTCATGAAGACTGGGGTCCCAGCTAGCTTGGGTTCTGGCCATGAGCATTCTGGATGACTCTAGGCGACTGGAAATCTCTATGACCTCCACATTCTTCACCTATCCCACGCAGAGTGTCTGTCTTGGCAAGGAGGTCCTTTTCAGCACTGAAATTTCTGAGTCACTGATGAGAGGAGAGAGAGGCAGCATGAAAGACAGAGAGAGACATGGGAGGAGGATCATGGACTAGGGAGAAGAAAAGAGCTCGAGTGGACCCAGAACCTTCAGCCTTGCTAGAAAGGACCAAGCCAGCTTGACTGCTGTTCTGAGCTGGCCTGGCCTCCACACCTATCTACAGGACTTAGATTCAGGTAGCCAAGGGCTAGCAAGAATCTGGCACCTGCTCATGGCACGATATAAAACCAGAAGGTCTTGAGAAATCTGGACAGAGACAGATGTCATATAAACCAAATTCTGAGCTAGACTCCATCCTGGGCTCTTAGAATAACCCTCCTGGAGCAAGAAAACAGACCTGGAGCATGCCCTCAGGATGGGCAGCAGAGGGTAGGGAGCCTGTTGGCCTTCTGTCGTCGGGCCCCGTCACCTCACTTGAGCCTCTTAGTGACGTGATGTTTCACCATATGCGGTTCCACACAGGAGGATAGGGGTTACTCATCTCCCTGGCCGCCCAGTCCCCACAGCAGAGCTCCCTGGGTCCGCTGATAACTGCTGGCCTGATGGTACTAGCCTCTCCTGACAGATCTCATTTAGATCCAATCTTAGAGTCGATTCTGCTAACTCCTGAACTGATGGTGGGGGGAGGGTGTCACAGTTGGGCTGCACAACAGCTTCCCAACTTCCTAAACACCGCTCATCCCACTGTTGACCAGGGATCAGGGTTCATCTCCACGGGGGTAATGAATGTCTTAGAGATCTTCTAGGAACAAAACACTCTGCAGAGTTCATCTGTTTATTAACTTTCTGGGTAAGTAAAGGAGGAGAGTGGCTAAAGGAGAGGAGGACCCAGCTAACCTAGGCAGGTGGCCCCTGAGAGCTCAGAACCGTCCAAAAGGAGCAGGTGTTTCTGCAGACAGAGACACCTGCCCAAAGGCCCCCATGGGGCCATCGCCCCATGTGACTCCAGCCTTCTGTTCAGACAGTGCCACCCTGTCTGGTCATGGTGGTGCCCAGGTCCTTCTTGAGAGGCTGGAAGTTGAAGAGGATGGGCTTCTCAGGCAACAGGATAAGGCTGAACTTGGTCCCCACATCAGAGAGACTTTGAACTTCAATTCTGAAGTTCTCCAGCACCTGAAGAAAAGGAGTTAGGCTTGAGGAATGGAAAGGAGGATTTGTCTCCCCTAGGTCATACCCACTTGGCATCTGTAGGCGCAAGGTTGTTATGTTGAGTATGAGCTAAAGAACACACCACAAATTATTCACTTTTGCCATGTCTAAATGGGTCCTGCTTGCTCTGTTCCATGACTTTACCTTTGACCTTAACTAATCTGTTGAGCAATGTCTCCCACTTCACCTCCTAGGTGTGGACAGACAGATGCTCAGGGGACGTCAATGGATAGGGAAGAAGTAGGTTAGTCCAAATGAGGAGGCAGCTGGGAGTTGGGGTAGATTGGTGAGCCCTGAGGCTGCACTCCCTGGATTCTGAGATGGAAGGAGGAATGTTGATGACTTCGCAGGGGCCATGGGAATCCCAGGGTGCTGCCATGTCCCAGAGCCCCACTCACGTTGATGAGGAGGATGGTCATCTCCAGCTCTGCAATCCGCCGGCCCAGACACTGTCGAATACCCCAGCCAAAGCCCAAGTACCGGAAGTGGGTGTTATTTTTGCTTTTTTCCAGCCAGCGAGTTGGGTCAAACTTGTCTGGGTTGGAGAAGTAGCTGGGTTCTCGGCCCATGGCATAGAGAGCCACCTGCACCAATGTCTAAGAGCAAGGTAACAAAGTCTGAGTGGTTCCAGCTCCCCATCATTCTGAGTACAACCCTAACCCCAGCTTCCCTGGGACCCTACTTCCAAGCTTAGCTTCCTAGCTACCCAAGACAAGACAGGGCAGAGCCTTCTGCCCTCTGTGTAGCTTCAAACAAGACTCCTACCCCTCTATGAACCTTGATGAAGGCTGAAGACAAAGCTAAGGAATAATCTATTGGGTTTTCCTATGCTGTTCTCAACCCTTGCCATACCTCAAACCAGAAATACCAGCCAGGTTAGCCTTGTAGCCCTGAACTCCAGAATTCATTACCCACCATTCCCACTGCCACTACTGTTCACAAAAACTGAGATTGCCGCATCTGAGTGCCCCACCAATGCCCCAGCATCAGGAAGAAGAAGAGAGATGCCCCAGAGAGAAGCCCCCATCACCACCATCTACCTAGAATTGAAACCTGCTCCCTCCTCTCCTCCATGTGACTAGCAGAGCCCCTGAGTCCTACCTTGGCAGGAATCTTGTAATTACGAAGTACAATGTCATTCACAAGGTACCTCTGCAAGGTCACAGAGATGGGGTGGAGCCTGCAGAAAGAGGACCCTCAGAGATAGATGGCCTCAGATCCTGGAACAGGGATGTATTCCTTACCCTGACTCCCACACCAACCTAGCATTTCAGCCCCCCGACTACAGGGAGAAGTTAAGGCAGGACCTGGTTCTGGTTCTCACTCCCCAGTCCTATTCACCCCTTCCACACTTCTCCCTTCCTATTTCTACTCTCCCCCACTAGCCCATCCCTGGAACCCTTCCCCAGGAGCTTGGGGATGGGGAGGCATGGGTATGCTAGACTTGCCTCAGGGTCTCCTTGATGCTGGCTTTTAGAAGTGGGACCAACTGCACCATCTTGACCATATCTCCCTGGGCCTGGCGCCGGGCAGCCAGAACCTCTGCCCGCAGCATCTCCTGTACTTTCAAGTTGTGTGCCATCTCATAAAGGTTCCACAGCAGGGTCATGGATGTCTGGTAGAAATACACAGATTGCAAAAGCCAGGAAGGCCTGTCACTTCAAGGTGACACAGCGTCTATAACCTACCTTAAAGAACTTCCCTGTCTTCTATTCTCAACCCCCCATATCCAAGACCAGTTACAAAATCTTTGAAAGGCCAGCGTTTAAGGTTTTCTTGGTGTCCAGGTAGGGAGCTTGTGATGGAGTGCTTGCCTAACATGCACAAGGTCTGGAGTTCAGTCCCCAGCACCATATAAACTGGGTGCGTTGGTATATTTGGGAGGCAGGATGTCATCCTCAGTTACACAAGTTCAAGGCCAGCCTGGGCTACCTGATACACTGTCTCAAAAATAGTTAATGCCGGGGCTGGAGAAATGGCTCGGAGATTAAGAGCACTAGCTACTGCTCTTCCAGAGGTCCTTAGTTCAATTCCCAGCAACCACATGGTGGCTCACAAACATCTATGACATCTGGTGCCCTCTTCTGGCGGACAGGCATACATGCAGACAGATCATTGTACACATAGTAAATTAATTAATTAATTAATTAAAAGGAAAAAAATAGTTAATGCCAAGGGATGGATATTCAGAGCAGGATTTGCCTCTGCCTTGATCCTGTGTGAACCCAGCTCTCTTTCATCTCCTAACCAACAGAATGTCAGCTACACAGCCAATGTCCTCTTCCAGAGGGCTCCAGAGGCTTCCAGAAACCACATTTATATTTCCGCAAGGTTTGTCTACCCATGTCAAGGGCATAGTGGCACAGGCCTTTAATCCCAACACTTGAGAGGCAGAGCAGGCAGATCTCTGAGTTCAAGGTCAACCTGGTCTACAGAGTGAGTTCCAGGACAGCCGGGGCTACACAGAGAAACCCTGTCTCAAAAAGCAAAATGAAATAAAACAAAACAAAAGAAATTTATCCACTGAAATGACTGTCATTCCTTTGGTATCACTGAGAGACAACTGAGTCTCAGCATTCACCCCAGCAACAGAAAACAAGACTTAACCATCCTGAAGCCAGACCACAGATCTGTTCTCCATCTTTGCTGCAGTTGGTACAGAAGACGTACTGGGATTCACAATGTGACCTCAACAAGAAGCAGAGGCTGCAGCTGTTGGTCTTCCGCTGGAGGCATCAGTGACCCTGCTCAAGCCCCACAGTCTCAGACTCACCCAGGTCAGCAGACTAAGCAGACAGAGGCCGCAGCCTGGACCACACTCCCTCCTGGGGCAGAGGACATGGATTGTAGACACATTGTCAAGGATCATATTTCTATCCAAGAGGTTTAAATATGCACACCTCTATCTTCCCAGCAGAGACAAAAGTGGAAACAATGTCAAGTTACTTCTTGGCTTTAAGTCCTGGCTCCTCAGAGCCTGCAGATGAAGTGTGGAGGCTCCATGGACATGTGCCTGGTGCCACCCTAGCATCTCTTCTGTGACCTCTCCAATACAAGGCCAGTGCACTAGCTACAGACACTGTAGACACTGAGGAGTCTTCCTCAAGGCCGTTCCTAGAATTCCTTATCTACCCGGAAAGCAAACAGACTCCTTGAAAACACTGACCACACGTGTGTTTATCTCAGAGCCTCCAAGGCCAGCCACAGGGTAGACACCCAGGACAGTTGGCAACCAAGGTAGCTCATTCTACTCTGCTAACTGTGTGCCTCAGCCAAGTTATTGGACCTCTCTGTACCACTGGTTACCTAAAAAAAAAAGATGACCATGATAGACCTCACAGTGTCACAGGGCCTTGGTGTCTGTTGGGCAACAGGACACAGGATAAAAGGTTGGTATCTTTCAAGGGCGCAGGGTGGAGAATCCACCCAGAATCTGGCCCCCGCTGTCTCCATCCACATCACTGTCTTTTTGCAACCTTCAACTCTGAGTCAGATTCTTGCTCAACTCTGTTCTAAAAACATCATCTGATCACTCAAAGAACATCTGTAAAGCTGGTACACAGGGTCGATTGGTCTTTGTTGGCCTGTGCTATCTCTTCTCTTTGAGGCTGAAGACACCAAAATAAGAATAATTTAGATGATGTGGATATGTCAAGAATGGAACTTTGCAAGCAGATCACTTCACGATGGGGCTGCCCCCACCCCAATTACAGTTGGAATCAAAACTGCCTCCTTGCAAGGAATCTCATGATCAACACTGAATGCCACCCCCACAAACAATTATCCTTTGACTCTCCTAGTGGTCAGTAGCTGTGCATGCCTCTGCCATCTAGCCCTATGACATATGGCAGTCATGTTATCACCCTTCCTCCAGCCACAAATACACGTCTTCATGTAAACTATTAATATCTCATAAGTGACTGCATTTGGATATGCCCTCTAAGGAGACTATGGGGTAAAGGGGAGACGTGAGTGTGGGCTCTAGCCTGGCACTGATGTCCTAAGAAGAGGAAGAAGTCAAGACAGAAGTCACGAGGGATGCCCACATGTAGACACGAGGGAGATGGTCACTGTCAAGCCTTGGAATGAACCAGTGCTGCCTGCACCTTGATATGGCTTATAGCTTTATGTGTATAAATGTGTCCGTTGTCAAAGCCACTTGTCTACACTGTGCTGTTAATATGGCTTAAGCTCCCAAGACTAACAGTCTCCTGAGTCAGGGCTGAGAACACTAATTCCAGCACTTGGGAGCCCAAAGCAGAAGAACCGATGTGAGTTCAGGGTCAGCCTGACCTATAGAGTGAATTCCAGGCCCACTTACTCTACAGTGAGAATTTATCTGAAACAGCAACAACAAAACCCATAAAGGGTCTGGAAATGCAGCTCAGCTGGCAGAATGCTTGCCTACCATGCGAGAAGCCTTGGGTTTGGTCTCAGCGCTGCATAAAATCAAACGTGGGGCAAGAGAGATGGCTCCGCAGCTAAGAGGATTCAATGTTTGGCAACCCTATAGTGGCTTACAACTGTAATGCCAGTTCCAAGGGATCTGACACCACCTTCTATCCTCCCCAGGCACCAGGCACTCACTTGGTGCAGATATATATGCAGGCAAAACACTCATACATGTAAAAAATAATTTTTTAACAAATTGAATATGGTAATAGCAGTCCTGTAATCTCCAAATTCAGGGAGTGGGGGCAGAAGGATCAAGAGTTCAAGGTCAACCTTGTCTACCTAGTGTGTTCAAAGCCACCCTGGGCTACAGAAACACCCATCTCAAAAACAACCAAAGTTCTATGCAGGAACTGAACTTGTTATTCCTTCTTTCTCACGGATGAGTCAGTCTCAGATCCTGCCCTCTGGGTGGTGAAGAGTGTTTGGTTCCTGGTGTGGGAGGTCCTTCTGTCTATGTGTTGATTTATTGGTTAATGAATAAATCTGTTTTGGCCAGTGGCTTAGCAGAATAGAGCTAGGTGGGAAAACTAAACTGAATGCTGGGAGAAAGTAGGCAGAGTCAGGGAGAAGCCCTGTAGCCCTGCCGGAGACAGACACTGGACAGAACTTCACCCAGTAAGCCACAGCCACATGGTGATTCACAGATTAATGGAGATGGGTAAATTTAAGATATAAGAATTAGCCATAAATATGCTTAATCTATTGGCCAAACAATATTGTAAATAATATGGTTTCTGAGTGATTATTTCAGGTCTGGATAGTCGGGAACAAACAAGCAGCCTCCCCAAACAGGTTCATGACAGGACTTTGATATTGCCCTTCTAAAAGACTACCATTTAGGGCCTGGCACCAAGAGAGAAAAGCATATCATGCAAGTGTGCCCAGCCCCTCGTATTAACAGCAGTGCTTCTGACAAGGCAGCTGGTGGGGAAGGGAGCATGTGGGCACCAAGGAGGCCCATGCCAGGCCCCACAGCACTCACCGTGTCCACTCCTCCTGCCAGCATCTCCGTAATGTTGGCCTGGATGTTCTTGAAGGGCATCTTGTTACCACTCAGGAGGCTATAGAAGACACCAGGGTACTGGCTGAAGTCTTGCTTGTGCCGTAAGTCCCAGTAGAAGTTCTGGGTGTATTCATCAGCTGTGGAGTCGGAGGAGAAACAGAGTGAAGCTCCCTGTAGGTGGGAGGGTGGGAGGGTGCCAGGGGCTTGATAGTCCGGAACCCCTACCAGTGGGCAGCCATTTTACTAAGCCTCCATTTCCTTCATATCTGTTTTGTCATTTAATTCCTTCCTTTAATTTTTTTCACTTCATGTGTATTAATGTTTAGCCTGCACAGATGTCTGTGAACCATGCGTGTGCCATGTCCATGAAGGCCAGAAGAGGGTGCTGGATCCCTGGGACTGGAGTCACACACAGTTATAGGCTACCATGTAGATTAGGAATTGAACCAGAGTCCTCTGGGAGGGCAGCAGCTTGTCTTAACAAACAAGCCAGTTTTCCAGCCCTTGTCATTTAATTCTTGATCTTCCCCACTGTGTGTGTGTGTGTGTGTGTGTGAGAGAGAGAGAGAGAGAGAGAGAGAGAGAGAGAGAGAGAGAGAGAGAGAGAGAGAGAGAGAGAGAGGAGAGGAGAGGAGAGAGCCCATGCGTGCAGGCTCACACATGTATTTAGAGGGACCCTCAAGGACCATCCACCTTGTTTCTTTGAGGTGGGGTCTCTCATTGGCCTGGAACTCACCAAGTGTCTAGGGTAACTGACCAATGAACCCCAGGAAGCCACATGTCTCAGTCTCCCAGCACTGGGAGCTGTGGTACAAGCAAGCATTACTATGAATTACTATGAGTCCTGGAAATTGAACTCAGGTCTTCACACTTGCAAGCAAGCACTTTACTGACTGGGCAGAGTTGGTTGATTGCCCAAGCTGATGTAGGGACTGATGGCCAAGGTGACATTTGATTTCCCCACACCCCAGGCCATTTTATCCATCACCTTCCCCTCTCAACAGGCCCTAGCTCTCCCCCGCAAGCCTTCTGTCACTCAGACAACTATGGCCCAGACACCAGCCCTCAACTCTATAGATAACGAGAAACTTTTTGAAAAGGGAGTTTTTAAGGGCTTATATTTTTAAATGAAGTGTACATGTGTATTTATCGTGTGTGTGCGCGCGTGTGTGTGTGTGTGTGTGTGTGAGTGTAGGCGCCTGTGGAGGACAGAAAAGTCCATCAAATCCCCTGGAGCTGGAGTTACAGGAAGTTGTGAGCCTCCTAATATGAGTCCTAAGACCAGTAAGTGTCCTTAACTGCTGAGCCATGTCTCCAGCCCCTAGTCATGAGACCTGTTAAGAAACACCATGGACATCTTTACTCCCCCTTCTCCAGGAAAAAAAAATAACCACCTCCCTTCAGCCCTGACACTCATCCCTGCTCACCAGAGGTTTCCTCAATGGTAAATTAGCACCCATTGACTAATCTTGAAACAAAGAGGCAACCTGAGGCCAGGGATTCAGCTAGATGCACTCTCTGTTTGGTGACCCCACTTCCTGATTATTGCCAGAGGAGTCCTCACCTTTATCAAAAATCACATCCCAGGCAGCTGCATGGTCCTTCCAGATCTTAGTTCTGAAGAATCGAAAGAGTTCTGGAGGCAGGATGAGCATGGGGACACTAGTGTGGAACATCTGGTAGACAGCATTGATGAACCGCTGGGATTCAGGGTCCACGATCTCCTCCAACATTCCCAGGCGCTCCCCAAAGACAACATTGGTGATGGCTGCAGTGGGAGGCTGAGGCTGAAGACCCCCTTCCAACCTGGCTATATGAGAACCTCAGCTCCCAGAATTAGCTCCACCCACGCTCACTAAACGCAGGAGCTCTCCCTCATCCTTACTTCTCCAACGAAGAAACTGAGACCTGAACCCCAAAGGATGAACTGAGCCAGGACTAAACTGTCCAAGAGGGATTTCCCCTTGTAATTGACTTAATTCACTATGTCCCACATGAGCTGAGAGACTTGGGGTATCAGTCTGAGTTACCCAGGACTCAATCTAGTTAGAGCTAAAAGAGCACAACCACCTTCAAATTTTCTCACCTACCACATGAAGAATTTGAATGCCAACTTCATTCCATGCCCAGGGTACCCCAAATCTCCTACAGGCCTCACATGACCTCCACTAAGCCACGTGCATGCACTGTTCCCTGGTCTAAGCTGCCTGACTACCTTACCCAGTCCGAATAACTTCTAGGTGTCTTTCCACAGCCAGCTCAGATCAACCATGAAGGCCTCCTCCGTCCTGCTCAACTTCAGAGGTCTATTTCTAGAAGGAGGAGACTAGCAGCATGAAGGACCAGGCCAAGCTCTGGCTTTTGGAGGATGGTGGCATGGAAGATCTATGTTTGGGGGACCCCCACAACAGGAATGTCAGACGAGAGGAACCTGGCTACCTCCTGGGTAACAGACCGTAGAGCTATTCAAGAAGCCAATCCATACAACTGCAAGCTGGCTCCCTGGCCCCAACTCCCTCCAGCCAAGTGTAAGACCCTTACACTCAAAGGAAAAGCGGAACATGTCACCACTGATGTCCCCTGAAAATTTTCCAGAGTTCTGCTCCTTGATGCGCTTGTGCAAGACCTTGATGAAGTCATGAGCTACACCTTCTATCAGGGGCACGAAGTTCTTGATGGCGTCACGGGACATCACCTCCTGGTTTAGGACAATTCGATCTTTCTTCCAAGCTTCTGACTTCCTGGGAAAATACATGTCCACCTCATGGTCACAGAGCCCAAGCCTGGCAGAGGCACAGGATGGGCTCTCTAGTTTTCAGAGCCTGCACCATCACTGTCTCCCCTCCTCCCCAACATTCACTGTTGTCTCCTGCTCCCTCCCCGCCCTCCCTGGCCAAGAGGAGAATGGAAGAGAGCTGTCAACGGAGAACAAAAGCCTGACTGCCTTCCACACTGACAGTTGCTGCCACCACCCATCACCCACCACCCACTACCACCAAGAACTGGAAACACTTATCTCCTTTGAGTTGGCCCCCTCTAAGCCCAACTTCCATGCATTCCTCTGCCTTCTGATCCTTGAACAGCTTTGCCATTAAAGACCCTTCTCAGCCGGGCGGCGGTGGCGCACGCCTTTAATCCCAGCACTCGGGAGGCAGAGGCAGGCGGATCTCTGTGAGTTCGAGACCAGCCTGGTCTACAAGAGCTAGTTCCAGGACAGGCTCTAAAGCCATAGAGAAACCCTGTCTCGAAAAACCAAAAAAAAAAAAAAAAAAAAAAAAAAAAAAAAAAAAAAAAAAAAAAAAAGACCCTTCTCGTTCGTCTTTCTCATTCCCACACAGGTGAAGCCAACTGACCTTTTCCTCCCCAAAGTCTCTGAGAATTCACTACGTT
Source organism: Arvicola amphibius (assembly GCF_903992535.2). NCBI lineage: Eukaryota > Metazoa > Chordata > Mammalia > Rodentia > Cricetidae > Arvicola > Arvicola amphibius. Next base: position 126,351,221 of record NC_052049.1, on the reverse strand, counting down.
GGGAACCCCAGCTATTCAGAATCATTTATGAAAACCTTGATATTAGGATCTGCGCAGGTAAAGGTATTTAGCACTAAGCCTGAAGATCTGCGCTCAAGTCCTGGGATCCACATGGTGTAATAAGAGACATGACTCCCACAACATATTCTTAGACTACCACACATGTGCAATGGAGTGCATGTGTCCACACACATACACATGTATGTACACACATAAATATAATTTTTATTTAAAAATTCAATTCATGACACACATAAAAATCAACCTATGCAAAGCTCTTTCTCTAATTTGGGAGTTGGTTTGTCTAAGAATATTATTGTGAGCTGCCAAGATGGCTTACGGCTCTTGATCTTGTTCAATTCCCAGCACTCCTGTAGGGCAACTCACAACCATGTACAATAACTCCAGAGGACCCAGTGTCCTCTTCTAGCCTTCAGGGGCACCTGTATACACATGGCATGCACTCACACAGACAAACACACACATACATGAATTTAAAAAAATAAAAATAAGACCTTTTAAAAGAGAAGTTTAGAGTCTGGGGCAAAGAATGTTGTAAACTCATGGCCCCAGCCTACCTTGTCCTCCCATGGATGTCTTCACCATTTAGAGAGCTCCCAGCCTGAGTCCCTGCCCCCTTTTTGTGTATGGTTTTACTGAATCTAAATATACTCCTAAAAGATACTTTTAAAAGTATACAATTATTTCCAGATTTTTAAAACACCTGTCAGACTTGGGGGCACTTGCCTCCTCCTGTCCTCAGTTTTACGTTTCGGGAGGGTTCGGTTGTGGACCCAAGTCCACACATGGTGACTGGTACACGCTGCCATTCTCTCAGCCACCATCCTCTCAACCAGCTAGGAGGCTTCCTGTGCTTTCTAATGTTTTCTCGCAGAAGAAGCATTCTAGTCCATGTCTACTCTGTGGCATATGTTCCTAAAGTTAGAAACACTGCATGGATCACAGTCATCGTGTCCCTGGGAATAGTCAGTCTCAGGAGATAAGATCCAAGCACTGTCCACACAGAGGCCTGGTTTCTGCTCCCACCACAGCTGCCGAGAGAAGCAGCTACTCCAGAGAGCTCCAGCTTCTCCAAGGCCTTGCCAGCCCTTGATCAAGTCACATTTAAATTTTTCAGTGATGATTGGTGTGGTGGTACTTGTCTTACATCTTTAAGGGAGGCAGAGGCAGGTTGATGTCTGTAAGTTGAGGCCAACCTGGTATACATAGCAACTTTTAGGAAGTTCTAGGCTATATAGAGGAAATTGTGTGTGTGTGTGTGTGTGTGTATGTGTGTGTGTGTGTGTTATATGCATATATATATATGGTTAGGATATGTGCAGCCTAGTCTCAGATCAACACATGACTGTCCAGTGGGTTTCCTTGGGGCAAGGCACACATGGAAATTACCTCTCACTAGTCCACAGGACAGCATAGGAATTTGCAAAATTCATGCAACTTACAGACTCTTTTCTCTCTCATTATATTACTGATTCTCTGGGTGGTTTTCAGTTTTACTTTGTCAGCCTCATGCAACAGCTGTAATTTTCCCTGGAAATTCTACTCTTTCTCAAATATTTCCCTCTAAGATTAGGCAGGGGGCTAACATTTCTCAAGTCTCTTATCTGGAATTCCTAATCCTAGGAACTTTTCTGACCCAATGGAGATAGTTGGGTACACATGAGAAAACAACACTTGGGACATTAACCATGTCTCACAGTTCTGGAGAGAAGAGGAAGGTATGTACACACAGAATAGGGAAAAAGTCTCAGGAATACACACAGTGCTGACTGTTGAGAGTAAGTTACCTGGACACCAACTATAGAGTCATTGGTAGGCTCTAGTATGCTCCAAGAGGAAAAAATACAATGCAAACTTTGGGAAGGATGGATTCATCTTTACCATACACAGGAGCTTATATTGGTGGAAGAAGTATGGTATAGTGAGATGGGAAAAGGGAGCTTTATCAAAGTCTGCCTCTTACAGAGATTGAGACATGGAACCCTCTTGTAGAAAGGGGGACTGTATCAAAGCATATCTTGCAGACATGAAAGAATTGTTCGGGTTTGAATATTGTTGTTCTTAAAGCACTGTACCCGTGTCTATTACTTTTTAACTTTGTAACCACAAGTAGCTGCCAGCTGACTTAAGCGCTGTGAGTGCAGGATGTGTCTGGCTCCATATTTAGTTAGGCCTGCAAAAATGCTGAACTTTCTGTCTGGAATATGGTTATGTAGAGGGTGGAAAAGTGTATTTGGGGAAGCATAAGGGGGAACAATGGAGGCTTTCATAATGACTACAATGTATTCCTTAAAGTATGATGTATTTCTTAAAGTCAAAAATAGGAGCCAATAATAAAGCTGTTCATGTAAGCCTGGTAAGAAAAACTCTGTTAAGTATAAATAAATATAGCTTGAGCTATTCAGGGCCATTTGAGTTCAATCCACTTGGCGGTCAGATGTTTTCCTTGTGCCAATGCCCCTTCACTGCCTCAGGACCTGAACCAGAGCCGAGGCTCAACCTCAGCAATATATAAATACATTTTTCATTAAGCAGTTTGGTAGAAAACAGTGTCTACATTTCAGTGATGGATTTGCTACTTCTCACAGCTCCTGCAGGCTGTCAGGACCCCACTTTATTTGCCACTGTGCTGCTAACACCTGGCACAAGGCCTGATACTCAGCAGGTGTTTGATAAAGAGGCACTTCATGTTTAAAGCAATTAGTGAGAACTCGGCAAAGTCCTTCGCCATTCATGAAGAACCTCAGCCTGACATTTCCCCATAAGTCAGCAGCACAATTCCCTATCATCACCACCATCACCATCATCATCACCATCATCATCACCACCATCACCATCACCATCATCATCACCATCACCATCATCACCATCATCATCACCACCATCACCACCATCACCATCATCATCACCATCATCTTCACCACCATCACCACCATCATCACCATCATCATCACCACCATCACCATCATCATCACCACCATCATCACCATCATCATCACCATCATCATCATCACCACCATCATCACCATCATCACCATCATCATCACCATCATCATCACCACCATCATCACCACCATCATCACCATCATCATCACCATCATCATCACCATCATCACCACCATCATCACCATCATCATCATCACCATCATCATCACCATCATCACCACCATCATCATCACCACCATCATCACCATCATCATCACCATCATCACCACCATCATCACCATCATCACCACCATCATCACCATCATCATCACCACCATCACCATCGTCACCATCATCATCGTCACCATCATCATCACCACCATCATCACCATCATCATCACCATCATCATCACCATCATCACCACCATCATCACCACCATCATCACCATCATCGTCACCATCATCGTCACCACCATCATCACCATCATCGTCACCATCATCACCACCATCATCACCATCATCACCACCATCACCATCATCATCACCATCACCATCATCACCATCATCGTCACCATCATCACCATCATCGTCACCATCATCACCACCATCATCACCACCATCACCATCACCATCATCACCACCATCATCACCATCATCATCACCATCATTCGCCTTAAGGAGCAGGAAGATGAGAAGACCCACTCTCTCCCCCTCCAACACCCTCCATGCACACAGGGTTCACTCAGAACTCACTTAAACAGGATCCCAATGGGCCTCTGGTAATACTGGTGATAGGCAAGCCAGGGGCGCACAACGTATCGTTCTGGGTAGGGACCCTCGCGTAAAAACAGCAGCTCTGCATCTTCAGGGTCCAGAATATAAACAGATTCCACGTTGCCAAGCTTCTCCCTGGAAAAAATAAGAGAGACTGATGTTGGAACTGGGTCCGCCAGGCCTCTACACACAGTCTCGGTTTCCTCTATGAAACAGAGACAGATGTGCCTTCTTCAGTCTCATGGAACTGCTGAAGAGCCAAACGTTACACATATACCTATGACCACTTCATGAACCCTATCCTGCCTCACACAGCATAACCCAGGACCAACCCAGCCCATCCCAAACCTTCCATTTGTAACCATATCTACCCATGCTGAGTCTTCTTGTCCTGCTGGACTTGGAGCCATGGCACACTCCCATGTCACCCTAGAGTGAATGCCCTGCATCTCCCATGTTCCAGGCCAGTGGGCCCCTGTAGAACTGTAATTCAGTGTAGACACGGCCCCTCACGTAATACTTCAGGGCTGAGGCGATGACTCAGGAATTAGGAGCCTATACCACTCTTTTTTAAAAGATTTATTCATTACATATGCAGTGTTCTGCCTGCAGGCCAGAAGAGATCACCAGATCTCATTATAGATGGTTGTGAGCCACCATGTGGTTGCAAGGAATTGAACTCAGGAGATCTGGAAGAGTAGCCATTGCTCTTAACCTCTGAGCCATTGCTCCAGCTCCAAGCCTATACCATTCTTGCTGGGTCCACAGCACCCATGTTGGATAATTCCAGGGGACCCAACACCCCCTCCTGGCCTCTGAGAGCAACTGCACTTGTGCACACCCATCTCCCACCTACACACATTTACACCTAATTAAATATCCAAGCTAAAGCTTTGTTTAGTCTGTAGACATGGTTACAAATGGAAGGTTTGGGACGGGCTGGGCTGGTCCTGGGGTATGCTGTTTTAGGCAGGATAGTGTCCATGAAGTGGTCCCTCGGGAGGAGTCAGAGTGGTCATAGGTATATGTGTTGTGTTTGACTCTAAAGTTTGTTCGAAACTGCAGAAGAAAAAAGAAAATCAAGTCCCAAGTATGGATGAAGCTGACAGGTGACAGTGCCCACAGAGTGCTTTGCAGTCAGTGCCCAGGAACACACAGCTGTACGCATGACCAGGTGTCCTTCTAAGAGAAACATGAAAAAGAGAGACTCGGTGTCTAGATGAGAAGACTGGCCTAACGGCTGAGGAGAGTAATCCCAGAAGAAGCCAGTCTTCTGGATGCACCTTGATGTTACACAGGGTCTAACTCCCAGAGCTCTGAGGCAATACACTTGTGTGTGTAAGTCTCTCTCCCTCCCTACTCCTCCCCCCACCATCCCCCCTCTCTTCTCCTGTCCTCCCTCTCCTCCCTCTCCCCCCTTTATCTCTCTATCTCTGTCCTTCCATCTCTGGCTCCTTCCCTCTTGATCATTTCATCACCCTACTTCAAGTCTCCTCCCGTGTGTGGTGTGTGTGTGTGTGTGGTGTGTGTGTGTGTGTGGTGTGTGGTGTGTGTGTGTGTGTGTGTGTGTGTGGTGTGTGTGTGGTGTGTGTGGTGTGTGTGTGTGTGTGTGGTGTGTGTGTGTGGTGTGTGTGTGGTGTGTGTGTGTGTGTGTGTGGTGTGTGGTGTGTGTGGTGTGTGTGTGTGGTGTGTGTGTGGTGTGTGTGTGGTGTGTGTGGTGTGTGTGTGGTGTGTGTGTGTGGTGTGTGTGTGGTGTGTGTGGTGTGTGTGGTGTGTGTGTGGTGTGTGGTGTGTGTGTGTGTGTGTGTGGTGTGTGTGTGGGTGTGGTGTGTGTGTGTGTGTGTGTGTGTGTGTGTGTGTGTGGTGTGTGTGTGGTGTGTGTGTGTGGTGTGTGTGGTGTGTGTGTGGTGTGTGGTGTGTGTGTGTGTGTGTGTGTGGTGTGTGTGTGTGTGTGTGTGTGTGTGTGTGTGTGTGTGGTGTGGTGTGTGTGGGTGTGTGTGTGTGGTGTGTGTGTGTGTGTGTGTGTGGTGTTGTGTGTGGTGTGTGTGTGTGGTGTGTGTGTGGTGTGTGTGGTGTGTGGTGTGTGTGTGTGTGTGGTGTGTGTGTGGTGTGTGTGGTGTGTGTGTGGTGTGTGTGTGTGGTGGTGTGTGGTGTGTGTGTGGTGTGTGTGTGTGTGTGTGTGTGTGGTGTGTGTGTGTGTGGTGTGTGTGTGTGTGTGTGTGTGGTGTGTGTGTGTGTGTGGTGTGTGTGGTGTGTGTGTGTGTGTGTGGTGTGTGTGTGGTGTGTGTGTGTGTGTGGTGTGTGTGTGGTGTGTGTGTGTGTGTGTGTGTTCCTTCTCTCCTAATCTCTCCCTCCCTCTCCTTCATCCCCCTCCTGGAAAGCATGGCTTTTACCACAGACTCTAAGCCCAGGCCCAGATTCACAAGCCATGGCCTTCCTCAGCTTGTTCATGGCCTCTAGAAAACACCCCTTCAGCCGGGCGGCGGTGGCGCACGCCTTTAATCCCAGCACTCAGGAGGCAGAGGCAGGCGGATCTCTGTGAGTTCGAGACCAGCCTGGTCTACAAGAACTAGTTCCAGGACAGGCTCCAAAGCTACAGAGAAACCCTGTCTTGAAAAACCAAAAAAAAAAAAAAAAAAAAAAAAACACCCCTTCAGCGTTTTTCCAGCTTCCACTATCCAATCCCATATTTGCTACATCCTAAAAGGCCTTGAAATGCTGTCAGGATCATCAGTCTCACTCTTGAGACTTGAGCCCAGGACAATGATCTGACATCAACAGGTTACCTGAAAGACAGACACTCATCAGAACATTGTATCTAAGGGTGCTGAGGCTCAACGCTCACTTAAAGTCTGTCCTCAAAACATAGCTGTCCACACACTATGGACTACTCTACTGCTAGTTTAAATTGTCTTAAAGAGCTAAAAGGAGCCGGGCAGTGGTGGCTTTAATCTCAGCACTCAGGAGGAAGAGGCAGGTGGATCTCAGTGAATTTGAGGCCGACCTGGTCTAACAGGCTCCAAAGCTACACAGAGAAACCCTGTCTGAAAAACAAACAAACAAACAAACAAACAAACCCCAAAAGGAAAACAAAGAGAAGAGGAAAACTATTGAATGCATTGGGGAAGCAACTCCACATGACACACACAGTAGTCAGTCTTCGTGGTACTAAAGGACCATACAGGTTAAGGACGGATGGGATTTCAATGATTCACTCATGCGTCCCTGATTTTCTCAACCGTTCTCCAAAGACTGCAGGAGCATGGTACGGGGGGCGGGGGGGTGAGGGGACCATGAGGGCGGTGCTTCAAGTCCCTCCCTTTGAGCGCTTGCCACCTTCCAGTCTATAAACTAGCATCACCCTGACTGTGAAGCAAGGCATTGCACAAACGGGATTTCCAGTGCTCTACAACCTTGGTAAGCCCCTTCTCTTTCCAGAAAGTGGGGATACGGTGGGGGCGAAAACGCCAACTACGAGGGACACAGCACAACACTCAGATGAAAGTGACTGTGAGAGCGGCTGATGGAATAAGGCGCTGACTGGGGCAGCTTGACAGCAGAGCTAAGGATCTTGTCGTTTAGGAAGAAATGTATCGCCCTCCATGCTCCCTGACGACTGTGGCACCTCCCATCTCTTGAAGTAGCTCCAAAAACAGAAGAAGAAAAAAGCCCACAAGTAGCCTACAGACTTCTGACCACAAGTACTGTTGAGCGAGGATAGGCCACAGACCCTGAGATTTCAGAAGCCACGGACCACAAGGTCATTGCTCCTAGAAGATGCTTAGGAAACCAACTTGTGTGGAGTCACAAAGGGCCTGGAGCTGAGGTTGGCCCTGAAGTGGGGTGAGAGCTTAGCCAGTAGTCAGGGAACCTAAACCTAGCTCTCCCCTGAAGGTAGAGACAGCCAGCTAGTCTTTTTGTCTGGAGGACAGTAGGTGAAGGGGGCACTGGAGTTGCGTTTGCTCACAGCCCTTCCTGCAAGGAACTGTGAAAGTAGAAAGCTGATATCTTGGGGCCATAAATTGGGAGGGCCTATATGCTTCTCTTACCACCATCCCTAGGCTCGAAGAAATGAAAGAACGTAGACATAAGTCCGAGACCCCAAGCAGAACGTTTGAGCCTGTCTGGAGCCCTGTGTCTCCCATCATACCTGCCTCTGCCCTCTGCCAGGCTTACCTGTAAATGGGGCCGTACTTCTGGAAACTCTGTATTTGATGATAGTGGATTCTGTGTGTGCCATTCTTCTTCCAAAAGTGGTACAGGTTTAGCCAGCCATTGTCACTGGGGGATGGGATCTCACTGAAAGGCCGAGGACTATTAGTAGAGATGCCAGCTTCCCCTCCAATGGCCAGCACTGGACCCTGCCAGGTAGGGCTCAAGAAAGGCTGGCAGCCTTTGACCAGCACTGAGCGCAAGGAAAGTCCCTTGGCCAGCATACTGTCCGCACGACTGCCACTTCTCGCTGTGCGCCTATCTCTACCCCTAACCTCCACACTTATAACCACTAGCTCAAGGCCGGGAGAGAAGCCGAGGGAGCGCTGACCTACCCCCTCCTCCTCCGGAGGGCTGGGCCCACACAGCCCCTCCCAAACTCAGAGAGTGAACTTTCCAATGCTCTATCTGACAGATCTGTAGTCAGGATAAGCAAATACAGGCAGAAGGCTACAGGCCTCTGACGTCAGCATCCACCCTATGGGCCCCCAAGATCACTACCCTTTAGATACCTTAAAAGGCAAGTTTGCTATCTCTACCTTCAGGGGAAGAAAAGGAGGCTTAAGCCTCCTGACTGACGCTAGTTTCTTCCGGGCTCCAGGTCCTTTTCAGCACTTGGGTTTGTTCTCATTGCCCGCGGCTTTACAGGAAAAGGCCTTCTGCTGGCCGCTAGGTAGAGTTCCGGCGCTGACAAACAACCTGGAAGATGAGCAGTAGCGTGAGGTCATAGGTCAGGAGGGACTGACCACATGGCCAGCTGTGGGACAGCAGACCACTTTCTCGTGGCTCCAGGACTTACGAATGATTGATTATTAGCTGATCTTGAATAGTTCCCTAAGTCTTGAAGCTCTACTTCCTTTTTCTTCTTGTCAAACAAAACATATTCCATGTTCTCTGAACTAGCAAGTGTTGCTTTAGTATTTTCATCTTGCTTTTGAGATCCCGCCACCTCAGTGTCCCGAGTCCTGGGCTTATGTGCATGCACCACTGCGCCAGAAATGCTCTTTCTTCTTTTGCTTTTGGAAACAGGATCTTACTATGTTACCTAACCTAAGCAACCCACCTTTCTCTTCCTCCCAAGTACTGGGATTATAGGGATGTATGCTCTACCATACCCAAACTCAGCATTTTCTTCTTCAGCTCATGCTTACCTATGTCAAAACTCACTGAGCTCCATACACCCTTGTCATTGATTTAAATAGGGTCTTACCACGTAGCCCTGGCTAACCTGGAACTTGCTATGTAGATCAGGCTAACCTCAAACATACAGAGATCTACCTGCCTCTGCCTCCTAAGTGCTGAGACTGAAGGCGTGGTCACCAAGCCTAGCTCTTGGTCTGTTCAACTGTCTGTTGTTTTTTTTTTTTTTTTTTAATTTTACTGAATGTTATTCCATGAAAAGGCTAATAAAAATTTGTGGGTTTTTTTCCCAACAGATTATTCTTCTTATGAAAAACAGGGTGTCTTTAAAAAGAAAACCCCAACTCACTGAGTTAAACCCAAGCTAAGTTTTGGTGCGGCTTTTGCTCTCCTTGGGTACCATGAGATGGAGAATGGTTTGCCACTGTGGACAGAGGGCTCACGTGCTAAGAAAATGCAGGAGGCATCGGCTGTAGTGATGCTTGCCTGGGAGGCTCACAGTCAGCTGTGGCTATGAATTTGAGGCCAGTCTGGGCTATGTGAAAGTCTATCTCAAAAACTGAAAGAGATTCGGGGTAGGGAGGGAGACAGAGGGGAATGGGAATGTGTACGAATGTGTTCTGGGAGGGTAACTGGAGTCCTGTGGCCCTGAAAACTCTGTTAGCATAGGGCAGGGCAGGGACAGAAGTTCATTACAGTGGGTCCCAGAAAAGTCAACAGCCCTTCACGTTCCATCCTGCTGATTCAGGTTGGCAGCCACCTGACTCTCAACTTACTGGGCCAATTAACACAGTCCTGGCCTTCATCAAAACAGCTGAGTGTTCTGGGCCAGGCTGTCTCGGTGTGAATTCCCAAGCCTTTTCTCAGAAACTCACTGCCCTTCTTCTGAGAAAAATAAGGGAAGTCCAGGCTAGCAGGAAACAGAGGGACATGAGAGGCCAGGTGGAGGTAGGAGGGAGCAGGTAAGGCAGGCTGGAGCTGGGGCAGGGGACAGAAGCAGCCAGGGCCCACGGAGGCAGGAGGAGACTACCTTCACAGAAAGTTCTGCTAAAGGAAGGATGGGCCCCAGTAACAAGGACACGGGCCTGGTCCAGCAGCCTGAAGCTTGTCCTGCAGGCTTCTTGAACCCTGGCCTCCAGGCCCTTGATCCCGGATTTCTTTCCAAGCCCTTTAAATATGCTTTCTGTGAGTAGCAGATCAGCCTTCTAACAGAAACCAAGAGGCCTGGGTTCAGAAACTCGGAGATAGCGCCCCAGGGAAGATGACATTGAAGGGTAGCCTTGGCCAGGCCCTAAGTCTCACCTGTGTCTGTGGGACAGACCAGATGCTTGCTGTGTGCAAGGTGTTTTGCATGGTTCTTCTTCATCCTCACAGCACCCTTACTAAGGAGGTTCAAAAACTTTGCCTGAGCTACAGAGGAGGAAACTGAGGTTCAGCCAAAATGGCCACTTGCCCAGAGTCACAATGCTAACCAGCAACCCAGTAGGGATTCAAGTTTTAGTTGCTCCTGGCAGAGAACTTGACCCTCAAGCTTCCCCTCACCATGTTGCTGAGAGAAGGACCTGGGATACAAGGAAGGACAGTTGGTATCATGAGGGCACACCCTGCAAACCAGAAACCACTGGCTGGACAGCCTGATGTCACAGGGTCATTTCTCTCAGCTTCCATTGTACAAGTGAGAAAAATGAGGCCTAGGAAGGTGCACATACCTACCATGGGTCACTAGAGTATAGCAGGGGTCAGGTCTCTGCTTCCCCGTAGAGACACAAGGGAACAATCAAGGGATGGGCCTTCCCCGCTGGTGCCCTGTGTGAGCTCAGCTGCCAATCACAGCAGACTTCTGCTGAGGTTTCTTTCCAGTTGATTTTGGAGGCCAAGGCCGAGGAGGAGGAGAAGGAAGAGGAGGAGGAGGAGGAGGAGGAGGAGGAGGAGGAGGAAGAGGAGGAGGAGGAGGAGGTTTTAACCTCCTCTGGCCTTGGAGAGATTTGAAGAAACAGGAATTTCACCTTAAAACCTGATTCCTCATTATCCCTCATCCAGTTCCTCTGGGTCAGCACGGCTGACTCAGAGGAGTCTGAGTCCAGTGGTCAGACCGTGACAGATTGACTCCCAGACCTTGGCGGGTCTGGCTCCCACAAGCTCTGCAGGTCAGCGCCTCCTCCACACGCTAGGCTTTCAACCCCTCCATCCACTAAACCAAACCCATACCTATCCTCCCAGCCCATCCCAGCCCCTCCACACACCCGCACCCACCACCTTCCCAGAATGCACCCCTCAGTCACCAAGAGAGTTGTTAAATCAACAGAACTAAGCCCACCTGAGAAAATGTAGTCATCAGAAAACACACCTTCCATGTACGGTGCTGCGTGACAACCCTCTACACTAGATCTGTTTCTTATGGAAGAACATGACTTCCCTTTCTTGTCTGCTGGCAAACGATCCATTAAAGCACACACGAGGGCAGGGACTCAGTTGGTAAGGTGCTTGTCGCACAGGCGTGGAGACCCGAGTTCCAATCTCCAGCAACCATGTAAGAAGCTGGGGGCCGTGTGTGGGTACCTGTAATCTTAGCACTGGGAAAACGGCAACAGGACAGTTGCTGGGACTTATGGTTCAGCCAGCTGTGCTGAATTGGTAAGCTCCAGGTTTGGTAAGTCACCCTGTCTCAAAAGCTAAAGTAAATAGTGATTGAGAAAGACATGTGAGGTAGACGTCTGGCCTACACACACACACACACACACACACACGGGGGGGGAAGCAAGGACATGTACACAAACACACTAAATAAAACACATAAAAGACAGAGTAGATTGATGACTGCTTAAGGTTGGAAATTTGGAAGAATTTGGGGGTGATGCATAAAGAATATTGGGTTTTTTTAGGTAGTGAAGATGAAAGTGGTTTCCAGTGGACGGTCCCGATGGCTGGAAAACTGTGGCTATAAGAAAATCATTAAAGGGTCTGCAGACGTCTCAGACGTTGAGAGCACTGCTTCGATGGTGTGCGCATTGGCAGCTCACAGCCATCTGTAACTCCAGTCCCAAGGGATCTGGTGCCTTCTTCTGGCCTCTGAGACTACCATGCACGAACATGGAACACATACACTCATGTAGGTAAAACATTCACACACACAATAAAAAATAACTAAATAGTTTTTTAAAGAGGAAAACCATCAGTTGTGTACTTTAAGGGAGTCTATTGTTCTGAGCATGGAGGTGTGTCTCTGTAATCCCAGCACTAGGGAAGCTAAGGCAGGAGAATCACAAGTTCAAGGGTAGCCTGGGCTGCATAGTGATAGGCTATCCTGGACAATGGACTCTGTCTTAAGATGACAAAAAGCAAGAAGACAAACAGGTAAATTGGATGGTTTGTAAAGTCTGCCACTACACGGCTGTCACCAAGCTTGCAAACACAAAGACCTGAGTCCTCCTTACCCTTCTCTTAACGTTTATCAGGCTATGGGTCACATGCGGCCATGACAATTGTCCTTACAAAACTACGTGACCCACGATTCCGATAACATTGGAATCATTTCCAACAAATTTAAAGCAGCCTTTTTTTTAAGCAGAAAAATGAGCACTTATCATGAAGAGCTGCCACACTCCCTGAGGGAGCGACCGCTGCCCTACCAGCCACACACTTGCTGATAAAGCCAAGCTAGGGAGGGCTGTTTTGCATCACTAATGGCCTCGAGCCTGCAATGACGTCAGCCAGGAATAACTGTGGCATGAGCTTCACAAAGAAAGACAGTCATGTGGTCCTCTCTGATGATGCTAGAACAAAGGGAAGGGCCATCCAAGTGTGTGATTTTAAAACCATCCCCTTTGTTTGCTGCTACCCCATATTCCTGCCCAGGAAGGGAGTCTGGATTGCCAGGGCATTGGAGATGGTCAGATCCCATCCTTGGCAGCTGCCCTGACCCAAACTCAAGCCTCAGACCTCCCAGCCAGCTCCTCTGCTGTGGAGGTCACTCCTGAAGTGGCATATGCTCACAGCATCACAGAGTGAGCCTGAGGTTCAGCGTAGGTAGAAGAGACACGAAGGAGAGTTTTCTGGAGGCTTCCTCTGGGAACAAGCATCCTCACATCTCTAGAAGAACTTCTAGGAACCCAGCATTTCCTCCCAGACAAGGCTGGGTTGGTGCTTCACAATGTGTGGCGACTTATTCAGAAGGTTAGTGACTTTAAAACAACAAATGTTGGTTGCCAGCTGTGTCTTCTATCAGTGGCCAACCAGGAGCAGCCTAGGGTGTAAGCCTCTAACCCAGAGCTCTTCATGATGGGGCCTCTGTCACCCCAGGCTTAGCTGGAGCTTTGGGGCAAGCATTTGAGCCTTTCTTCAGGACTTCTCAGAGGCTGTTGGCAGTAGCCACTGGCTTTCCCTAGCTGTGGATCCTGGGCCTCATTCTCACCTCTAGGGCAGCTGTGTGTCCTTCCCAACATGGTAGCCATTTCCCAGCCAGACAAAAGGAGAGAGAGAGAGAGAGAGAGAGAGAGAGAGAGAGAGAGAGAGAGAGAGAGAGAGAGAGAGCGCCGAAGGCTGCGCTGAGGTAATATCACTCCTACTTTGCTGTGTTTGTAGCAACTCACCAAGCCAGGTCTACACTGAAACAGAGGAGTATGGGATCCACCTTTGAAAGAAAATGTCGAAGAATGTGCCGATGTATTTAACCCATACAGAAGAAGTCTGAAGCCCCCCAAAAACTTTCTCCTTCCTTTCCAAGATTCTAGCTTTTAAAAATTTTTCCATTTTTTCCAAAACAAAATAGAAGAAAGGATTACAACCACTGAGGCGTTAATTGGCATAACATGACAGGTGTGTTCATAACAAGAAAATTAGTCAAATTAAAGTAGGCATCATAGGAAACATTTAAAAAATGAACATATGTGACAATGGGTGTCCCTGTTCGTGGCAGGGTTGAAGGGAAGAGGACACAGATGGGCATGCATACCACAAGGTGTGGCTTTCGCAGCAAAAGTTAAAAAATGTTCCCAAATGTGTCACAATTTTGGTTCCCAGAGGTTTAATCCTACAGACTTGGACTACTCAAGTGTCTAGCTACTGAGAGGGAAAGAGATTGCATGGGCTTCTGGGAGGTCACAAGATTTATGCTAGCCAAAGCTGACCCCCACCCCGAGTTTGCTCTCTACCACAATTCTCGCCTTTTTCTGAGAAATATCAAGAAGAAACAGACACTGTGCTGTTACTGTCTCCAGGGGAAACCTGTGGCGACCGAACTACTGCCATTATTGCTGGTGCCATGAGACTCTCCAAGTTCACTTTTGTTGCTGTTAGGTCTTAGTTTGTTTTGTTTTGGGGTACTTTTTATTGTTTTTTGTTTTGTTTTGAGACCGGAACTCTGTAGCCCTAGCTGGTCTGGAATTTCCTATGTAACCCAGGCTGGCCTTGAACTCACAATGAACCACCACACCAGCAAGGCAGGTTTACCATGGTTGATGAGAAGACCACTTAAGATTCCTTTCTCTCAGAAAGTGGGACGTATACTTGAACGCATTGGCACAGGAGACCGCTTCCTAAATAGAACCTCAATAGCACAGACACTGAGAGAAACAAATAATAAATGGGACCTCCTGAAACTGAGACGCTTCTGTAATCAAAGGACAAGGTCAACAAGACAAAACAGCAGCCTACAGAATGGGAAAAGATTTTCACCAACCCCACATTGGGCAGAGGACTGATCTCCAAAATATACAAAGAACTCAAGAAACTTGACATCAAAAGAACAAATAATCCAATAAAAAAAAATGGAGTACAAACCTAAACAGAGAACTCTCAACAGATGAATCTAAAATGGCTGAAAGATACTTAATGAAATGTTCAACATCCTTAGCCACCAGAAAAATGCAAATCGAAACAACTCTAAGATTTCATCTTATACCTGTCATAATGGCCAAGATCAAGAATACTGATGACAGCTTATGCTGGAGAGGATGTGGGATAAGGGAAATACTCTTCCATTGCTGGTGGGAGTGCAACTGGTACAGCCCCTTTGGATATCAGTATGGCGATTTCTCAGAAAATTAGGAAACAACCTTCCTCAAAACCCAGTAATACCACTTTGGGATATATATACCCAAAGAATGCTCAATCGTACCACAAGGACATGTGCTCAGCTATGTTCATAGCAGTATTGTTTGTCATAGACAGAACCTGGAAACAATCTAGATGTCTCTCAATTGAAGAATGGATAAAGAAAATATGGCACATTTACACAATGGTGTACTACACAGCAGAAAAAATGACATCTTGAAATTTACAGGCAAATGGATGGATCTAGAAAAAACATATTGAGTGAGGTCACCCAGACCCAGAAAGCCAAATATAATATGTACTCACTCATAAGTGACTTTTAGATATAAACAAAGAAAAGCCAGCCTACAGTCCATTACCCAGAGAACCTAGAAACAAAGAAGACCCTAAGAGAGACCTACATGGATCTACATAGGAAGTAGAAAAAGGCAAGATCTCCTGAGTAAATTGGGAGCATGGGGGTCATGGGAGAGAGTAGAAGGGGAGAGAGGAGGAAGGGATGGTAACAGAGAAAAATGTATAGCTCAATAAAAACAAATTTAAAAAAACTAAGAAAAAAACAGCAAAAAAAATATTCCTTGTTCTCATGGGCACATGGGAGAAGAATGCCTGCCAAGTAAACTGAAGTCAAGCCTTTTCTCTCTTCTATGTGGGCTCCTTTCTTGCTCAACAGGTAGGAATCTTCAGGAAGCATTGGCCCTTCACTCTCAGGAAGAACCTGTCCAACTTAGACCAAGTTCTAGCTCTCTTTGTACCACTTCAAGTTAGTAAGTCCTTAAAGACTCTTGAACAGCAAACTTCCAGAAGACTATATTTTGGAATTGTATTTCAGATCTCTGAGTTTGAGGCCAGTCTGGTCTACACAGTGGAGTTCTGTGGCCTCTAGAGCTACATGGTAAGATCTGCCTCAAAAAAATAAAAATTAATTTTTTTAAAAAAGTGGTAAGCTTGGTTTCTGTATACATGAAGCCAGTTTTTCAATCAGGCTGTGGAAGCAGAAGGTAGAAGCAGCTTTTAGTAGGTACAGACCATTACCTTGATTCTAGTCAAAGCAAGTGCCAACAATTGTCCAAAGTCGCTGTTCGCTGTACAAAACAGCGAAGTTCATCAGTTTAGTGTGAACTTTCCTTTTAAAGGAAGCTGCAGAAAGTAAAAATGAGTGGCTGGGAATTAAAACCATTCATAATTGCCAAGGAGTGGCTCATTTAAGGGCAACAGCTGAGCATGCCCCCACCTACACGTGACAGACACTAAGATGCTACATCCAAAGCCTGACTTGGCGAGTATGACTCTCCAGTAACACCAGCAAAGAGGAGGAGCAAAGGACTATTTCTGTAATGTTTTGGTGTCCAGCTAGCAGAGTACAGACTGTTCCCAGGGCCGATGCACATTCCAGACAGAAGGAAGTGGATGCATTATTCATTCCTCTTTGCTTTTTGCTTGAGAGGAATGTTTATCTAACGTTTGGTCGTTCCAATATACTTTGAAATGATCCTCTGTTGGTTTAGACAACGGAGCAATGGCACAAAACCCACCAT
Organism: Arvicola amphibius; assembly: GCF_903992535.2. Taxonomy (NCBI): domain Eukaryota; kingdom Metazoa; phylum Chordata; class Mammalia; order Rodentia; family Cricetidae; genus Arvicola; species Arvicola amphibius. Next base: position 126,334,560 of record NC_052049.1, on the reverse strand, counting down.
CAGGTAAAAGAGAATCATCTTGTGGATTTGCTGTCCCATCCAAGTAGCTGCACAAGAGAAAGGACCTTGATTATCAAGTACATTTTAGGCCCTTCTTCCTTCAATTTTTACAAGATTCAATTTTTACAGTGGTCCATTTACTGGAGCTAAAAATTCTAGGCACCGGGCTGGAGAGATGGCTCAGTGGTTAAGAGCATTGCCTGCTCTTCCAAAGGTCCTGAGTTCAATCCCCGGCAACCACATGGTGGCTCACAACCATCTGTAATGAGGTCTAGCGCCCTCTTCTGGCCTGCAGACATACACACAGACAGAATATTGTATACATAATAAATAAATAAATATTAAAAAAAAATTCCAGGCACCAGGATGGGAACAAGATCGCCAGCCAGACACAAAGGTACAACAAAACAGAAAGCGCCTACCAGCACAGACGGTCGCAGTTAGTAGTGAGGAACAACAGGAACCCACGATGGCCTGGAAACCAGGCTCTTTCCCAGGCAGAACTGCGCTGACCATTAGCATCCCCTCTCCCATCGGCTGCTCTTCCAGACCCGCAGGGTCTACAGCCAGCACGTTGCTGTTGCTATCATTCCCTGCACCCAAGAGCAGCCTCAAGGAGTTTGAAGTCACCCTGTCACCCTTCACAGATGCTAGCAACCTGAGCACCAGCCCCAGAACCTTAATGGTCATTCTGTAGCCCCAAAGAACCAATTTCTAGATAGATGTAAAGAAAGACACCAGCCCCTTAATGCCCATGTGAACTAAGCCAGCCCTAGGCCAGGACTTCTTTGAAACTTCACAGTTGTATGGCACATCCTGCTTAGTGGTCCAGGATGCTTAATTTCTGATGTTTGAATCCCATCCGGAGCCTGGTTGGGATGAAGGTGGCAGTCTTGAAACTCATGTGACACCAGTCATCCATGAACTTTACAGGAGTCACTTCCCTCCCTGGGAGACATCCAGGACACTACAATCAGCTCAGCAGGCACAAGGAGACGTTGAGCTCTCATTTATTTGATGAGGACACCTGAGGAGAACACTCAGCTAATAGGAAACTCACAGACATATGTAGCATGTTCCCAGACAGAATACTCAAACACCAGGTTTTCCTAGATCAAAGCCAGTCTCTCCCTCAGAAACCCATTGTCTAGGCTGAGATCAGGCCTCAATGGCTCTTTCGCCTTGCAGGCTTTTAACCTACTGTTCAGACAGTGAGACACCAGTGTGCAATAAGAAAGGGCAAGTGTTTCTTCATATTTATGGAAAAATTAACATACACACACACACCAAAAGGATCATTAAGAAAGGAGTTTTATTGGCTGAATAAGATTTGGATAGATTTTTTTAAATGCAAATCACAGGCTTTAAGAAGATAGAAATATATTGTCTCTTACATAAAAGAAGTCCAAAGATAGTCTACCTAGAGCTGGTGAGGGGTCCTCCCCCAACCCTAGACTCCATCATCCTACTTGTCCACGTGAGCACTTGTCTGCACCCCCACAGCGATTCCACAGCCCGCAATGCTGCCAGAACCCTCACCACGTTATTGACCAGAGGAAGAGGAAGTGGTAAAGAAGCCAGCCTGGGCTACAAAGTGAGACCTGTTGAAAGAAAGAAGGGGGGAAGAAGGGAAGATAAGAGAGAGAGGACAGGATAGGGAAGGAGACAGAGAGGAAGAACAGGAAAGGAAGGGAGACAAAGAAGGCAAGGGGGACCCTTCCCACACAGCTAGCTCGCTTTAGCAGTCTACCCTGAACCCCCACACAAGGCCACCCATCTCACTGGTCACAACTTAACCATGTGATATCACCCAGCTACACAGAGCCTAGCAAGAGTGGTGTTTTGGTGCTAGTATGCCCACCAGGCTACCTGGCCTTGGTAGTTTAGGCCACATTGGGAAAGAATGGAAGCAAAGACTACATGCTTGAGCTTATGCTGTGTCACTGAGAGTGACATTCTGTCGACAATTCTCACTTGTGAAGCACCACTTCCATGGCAAAGACTCCAAAACCACAAAAGTGAGCCCCAAGTTACCTCCCTCCCTGGAGGGGGCAATTCTAATTGCAAGTGAATAGGCATGGTTGGTCAGTCATAGCCCCTTCCAGAACTTTCTGGGGTTGTTTTTGAGGCAGGCTCCCGAGCCCAAGGCTAGTCTTGAACTCATGTAGCAGAGGATGACCTCCAAATTCTGACCCTTTCATTTTTACCACCCAGCAATCAAGATTCAGGCACACTGGTTTACTGAGTGCTGGGGATGGAAGCCAAGGTTGTGTGCATGGCAGGCAAGCACTCTCCCGGGTTCTATTCCCCATGCCCCTTCCAGAAATTTCTTAAGTTCTTACTTGGGGATGGGGGGGAAGAGGGAAGTCAATGGTGAAAATGAAGCCAGAGATGGAAGAATGGAGAGGGGACCCATACAATGCTCCACTGGTCACTATCAGGACCCTCGTTCTTGTGTCATGGCTCCAGAGATCCAGGTGCACCCCTGTCTTTCTGATAAATCTCTTATCTGTGTCCTCAGCTCCACCTAAGATTCTTTCATGATTCCAGCTACCTTTCCCTTTCCACCAGGGACGACCTCCTATGTTTATAACACGTTATATAATCATGTTAGAATTCTTTGTGGAGCCGATGGCAGAAATCCAGCTGAAACTAGATAAAACAAAAATGAATACATAAATAAAGAGTCATGGAAATAAATTTGAAAAGTTCAAGGGCAGAAGTTAGCACACCAAAGGAAGCTGCTGGCTCAAATGTTCGGCTTGTATTCCTGCCTCCTATTCTTTCTTCCTTGTTGCCCGCTTTCTCCTGTAGGAAACCACACATAGCCAGAAAGAAACACAGGGATCTCCCCCAATCCCAAGGTCCTGGAAACTCCTCTAACTAAGACATAGAAGGGGGCTGGAGAGATGGCTCAGTGGTTAAGAGCATTGCCTGCTCTTCCAAAGGTCCTGAGTTCAATTCCCAGCAACCACATGGTGGCTCACAACCACCTATAATGAGGTCTGGCACCCTCTTCTGGCCTTCAGGCATACATGAAGTCAGAATATTGTATACATAATAAATAAATATAAAAAGAAGGACATAAGCCGGGTGATGGTGGCACACGCCTTTAATCCCAGCACTCGGGAGGCAGAGGCAGGCGGATCTCTGTGAGTTCGAGACCAGCCTGGTCTACAAGAGCTAGTTCCAGGACAGGCTCCAAAGCTACAGAGAAACCCTGTCTCGAAAAACAAAAAACAAACAAACAAAAAAAAAAAGAAGGACATAGAAGGACCACCCTCTCCGGTGCCCATGATCTCACTGAGAAACTGACTGACCAGTTTGAGTCACATGCATAGCCCTTGCCGAGTCACAGTGGACAGGGTTCTGGCACCTAATAGGCAAGGCCTGAAAGCCCAGACCAGACAGCACCTTGGGGTTGATTGGGCCTCAAGAGCCCTATAAGAAAAGAGAAGAGAACATCCCTTCAGCACATACTGCAGACATAATGGCACGATTTTGTTTTATGAAACAAACAACGGGTTTGGGGCCAGGTGGACTTGGGTTCAAATCTTAGTTCAACCACTGAGTAATTGTGTGGTTTCAGGAAAGTCACTTGAGCTATGTGTAGACAGAACTTTCTGTCCTACCTGGTCCTGCAGCCATTCAGTCCCAAAGAAACACACAGAGGCTTATATTAATTATAAACTCTTTGGCCTGTTAGCTAAGACTTATTATTAACTAGCTCTTACAACTTAAATTAACCCATAATTCTTATCTGTGTTTAGCCATATGGTTTGGTACCTTTTCTCAGTGAGGCATTCTTATCTTGTTTCCTCTGCTTCTGACTGGTGATTGACTCCCTGCCTTTCCTCTTCCCAGAATTCTTCTAGTCTGGTTCTCCTGCTTATACTTCCTGCCTGGCTACTGGCCAATCAGTGTTTTATTAAACCAATACAAGTGACAAATCTTTACAGTATACAAGAGTATTATCCCACAGCAGCCATGTGAGAATTAATGTTTTCATCTCCAAAATGGATATAATCACACCTGTCTGTTGAGGTTGTGGCAAGGATTTCTGGGGACAATGAAGTGTTTGGAAAGGGTCACATGTTCTCAAGATAGCATATGTAACCTCACTAATCTAAAGGTCACCCATTGTGTCTGGGCTTGGTGTTTAGACCCTCTGTAAATGAAAGCCAATTACCTCAGGGCTAGAGAAGTGGTTCAGTGGTTTAGAGCAATCCTGCTTTTACAGAGAGCCAGAGTCTGTTCCCAGCACTGATAACTGTCTGTAACTCCAGCTCCAGGGCATCCAACACCCTCTTCTGGCCTCCTTGGACACCCACACTTACGTGCCCATAACCCCCCCCCACACATAATCATAATTAAATATAAAATAAATCTTAGGTGGTTGGAGAGATGGCTCAGAGGTTAAGAGCACTGACTGCTCTTCCAGAGGTCCTGAGTTCAATTCCCAGCAACCACATGGTGGCTCACAACCATCTATAATGAGATCTGGTGCCCTCTTCTGGCATGCAAGCTTACAGGGAAGGAATGTTGTATACATAATAAATAAATAAATCTTTTAAAAAATAAAAATAAATAAATAAATAAATAAATAAATCTTAGGGTGTCTCTTTTCCTGTTAGCGTCCATGGGACCAGCTCCAGGCGTTCCATTAAATCACACATCAGCTCCCCTACACACACATCCCACCTGGCAATCCTCCTAGCAGAACAAGTTATTGAAGACTCAGTGAACCCAGACATGTACAACAAGCCCTAGAAAAGAGCATGGCTTTACTAATCCTAAATCACAGTGTGTGACTGCTAAACCCTTTATATTATTATTGCCACTCAGTTCGTGTGTGTGTGTGTGTGTGTGTGTAGTGTGTGTGATGTGTGCTGTCTGTGTATACACATGCATGCAGGTGTGTTTGCCCATTCAGGCACATATATATGGAGACCAGAGACTGACAACCTAATGTATTCTTCAAATGCATCTCCAGGTTTGGTTTTGTTGTTTGTTTTGAGACAGGGTCTCTCAATGAACCTGCAACTCAGTTTTGGCTAGACTGGCCAGCAAGTCCCTGGGGGTCTTTACCTCCCACACTTGGGCTCTCGATGCTATCACACCTACCTTTTTCCTTTTCAGGTGAGGACTGGGGTTCTGAACTTAGACCCTTATGCTTGCACAGCAAGCACCTCATCCACTTGTCTCCCAGCCCATCACACTCAGTTGCTTTTGCTTCCCTGTCTGTCTGCTTATCTATATCTAATCTCTCTGTCCATTGCTTCTGTTTCCGTCTCTCTCCTCCAGTCCCTTCCCTTCCTTTTCCTTCCTCCCTTCACCTTGGGAAGGTATACCTGTTAGCTTTTGCCAACTTGACACATACTAAGTCACCTAGGATCAGGGAAACTCATTTAAGGCATTTCCTCCATCAGACTGGCCTATGTCTATGGGGCATTTTCTTTATGGATGGTTGATATGGGAGGACCCAGACCACTGTGAGCAGTAAAAACATTGGGAGCAAGCCAGTTAGCAGCATTCCTCCATGGCCTTCTCAGTTCCTGTTTCCAGGGTCCTGCCTTGAGCTCCTGACTTCCCTTCATGATGGACTCTAACCTGTAAAGTATAATAAACCCTGCCAGGTGATGACAACACCTTTAATCCCAGCACTTGGGAGGCGGAGCCAGATGGATCTCTGAATTCAAGGCCAGCTTGCTCTACAGAGTGAATTCCAGGACTGACTCTATAGCTACTGAGAAACCCTGTCTTGAAAAACAAATTAATAAATAGAAAGAAAGATAAGCCCTTTCTTCCCCAAGTTGCTTTTGGTCATGGTGTTCACCACAGCAAGATGACGCAAACTAGGGCAGACAGTCATGTGGCCCCTGGAGAGTAGAGAGGCTTTTCCTGAGGAAAGAATGAAGCATGGTCTTCCTGCCCAGGCAGGGGGGCTTATAACAACTGACCGGTTCGCGTTTTAAAGGAAAGAAAAGGAGCCCCACCTTGGCGACTCCTCCACTTACCCATCTTACCTGTTTGTTTCCACTCTTTCTCTTTCTTCTGAGATGGGGTCTCAAACTCCTCGCTCACATGATCCTCCTGCCTTAGTCCCATAAGCACCTGAGACTCCCTATGAGTACCTCGTGCCTCATAGGACTTAGTCTCTCTTCCTTGCTATGGTGGGGACCAACCTGAGGCCGTGTCCAGGCTGAACAAGCTCCCTATACTCAGCTACACCTCCAGCCCTTGGAACTATTTTTTTTAACGGATCCTGATCTATTCCTCTGTCCAGAAAAAGCAAAAGGAAAGAAGATATAAAATACAGTTGACAGAAATTTTGGGATGAGTGAGGATTTGGAGGTTAAGGCAGGGGGAGATATGACCTGGAAACTACCAATTGAGTCAAACACAGAGACTGAAAAAGTCAAAGGACTTTATTTGGAGTCTTAGCAATGGCAGTTCAGGAAATGTGAGCTCCAAATATCTGAATCACTGATCCAAAAAAGATAAGGAAGGCAGGAGATGTCGATTTCTTACAAAGTCATTGCGAGATTCTTTGAGGGAGCATCTTCTGCTGGAGTTGAGAACAAGCGTGTGATGGGGACAATGTGGCAGCTAAAAGATAAAGAACAGAATGTAGGCACTTGGTGACAACATCCACAGAGTGAGGATTAATAACCCTTTGATGTGTCCCTAAGACACCTGCAGGCAAAGGGTGGCCAGCTTCACACACACACACACACACACACACACACACACACAGAGCAATAGCTGGGATGTATACACACACACACACAGAGCAATAGCTGGGATGTACACACACACACACACACACACACACAGAGCAATAGCTGGGATGTATACACACACACACAGAGCAATAATTGGGATGTATACACACACACAGAGCAATAGCTGAGATGTACACACACACACACACACACAGAGCAATAGCTGGGATGTATACACACACACACACAGCAATAGCTGGGATGTATACACACACACACAGCAATAGCTGGGATGTACACACACACAGAGAGAGCAATAGCTGGGATGTACACACACACACACCACATACATACACACAGAGAGAGCAATAGCTGGGATGTACACACACACACACACACACACACACACACACACCACATACATACACACAGAGAGAACAATAGCCGGGATGTGGCCATTGCCTCCCTGCACCAGCAAAGTTTTCACCCAGTGAAATTTTCACCCAGAGCATATTCCCAGCTAGGAACGCTGCGTGACACTTCCAAGGCCGAGCCCCAGCCCCACCCGCTGCAGCAGCCTACAAGAACATACCCACCTGAATTTCCCGTGGGTTGACCTGCAGCCTAAGCACTGATCTTCAGTCACTGGCCCTGCTCTGCACCTCCTTGCTCCCCAGCTAGAGAGATGAATGGTCACAGCAGCATACTGCTGCCAGGATGCAGGGAGGACACCATCTCTGTACCCAGTCCCTAATGGCCCACCTGTCTCCTTCACAGGTACTGGTAGCTCAGCATCCCTGTAAGCCTGGGCTTTGAACTCCAGGCTACTTCCCTCCCCATAGAGGCATGTGCTAAATAAAATACTAAACTTTGCTCCGAAGTTGTTGTTTTTCTAAGGATAGTTACAATTTTTCTCTTGAAACTATTCAGCTAGAAGCAGCTGCTTTGTAATTGGGACTTCACAAAGAGAATCCTAGCCCACACATTCTTTCAAATGTAATGAAACTTTTATGGATACTAAATTTAAGAATTAATGAGGTTGATAAAATGTTACAGTTGGGTATTTTATTAGGAATTTATTGGTTTTCATTTGGGCAGGATTCTTATTTTAGGGCCAAGCATTTTTTTCTGTCATGCTCACGTGGGCCTCTGAGGATGACTGGTACTGAGCTCCTTAGTGAGCAGACCCGGAGCCCTATGTACACACACATACTGTACTCTTACACACACACCATACACTGCACACATACTACACACACACATACACACACCATATACATACATACACATACACCATACAGACACTGTGCCCTTACACACCACACACACACCACACATACATACCAGACTCACATATATACATACACCACACACACTGTGTCTTTACCCATACCACACACACAAACCACACACACACACCATCACACCATCTCACCACACACACATACCTGACTCACATATATATATACATACAGCACACACACACACCATGCCCTTACATACATACACACTTATGCCTCAGCGGTACCTTGGTGGCAGAGGATTTGGCAAGTCAAAACAGGGACCCAGAAGCAACGTCATGTCACTTCATGTGACAGGAGTACTATTTTTTAAGACTTATTTTTATTTTTTATGCATATGTGTCTATGTGCCACGTCTGTAAGGGTGCCTAGGGAGGCCAAAAGAGGTCACTGGACCCCTTGAGCTGGAATTGCAAACAATCATGAGCCACTCAGGTGGGTGCTGGAACCAATGCAGCTCCTCTGAAGAGCAACGAGCACTCTTAAGTAATAAGCCATCCTCCTCTCCATGCCCCAACAGAGTACATCTTTACTGCAACCAGTGGCTAAAGCTGCAAAGGGCACAGAACCCCAGACAAGTGGTTCTCAGGACCAGCATGGCCGTTTCTTCCCTCCCGGAGAGTGGGTCCTAGGCTAAAGGGGAGGCCACACGCCCTGGGTTCCTAGAGGACACAGAGAAGTTGCTGGTGCTTTTTCTGTGACTGAGGGTCTACCTGCCAAGCAGGCGGCACTGGTGTGAGTTGACAGGAGAGGCTTCTGCATGGCACAAGGACAGTGCCCTGAAGGAGGACTTTGAAAGGCAGACACTGGACACAAGGGCACAGTACCCAGCCTCCCTTCAAATCCAGATGGAAGGATGGAGTGAGTCAACCTTCACCCATATCTATGGCAAGGACTGAGGCAGAGAAAAAACGTTGCTCCTGTCTTAGATATCCAGGGAGCCGAAAGCCTTCATTTTAACGATGATCTAATGAAATGCAATTTCTCGCCACTTGGTGGAGCCATTGTCCATAATAACAGAGTTGGGCCGCGATGCTCTACAACTGGGATCTAAAAGAAGTCAGTTCGGGAGACAGTACTGAGGAACACTGGACTATTTCAGAGTTCTTCCGGAAGACCAGATAAGGGCATAGGACAGAAAACTCCGACTCTGTCTAGACCCACAGTAAAAACTAGGTGGACTCAAAGCTGACCCTAGCAGTCCCAAACCCCCACTTAACAGATGTCTGATGCCCTGACAGACAGTCAAGAGGAGTTGGCCAGGTATGCCTGCGCGCAGCTGCTCCCAGTTCCAGCTTCTGCAGCTGGAGAGAGCACGCAGGAAGCCAAGTATCACCTTCAGGAAGGGCGATCCTAAAACCGGAGATTGGGGTACTCGCCAGACCTCAAAGTATACATTTGCACAGGCCCTCCGGAGGCCATCGCCTTCAGTCCCGCCCGGGGTGTAACCGCACTGTACTCAGCGGAGCTTAAGGCTTTGCATAGCAGACTCTGCTGAGCGAAGCCCCTCACAGGCAGGTGAAGGGGGCGGAGCTCGGACCCTAGAGGCTTCCTCATTGGATGTAGGGGTTGCTGGGGTTCTGACGGGTTGGGGGATGGTGGGTAGCTGAGAAGGAGGGGGTAGAACCTGAATGAACTGAAAGATGTGGGTTTTGAAAGGACTGTGGGGGAGGGGAGGGGGCGGAGGTGCAGAAAGCTGGTGCAGGTGCGGCGGAATCTTAGTTGGCATCATCTAGAGTGGCCATTAACCATGTTGTCCTCAGGCACACGAGCACATGGCCCCACAATTGCTCGGAAAGAACCAAGCTCCCCCCATCTTTTGTGGTGATCCTTTCTCTGCTCAGAAAGAACCAAGCTCCCCCCATCTTTTGCGGTGATCCTTTCTCTTCTCACCTGGTTGTGAGAGTTCATTATGGATCCATAGTTACTCACAGAGTCCCTGTTGTGTACAGATTCGGAACCAGGTGACGGAGGAAAAAGCTGTGTGGTGGATGAGTGTGCCCCTAAAGCGCCTTACTCCTTTACCCCAGGGAATACGGAGATCAAGCTGGAACTGCACTGGAAGCTTCCTTCCTACCGACTGGCCTTTGTTGGGCAGAAAGAGCTACACAGGCTGCGGAGGGAGAATTGTCATTGTTAGTCTTACTCGCTGTGGACCCTGCCTGCAACGGTACCAACCAACCAGGCAAGATGAGTCCACTGGGCAGGAGTAGCTTGTCTGCCATGCGCCCTGCATAGGGGGCGCATCTGGTCCTGTAAACCCCCCCCCCCCATCAAAAGTCAGTGGCTGGGGAGGACATAGTGAAGAAGTTACAGCTATTGTTTGGCTAAGTGAACACGATGTGTCTGTCAAAGTTGCCTTCCAAACAGCTACGTTTATGCCCCTAGAATTGCTGCTGCTAACAGCTTTGGTCAGAGAAACGTACATAACCGGTCAATACTGAATGCCCAGCTATGAACAGGGCAGCTACATCCGTCCCCCAGCCCCGCCGCTTCACACGCTCACCTCAAGGCACGTTGCCCAGGGAGGGACAAAGAAGACATAAGATATGAAAGAGAGCAGGGGTGGGGAGAAGTGTGAAACGGTGACTTCCAGGCGTGACATGGCTGTTTACACTTGAACTGACACTACATGTCATCCTCTGGACAAGATTGAGTCCACTGACACCCTGTCATGGGGTTAGGACTTATGGGATCCCAGCCCTCACCAAGGATGTATACACGGTTAACAACTGATGCGAAAGAAACATTTCCTTCAGTGGTCTAGTCACTCACTGGTAAGGTGTCCACGCTGTTGCAAACAACCCCAATGAAACTCACCAGGATGGACACACACAGACACACACACAGACACAAAGACACACACACACACACACACACACGCACGCACGCACGCACGCACGCACGCATGCACGCACGGTTGGGGAGAGAAAGGGAGTGGGAAGGGCACAGAGAGTGCAATGGGAACGGCTGTGATGGAAATGTGTACACATGTGAAATGTGGCAATGAAGCCCATTATTATGTATAATTAACATGTGCTAATAACATTTTTTAGAAAGATTAACCATCTCAAAAATAATTCTTGCATTGGAAACTTAATCCCTAATGCAACAGTAATGGGAGACGAAGCCTGTAAGAGGTAATTAGGGAGCTAAGACCCTATCTCAAAATAATGACAGTACTAACAGTGGATAGGGCTTGAGGGCTCTGCCCTTGAGAAGGATGCTTCTGTATCAGAGGTGAGCTCCTCTTGCTCCTCCATGTCCCTGCTGCCCTTTCACCTTCCACGAAGGCACGGTGTTCGGATGGGAGCCCTCACCCTCGAGCTTCGAAGCCTCCAGACCTGGAAGAAGGAATTCTATTCTATGCTCTGTGGCAAGGATGCTGCTACAGCATAAAGCAGACAGACGGGCCAGGAGCCAAACACACAAGGTCGCAGTGTTATTGTTGTAGGACAGAGGATAAGAACTTGTTGGGTGGTGGATGGGCTCTGAGTTTGAGACCATCCTGGTCTATAGAGCAAGTTCCAGGACAGCCAGGGCTACACAGAGAAACCCTTTCTCAAAAGGAAAGGAACAGAGAAACCCTTTCTCAAGGAAAGGAAAGGAAAGGAAAGGAAAGGAAAGGAAAGGAAAGGAAAGGAAAGGAAAGGAAAGGAAAGGAAAGGAAAGGAAAAGAGGAGGAGGAGGAGAAGTAAGGAAGGGAAGAAAGAAGGAAGGAAGAGAGGGGGTGAGAGAGAGAGAACTTGAGAAAGGCTGGCAGTTACCTCCAAGTTTGGAGGATCTTAAGCGACAGGTAAGGATGCTGGCAGGAGTGTGTTAGGTTAGGTTTCAGGTAAAATTTACCAAGCGTCAATTGTCAATGTCAGGAAGGAAAAAGTCCAAAGGCTTTGTTGCATTTTCACCGCATTTTAACTACAGTTACAAAAGAAGAAAAACTGGCAACTCACAGATGAGTTCTATCTGGGCTGAAGAGGACAGAGTTCTTGAGTCTATACAAAAGTCAGCCACTTCTTAAATGACAAATTTCCATTGAAATCTGAAGAAAGAAATGGTCTCTGCAGACAAGTTTAGTGTTCCAAGGACAATACTGATGAGTTCCACTAGAGGGCAGCAGAAAATGGGAGAGGAAAAGCCCTGGGCAAGTTCCCACCAACTCAGGTGGGACGTGGGAAGCTTGATAAAAACAGTTCCGATAGAGTCTGCCTGTTTCAGGTGGTTAGTTGAGGCCAGTCATCTAAGTGATTTATATGATGTTAACTCGCTCAATTCTCCCAGAAGCCCTATGTGGAAGATGCAATCACACTTCATTTGTTCTGCAGATGAAGACAGGGAGGCAGACACAGGATCAGGGAGTAAATGTGGGACATGAGCTCCAGGGCCAAGCAACATGCCTCAGTCTGAGTAATGCTCCTTACTTCAAAGAGGGAGACTAGAAAGACAGACAAAATAGCGGGGATCTCCATAGACGTAGTTCCGTAGGGCTCTTTAAAGCCTGTTCCAAAAGGAGGTGAAGACTGAGCAGTCAGGAAAGATCAGAAATCCTGGGTTCCCCCTCATAGAAACCCCATGTGCCTCGTGGGGGCCAAAGCCACCCCTCCTACCCCCACCCACCCCTTCTCTGCCACTGTACCTACCGTTATAGACCTGCCACCTGTCACTGTTCCTTTCTGGCTAGAATGTGTGAAGCCAGGTTTAACCTATCCCCTCTACTGTCCCCTGGCTCAGGCAGCCAGCAGCTTTAACTGCTACCGAGAGACTGTGGTCTGAGAAGGAGGGGAAGGGTGGTTGGGGTCTCCCCCACCAGCCTAGGGCCTACCAACACAGGCCCCTTCTGTAGGTCCTGCCTGTGTTCCTTCAAAAGCCCCAAGTGAAAAGCCAAACACAGGGCACACCCTTTTAATCTCAGCTCTCGGGAGGCAGAGGCGTTTGGAGCTCTATTAGTTCAAGGCCAGCCTGGTTGATGTAGGAGTTATGGGACAGCCAGAGTTGCATAGTGAGACCCTGTTTCAAAACACACACACACACACACACACAAATTTAAGCCCTAAGTAAAGTCAGGCAAAAGTGGCTGTAGTTTCAAGCCTGAGGCCCAATTATTTCTGAGTTAAGTTCTTGTTTTCCTGGTTTGGCAACCATTACTGAGCCACTCCTGTTGCACATGCTCTGTGCTAGTCCCAGAGTTTATGAAAGGGGCTTCTCTGGTGAACAAGCTGTCTGCCCCTTTCGTCTTCAGTGAGTTCTGTGCTCACCTCGGGTTCAAGGGCCCCTTGGAACTTTATGCCTGAGTACCCAAATCTATGTCTCCACTATGGAGCTGCTCAGCCTGTCCTGTGCATGGCAGACAGTCTTCACCCCTGAGATGCCTGTTGGCAGCAGGCCCAGTTTCAAAGCCTTTCCACCCATCTTCCTGCTGCGGCCTGGTGAAGAGGGGTATCGGAAGGTGGCATCTTGCCCAGACCATTTGGGGCAGGAAGAGGCAGGACCTTTCCTGGGCCCAGCTGCCTGTGAATCCTGCCCAAACCACCCACACCTACCTGGTTTTCTGGGGCCCTGCAGCCCTTGCCTGGACTAGCAGCTCTCCCACCTAACTCACAGACCCCTTCCACGGGACTCACCGGTACTCACCTGGAGCCGGCCCTGATGGCAGCTGTTAAGAACAGGTAATGGAACATTCAGGGACAATACCTACACTCTCACTCCTCTTGTTCCAATCCTCTGAGCCCCTGCACCGAGTCAGGCCTACTATGAGACTACAAGGTCAAAGGTGAGCCAATGGAAGCTGGAGACTTCAACAACCTTCTCTCTCTGGTCTCAGGGGTGGGAAGGGTAGGGGTGAGGACTGCAGTGTATATATTCCTACCACATCAGGCCAGGAGCCCCCGGGTAACACCTCCAGACCCTAAGTGGGTTTACACCACCATCAGTGGGTTCTCCACCGCCAGATACAAATAACCTATATGCGCAGATAATTGGAAAATGCAGCAAGTTAGAAAACGATGTTTCCAGTGTGTATAAATATATTTAATTATAAGTTTACGTAACTTAATTATTAACAGGAGCTGTGTTTAACAACCTGCTCACAAAATCCCTGAAAACAATTCCCAGTTCTCAGGTTCACACAAGCTGGCACGGCCCCTGCTGGAAACTGAAGAAGACAGATCCACTCAAGGCAGGGTGCTCAAGGGGGGGGGCTTGGTGGTGGAAGAGTCACCATACCCCAGAGAGGGGACAAGGGGTAAGCCAAGCTTGGTGGGAGGAGGTGGCGGGAAAGGAGAGAGAGTTTGGCATAGAACAGAAACCAAAGTTGTGAGGCTGTCTCTCTGGCTGAGAGGACATCTGGGTTCCACCCTGGTTCTGCTACTGATGCTCTGTCACTTTGGCCAAGTCCCCACTCTCCTCTAGGCTTCTCCCCTCTGTCATACTAGGGCCAGAAGGCAGATGGCCTCCAGGCCTGTGGGGGTGTCTAGAGCCCCTGGGGATCTGTGGAGGGGCCTGGTGTCTGGCTCTTGACACTCGTAGTAGGCATCTGGCCCACAGTAGATGCTCAGTAGCCAAATCTCTCCTCTCCCTTCAGCCAGTTCCCCCAGGTGATCACCGAAACTCCTGGCTTAGCTGCTGGCTTGTAACTATAATTACAGTCATTTCTAGAACACTTTGCTGCCTCCCCTAATTACTGAGCCCATGCGATTCCAATTACACATCTAAAGAAACATGTCAGGAGCCCCTCCCGGAGGCCAATCTGGGATTGCAGCCCCTAAGGCCAGCTGGGATGTCGCAGGAGCCCTTCCCCTGCTTCTCCCTCAGTGTCAACCAGGCAGGAAGTCTTCAGCCCACCCAGTCCTGAATGGATATGGGATGAAGGAGCCAGACGAAACGCCCCAGCAGAGGCCTTGCGTCTAGAAAGAAAGAGAACTCTCCTGGCCAAGTGGAAAACCTCTGCCCACGCATTAGTTGACTCTCCAAGAGCTGGGATCACCACTGGGGTGCAGCTGAGTAAAGCTTAGAAAGTAGCCTCTGGTTCTGAGTCTGTTGTTACCACCCACAGGATGAGGCACCCATCCTTCAGAGAGGCTGGGCCATTCACACCTGCTGGGGCAGAAGATCAGCCTCCTCCAGAGAAAGTCTCATTGTTCAGGACTCTGGAGGATGCTGTTTCTCACATCAAAACAAGCCTCCCACAGGGTGTACTAACTAACACAGGCCCTTAGTCCAGCACTCAGAAGGCAGAGGCTGACAGGTCTCTGTGGGTTCGAGACCAGTCTTGTCTGCATAGCCAGTTTCAGCCAGTCGGGAATGCTCAATAAGACCTTGTCTCAAAACTGAGAGAAAGAGGGAAGGAGGGAGAGAGAGGAAAGAAAAGGAAAGGAGAGGAGAGGAGAGGAAAGGAAAGGAAAGGAAAGGAAGAGAAAATATAAAACAAAAAACAAGTATCCCATGGGACTGGAGAGATGACTCAGCAGTTAAGAGCACTGGCTGCTCTTCCAGAGGTCCTGAGTTCAATTCCCAGCAACCACATGGTGACTCACAACCATCTATAATGGGATCTGATGCCCTCTTCTGGTATGCAGGTGTATATGTAGACAGAGCACTCATACATTAAAAAAAATAATAATAAACTTCAAAAAAAAGTAGAAATCTTAATTTTTTAAAAAAAAGCAGCCCTCCACACAGCTCCTACCCACAGGTTCCCTCAACTCTCTGGTATCTACCCATCCCTCACACATGGTCCTCTATCCCTCTCTCAATCATAGCCCTCTACCCCTCCTCCCATGGCCCAGTCAGCATGGCAGCCCCAGACTCTCATCTCACAAGCTCAACCCCACCAGCCTTCTCTGCCCCCATCACACCTAAGCTATTTTATCTCACCTCCACAGCCCCAAACCCAAGCAGAGTCCCCAGCCACCCTCATCCTAAACCTCTGTTAGGAGTCTGTATGAATCTGACCTCCTCCCCCTTCACAGGCCCTGAGGAGCAGTACAGTGTGGAGGTTGGGCTCCAGATCCAGCAGATGCCACCCCAGCTCCTCCACTCACCCACTGTGTGGCTTTGAGGAACTTTAACCTCTCTGTGCTTTTTTGTCTTAAGCAGGTACCTATTCCCAGGGTTGCCTGTGAACGCTTAGGAAACTCAGAGTGGCCAATGGGATGGGAGGAAGGAAGGGCATAGAGTGAAGTAGAAAGAGACCCAGGTCTAAGAGCCTAAGGCTATTAGTACTCATTAAAGCCTAAGAATTGTCACCTGGGACAAGGGACGAGCTTTCCGAATAAAGTCCGAAGTCTCTGGTCACCTTATACAGTTCCCAGGAGATGTCTGCAGAGACAACCTGTCATGCCATGGGGTGCTGGCGGGGGGGGGGGGGGTCTCGCCTATGTGGACACATTTAAGGAGTGGAGCCATGCCAGGCAGGATCTTCTCTTCTCATCAGACTCTGGGCCTCTCTCACCACCCAGGACCAGGATGCCATCTGACTTCCGACCTGTGCCAAAGAGTCTGTAGGCAGTATCTAGAAGGTGGGGCGGAGGGGGAATACCGCTTGGTTTTTTTGTTTGGTTTGGTTTGGTTTTGGTTTGGTTTTTGGTTGTTGTTGTTGTTGTTGTTGTTGTTGTTGTTTGTCAACTTGACCCAGGCTAGAGTCACTGGGACGAGGGAATATCCTGAGGAATTGCCTCCCTCAGTCGGACCTGTAGGAAAGCCTGTGGAGCATCTTTTTAGCGTAGGAGGGTGCAGCCCACTGTGAGCAGCCTCACTCCTGGGCAGGTAGTACTGGGAGACATCAAAAAGCAAACTGAGCAAGTCATGGGGAGAAAGCCAGGAGGCAACACTCCTCCCCTGCCCCTGCCCCTGCCCCTGCCCCTGCCCCTGCCCCTGCCCCTGCCCCTGCCCCTGCCCCTGCCCCTGCCCCAGGGACTGTGATCAGGATGCATAAGCCAAATAAATCCTTTCCTCCCCAAGTTGTTCTTGGTCGTGGTGTTTCTGACAGGGCAGAAGTCCTCGGAGGCAGCTTCCAGAACTCCATTCTACTCTCCTCTGACCCACGTCCTCCCATCTGCAGCGCTCTCTTCAAAATACACCATTTGTCTGTGTAATCATCAAGCCAGCCTGGGTGTTGAGTGTTACTATCCCATTTTACAGAGGACAAGCTAAGCTAGCCATGGTCCTCCCATTCCCCTCTACGGCCTCCTCCAATGAAGGGTTCTAAGAGCAGGCCCCGGGCTGACCAGACAGGGCTCAACAGAACATCTCACACTGGATCCTCTGTAGGTGGCCAGTAGGGAGCAATGCTGCCCTCAAAGAGGCCTTAACCAGGTTCCGGCCGCCTGCCTTGGCTCCCAGGACACAATAAGGCTGAGGTACAAAAGGGGTTCATTCTTTCTCATCTGTGCACAAAAGGAAAAAGTCCTCCTTTCCTTCTTGTGTTGTGTGTTCACCAGCCGAGAGAACATTCTAGAAATGCACCCAATTCTATCCACTTTCAAGAAAGAGGAAAGGCTGGAGAAGAGGATGTATCCAGGTCACAGCTGCATAGAAAGGAAAAGGAGCCAGGCCTAAGTAGGAGCTCCCAGAGGTTCCATGCTGTGCCCCTATGAAATCACATTGGGATAGAGAATGACGGTCCAACTCCTGTGGGGAGACAGGGTGCCTTAGCCCCTGGACAGAAAACAGAGTCAGTCAGGGGGGCTCCAGGAATAGAGATGACACACTGACCCTTGTGTGGCCTGTCCAAGCAAGAAAAACTCCAAAAAACCAATCAGTCCTAAAACCCTTACCGGTGATTTCATTTCCCAAGCAGACTTTTAGAGCCTGGCCCCAGAGCAGACAGAAGGGACGAGGACTGGGGACTAGAGGTCACAAGGCTCCCACAGGCTAGAGCTCTGGGCCATGCTGCTCGACCTGGTCATTTCCATAGTCCCCCATCTGGCAAGAAGGACCAGAGAGCCTCTGATGAGCCTCTTTTGAACCCCAGTCTTACTGTGTCCTGGGACAAAGGCAGCTAGCTGGAACCTGGGTGCAGCCACTCCTGGGGCAGCATCTCCCACGGCTGGCCACCTAGAGAGGCCCCCGTGTGAGATGTTCTGTTGAGCCCTGTCCGGTCAGCCCAGGGCCAGCTGTTAGGCCCCTTCATGGGAGGAGGCCCCAGAGGCAAATGGGAGGGATTATGGCTGGCTTAGTTTGTCCTCTGAGGGCCCCTTCACCACTGCCCCTCTCACTGACACTATGCTGTTATATCTAGACAATTTTAGTGAAGTCCCCATCAAAGCCAGCAGCCTTACCCTGCAGTCTTCTGCCTGCCCAAAGTGGCCAGGACTAAGGAGTGACAGCAGGGACCTGGGAATAGAGGCCGAGAGGAATGGAGACAAGGACAAACACTGGGCACGGGGGCAGCACTCGCTTGACTGGCACTAGGTGGGGGAACTGGTGACTCGCATGACCAATTGATGGGCATTTCCTTAGGAGCAATAGAAACCAGACAAGGAAGCAGGTGCCGCCGCGCTTTGTGAATCAGCAGCCATCACTGCGACCTCGCCCACCACCTCATGCTGACTCTGAAAGGGAATCCACACCATCCCAGCATCCCAGCGCTCTCAGTTTCACACCTTTCCCTCCCCGCTGCCTCCACCCTCCCCCAGTTTCAATTGCTATGGTCCTTGGCTTGAACCACGGGCTTCAAATGGAAAATTGCCTTTTTTCAGGGTACCATACTGATGGTAGAGGCAAGGACCCCAACTTCGTCCACTCCCTCCACTCCCTTCACCATCAGACTTGGCTCCCTCTTCTACTTAGGGTCCCCACTCACAACCCCACTTTGCCTAGTTATTACTATTCATCCATGTCACCCTCGAAGGAGCCTTCCCTGGCCCTCCCTCTATGTCATCCTCATGATATGCTTTCCAACACCCCTCTCTGTGGTCAGACCAAGACTTCAGTTGTGTACATGGTGATTGCCTGTTCCCTCCCACGGGATCTGAAGGGCCAGGAAAACAAGAGCCAGGACCTGGTCTGGTTTGTCCCATTATCTCCGCAGCATGGGGTACAGTGCCAGGTGCACAGTATGTACTCAATAAACAGCACGGACAGAATGAGTCCTCCACTTGGCTGGATGTCACATGGTGACCCGTCCGTCCCTCTCTACCTTGCCCAGCCCCAGGCCTCACTCTGACCATTCTCATTTGCTTCCTGATGGTTGGGCTCTGTGGTGAGGACGAGGGTAAGGCCCATGATTAAGACAAAAGAGGCTTGTGTAAATGCCCCAGCAGGTTCTAGTTAGCCTCAGTGATAACAGCTGCTCTACCCCATGACTCAGAGGACTCCTAGATCTCACTCCAGACAGGAGGAAGTCTCCTCCTTGGTCTCAAATTTGGCTTCTGGTCCGGACTCAGGGCCAGTAGCCCTCAGGGATAATCTAACTGCTTAATTGCTCAGAGAGGTCAAGGCCCAGCCAGGGTCACACAGCAGAACTGCCAAAGAGCCACACCAAGGATCCAGGGCGCCAACTCCTACCCAGGGTTCTCCCTGTGCTATAATAAATGAGGCTATTTTTAGGAGGCTAATTAGCAAGTCAAATATGACTCCTGCTAAAAATAATGCCACCTTTATGCTTTTCAGAGTCTCTGCATCACCTCATTTGCTCTTGCGATGAGGGAGTGGGCGGGGCAGGCAGGCAGGTGGGGATCTCATCAGAAAGGTGCAGTCCCTAGAGAGGAAGTGTCTGGTCCTCAGACAGGGAGCCCAGGATTCTGCTTTACCTGCGGAGGAGCCTGGCTCTAGCCCCAAACTGTATTCTCATAGCTCCTAGACCTGCGGTCTCTTGAAGCCTGGTGTCCACCTCGGCTTCTCCGGGGTCAGTCCCTCAGCACACGGTGGAGAATGGATGGAATGGGAGGCAAGGGCAGCTACTGTGTAGCCTAAGTTGTCCCTCAGATGGGGGACCCAGTTCACCATTCACCCAGGGGCTGGATCACATGCAGCTGCTCGTCCTGCACCCCCCCCCCCCCCCACACCTCCAGCTTGACTCCTTTCCACCAGAGGCAGCACCAGACAAGGCTGGACAGACAGACGTGAGGTCAGATCCTCAGTTCCTTCCTGAGCCCCCAACTCGGATGCAGCTGGGCTGGTCCTACAGGAAAACAGCGGAGTGGGGAGGGGCAGACTGTGTCTAACAGGGGATGTGGCTGAGCCCCTGTTTCTCAGACAAGCAACTCACACACAAGCCAGAATACCATGAACTCCTCCCCTCCTGCAAGAACAGGCTGAGTCCCCACGGGGTAAGTAGAATCTAGAGGGCCCCCCAGTTCCCAGAGGTCTCCACTCAGAACAAGGACCAATTATGGCAAGTGCTTCCCTGAGATGCAGACTGAGCCCTTTGTAGTCAGGAGAGCTAGTTGAAGGGGGTTATGCTCGTGCAATGAAGAAGGAAAAGGGCCCTGGGACAGGCAGCAGGTACAGCAGGTAGAGGGGCTATGGACCCATGGAATCCTCTTACAAGTACATCCAGCCCATGTCTCACCTCACCCACAGAATCAGCTGGTTTGGAAGGGTCTGGGCTCACAGTCCATTATTCACAGTCCATTGTGAATTTGACAGGACCAGACTCACACTCCTTCCATCCAGGAATCCTTGTGCTGACAGGTCTAACCAGGAGAAAGAAGACAAGGGCTTGGATACCCTAATGAAGAGAAAGGAGGAGGAGGGACCACATAAGGCAGAGCAAATCTGTCCCAGGAAAGCCACAGGTGCCCAGGAAGATACCTCTCCTGCATACTTGGGTGGGTACCCCCTTTTCCAGGTCCCCACTCAGCCAGCAGCATCTGCCTTAAGAATTGTCTGGTGCGAACCATGTTGGCTACAGGACCACAGCCAAGCCTTTGGGGGGAGGGGGCCGGGACAATGAAATGCTGACGCTGCGAGAACAAGGCCATCAGCCTGCAGAGAAAGATGGGGAGAGTCTGTGTCTTAGGAGTCAGATCCTGAGGCGGCGTCCAGCTATGCGAACTCTCTGGCTCCAGTTCTCCGCTCAGCAGGTTCCTGATTATATATTTGGAGTCAGGGCTGCTCAAGGCCTGATGTGGGCATAGCTCAGAACCTGCTTCACTCTTTAGAATGCCCGTCACCCTACCAGAACCAGAGCCTTCCTCGGCTGATGGAAAGATTGTGTGTCCTCAGCACCCCCTTCTCTGCCCTCCTCCCATTCACCCAACACAAACACAAGCAGAAGGGGTTGTAGTAAGGAAGTCCTGAAAGACTGAGCCAAGAGGTGGCAGCATGGGGAGTGGAGGGGTTACAGATGCCTGGTGCCTGCGTGGCAGATGTTGTGCCCCATGGCAGGAGGCAGCAGTGACAGGATAGCAGGTGTGGGAGCCCTGACATCAGCCTGTCACACAGTATCAGGGAGGGAGCTGTCAGTGCTGGGTGAGGCTTGCGAGCCTCGGGGAAGCTGCAGCTTTTCAGCTGAGTGAGCGAGAAACATTGGCTAAAGTGGAATTGGTGCCCCACTTTCTGGGCACAAGCTAGGGAGGGCTGCCCACTGCCTTCAGGGTCCAAGTGAAGCAGGGAGACTTGGTACAGGGGTGTATACACGACCAAGTGAGGCCAAGCAAGGACATGGGCTGGCTGAGCAGAGTCCCAGGCAGGAAGAGGACAGGTCGCTATAGCCCCTCTTTCTTTCACTGAAGGGAAGAGAGGCATACTGGGTAGGAAAGGGGGGCTGGTGCTGGGGAGTAGCTCTGATATAAGTGAAGAGGAGAAGGTCATGTGCACCTCAATTGTAGGCTCAGTGAGGCATGGTGAGCCCAATGGCTAGTGGATGTCTCAAATGTGGAGTGCAGGCAGAGTGTAAGGCTGTCCACACTGGAGTGGGAGAGCCTGGAGGGTAACAGAGTCCTTGAACCCAGCTAAGCAGCAAGAGCCCCAGCTCTGGATCCTGCATTCTAGAAAAGCTCACTCTAGCCTCCTCCAGAGTCACCCCTCCCATAAGGTCAAGGCCAAGGACATGCCTCCCCAAGACCACTCTCTTTCCCCACAGTGAAGGACCCAGAATTCCCTGCCTAAAAGACCCCCAAGCTTCACTGTGTCGTCTGTATGGGTCTTTTGCCTGGGCTAAGAGATAGCCAAGAGCCAGGGTTGCTGAATATGGGAATGGCCTATGGAGACAAGGTATGTACCTTGGGTCAGTGACATGTGTCAGTCAAGGCTGCACTAGGGGAAGAGTTGGCACCCACCCCCCATGATGCTGCCTCTTTTCAAAACTGCACTCCCAGAGTCCACGACTGCTAAGTGAGATCTGCCTCCCAGGGTGGTGTGAGGGTGTAGTAGTCTGTGTGCTTGCCAGTGTAGGCGGAGAGCGCATGCTCTGTTTAGCAGTGTGTTGGCTTGGTGTACACCATTTAAGTATCTAGACATATGGCACACGGGGTTTCCATTTTTTGCTCCTGCCCTGGGCCCAGAAAAGGTTAGAAATAGGAGTCCACGAGAACTCTGCCCCAGGGAAAGGTTTAGACCCGGGCCAGGAGAGAGCACACTGAAAGCGGAGCTAGGCAGACCTGACAAACTAGGGGCTCCAGAACTGCTGGAGTGGGCGCAGGGTCCCAGCAGACTGCATGCAAAAGGATGGGGTGAACAGAGGCAAGCCAGACAGCAGATGCTACCTTGTTAAGGTTTCCTCTTAAATATGGAAAAGCCACAGAGAGGCTTTCTTTGAATGTATGGCCCAGGCTTGCCAAGCCTGGTGCTGATGTTAGCCAGTCCCCAGAGAAGCTACAGCAGACATATGCACCCTCATCGGGGTCTCCCCCACTTGCACATCTGGGGGCTTTTGGTTCTGTATTTGTGCTTCTTCCACTGGCCAACCTTTCCTGGTGCCTTCCCCTTTGCCAGCATTCCTCACCATGGAAGATACTGTCCATTGCCAGCATGCTTCCCAGCCCCAATTCCTTCCTCCAAAGAACACCCCCCCCCAAATCCCACATTGACTGAAGCAAGGACACCCACCTCAGATTCACTTCTCACAGAGCCCCTGTTTCAAATTCTTCGCTACCATTTACTCCCTGGGTGACTACACACGAGCCTCCTCGTGTTCCCAGCAGCTTCATTCATGAAGAGAAGATAATAAAATTTCCCTGTAAAGGTATTAGGGAGATTAGATAAAGCACACACACAGGTCAAGTCCGTGCCAGGAAGCAAAGGCACTAAAGCCTTCTACCTCCAGACACTCCTAAGCTGTTTGGGGAGACTCTGAGAACCCAGCAGGCACGGGTTCTGCCCCCCCCCAACAAATATAAGTCCCCAAGGAGCACACAGACCCCAAGTTCAGGTGCAAACAAAGTAGAAAAGGGAGGACAGAAGTGAAGCTAGGAAGCTGGTCACGGAGGGTGTCCCCAAAGGCGACTTTAGAGGAAGGCCTTGAAGATTCAGGGAACCGACACAGACACAACACACGGAGGAAGGAGCTTCTGCAGGTTCGTGTACTGAGAGTACTGTGTCCCTGGGCTAGGTACCTTGTAAATTTGAGGAAATCTTCCTGGCCCTGCTATTATCTCCCACTGTGGGTCCTTGACTGCTGCAAGAAGTAGGTGTGGTAAGGGGCCTCATAGGCACCCCAGGATTTGAGCTCACACAGGCCCCAAGGCGCCTCTTTGGAGGACTGATGAGAAAGAATTTTTTTTTCTCTTCCACACTTTTTTCCCTCACGAATGGCCTCCTGGGACAACAACCACTGCCAGCACTTCAGCACAGAACTAGACAGAGCCTCAAGCTCAGGGCTTAGCCCTGCCTTCAGAGGACCTACAATCCGGCTCACAGCGGAGTCCATGTCTCTTCTCAGTCCCTCAGAGGAAGAAGTTCCAGACCTTCAAAGCCAGAAGGAGGAAGCACAAGCTTATGGTGTGGGACCCTGCTTGAAGTTTTGTGACCAGAGATGGAAACTCTCATTCCTTTGTAACAGGGATAGAAAAACCACTAGAGATAGGTAGGCAAAGCAGGGATTTACCTAACCACACCAGCATGTGTGCAGCCCTGTGCCAGGGATAAAAGAACCTCACAGCAAATCTCACGTGGCAGGCCATGACAACAGCCTCAAGAGACTAGCTACCCAGTATGCCCTAAGGCGGGTCGCTGTCCCCTTACTATCAGCTTCTCCCATCAAGGGAGGAGAACAGTGGTACACTCTCCAGGAGGTCATCTGAGGGTCCACCAAGTGCCTAGTGACCACTACTGTGTGTACAGTACAGCAGCTAGCTTTATTTCTATTTTCTTCACAGAAGAAAGGTTCTTCTGGCTTCCAGGAAAGAGGAAGTAGACAGGTTCTTAGGAAATCGTGGAGCCACCCCCTCAGGCAGCTGTTTATTCTGACGATTTAATAGGTAAGACCTGGCTACATAGGAAAGGTTCTTAAAGTCAGGTCCCTCCCCTGAGTTTGCCTCCCATCATCTATTCCCCCTGCCATCTTTGGGTGTGCCCAGGGGAGGCTGTGAGCCCTGGAGGTAAACTCAAGGGCAGTAGACATCTCTGGCTAGGAAATGTGTGGCCAACAACCCAGCCACACGCTGGTCCCAGCCTCCCTCCTCCAGAAGCCCCCTGCTGCTCCTAGTTTCTTTTTTCCTTTTTTGATTTTTCGAGACAGGGTTTCTCTGTAGCTTTGAAGTCTGTCCTGGAACTAGCTCTTGTAGACCAGGCTGGTCTCGAACTCACAGTGATCTTCCTGCCTCTGCCTCCCGAGTATGGGATTAAAGGTGTGTGCCATTACCGCCCGGCCCTCATTTCTTTTTACCCCTCTCCCCAGCTCTGCGTCTGTTCCCCTTTCCAACCCACTCAGCTCTCAGAAGCCCAGGGAAACAGGAGGGGTCACTTGGGTCTAATGTGTCCTAGTATGACCCCCCAGGGAACCCACCTGAATCCACACGCTCAACCACCCCCAATTCCTTCTGCTTCCTCTCGGTCCCAGCCCCCACCCACTTGAGTATCCCATCCTGCAGAAGCCCACTGTCAGCAATGTTTAGCCCCTACCGCTACCTTCAGCTTCATCACCACTCCATCCCCTGCCTCCCTCTGCACCCCACCAAGGCCAAACAGCTGTGCCACTGATCGCCTGGCACTGTTCTGCCCACATGAGGCACAGATCTTCTGCATCATCCCACCCCTAGGCCACTCTTCCCAGATTGTTCACCCACATGGCCTTCTGGATTCTGAGAGGCCCAGTCAGAACGCTGCCTCCCTGGCCACTCCACCTCCCAGGCCCTTCTTGCTTCTCCTTCCTCCATTGCCTCCCTCAGAGATGCCCCACCCAGGACTTTATCCTGGCCTTTCTTCTCTAGTTTTCTCCTCCCATGGGGGCAGACCTTCCCCTCCCCTGCCTACTCCTGCTCCTGCACACTTGAGGCCGCAGGCCTGTAGCTCCAGACAAGATAAAGCTAGTTCATGCTAGGTATCACCTCCAGGTTCTTATTACACGCCCCTTCTGCCCTACCTGCATTACCCCCATCATGGCCTTGGTGCAGAAGGCATGTGCAGTATCTTCTAACATGTATGTGCTACCAAAGCTCACGCCTGACCACCTGCCCTCCATCGGCTGCCGGCCATCGAGTGAGACTCTCTAGTGCTCCAGCTGCAGTGCTCCCACCTCTCCCTCATCCCTACTTCCCCACCAGCCCAATTCTCTCCTTTCTCTTGCTCTGACCAAAAGCTGTGGGAACACCCTGGTCTCCTCTCCCTCTCTAATCCACTGATAAGTGTTCAAGGACACCAGCGTCTGGCCACTGCCACCACTTGAGACCATGCCATGGTCCTTTCCCATCCGGTTCATCTCAGAGGCTCTTGACAGCATCCTTACTTCGACCTTGGCTGCTGTTGCCCCAGTCAGTCTTGGCTTGCTGCCAGTAAGATGCCATGGGGTACCATCTCCCTCCTGCCTAAACTTTTCCCATGGCTTCCCATTCCTCTCAAGTTAGAAGGCAATGATTTGATCGCTATATCCCCGTTGACATCTTTTACTCTTATTTTTGCCCGGCAACCTGTAAAAAAAAACCTGTCCTGTTGTACACACGAGTGTCGGCGTGGTTTTGCTTCAGGATGCCCCAGACCAGAGTTTAAAGCAGACATATTTCTTACTCATGCTCTCATATCCACAGAGTCGACGTCATCCTGAATCCAGGTTATCTGGAGCATCACCTCCTATCAGACGGTGTAGGAATATAGAATCACTCACTTGTTCAAAGATGTGTCAGCCTGGAAGGGTTACCGACCTCCTCCTCTCCTTATCTCTCCTATCTCACTAGAGTGGATCTCACACTGGGCCAGGCCTCAGGAGAAGGTGTGGCCCTTTCTAGACCCAGAAGTAAAGAAGATGGACATTGCTGGCTAAGAATGACATCTGCCACACTTCTGCTTCTGAAACACATCAGACCTGCTCCCTCCCCCTCCAGACCTCTTCTCTTCCCTGCTCTCTCCACATCGTTGTTCCAACATCTCTCCAAATGTTTCCTGACTACCCCACTTAACACTTTAGACCCCTCCCTGGTAGAGACTGTCAGTCATACTCACTTGTCTTGGTTTCCCACGATTTTAACTAATGATCATCACATGTTTCTTCTTGCAAAAAATTATTCACGTGTTTATTTTGTGTGCATGGATGGGGGCATTCCACAGTGTATGTGCAGAAGTTAGAGGACAACTTTAGGGGCCCAGGGAATCATGTGTTTCTTCATCATACTTTTTTGAAATTGTATATGTATGGATATTTTGCCTGGATATATACCTGTGTATGCGTGTATGTGTGTATACTGTGCCCATGGAGATCAGAAAGGGTTGTAATTGGAGTTACTGAAGATGCTGGAAGTCCTCCGAAAGAGCAGACAGAGCTCTTAACCACTGAGCCATCTCTCCAGCCCCTCCCCATGCCTACTCTTTTTTTTAAATATATTTATTTATTTATTATGTATACAATATTCTGTCTGCGTGTATGCCTGAAGGCCAGAAGAGGGCACCAGACCCCATTACAGATGGTTGTGAGCCACCATGTGGTTGCTGGGAATTGAACTCAGGAACTTTGGAAGATCAGGCAATGCTCTTAACCGCTGAGCCATCTCTCCAGCCCCCCATGCCTACTCTTTAGTGCCTATCTCCACCACCGGGGATGAAACTCCTTAAGACAGGGCGACTTCTGATTTGGTAACAGATGCAAATTCAGCTCTGGAAATTCAGCACCTGTTGCCCAACTCAATACTGTGGAACATGAATAAATTAATGAGTAGACGCAAAGACCTGGGGCTCCATCCTCTTCTACAACAACCTCTCCAGTTCACTCCCATGTCTTAAAATCTCTTAGCTATTTGTAAAGGTTTATTTTTGTTATCTTTAGTTGTCTGCTTTCCTGTGGATATGTGCATGTGCATGCTGGTACCTGAGGCATTGGCTCTCCTGGAGCTGGAGTTACAGACAGTTGTGAGCACCTGACAGGGATGCTGGGAACCGAACTCTGGTCCTCTGGAAGAGCACAAACAACTGATTCATCTCTTCAGCCCAAACATATCTCCATTCTACACCTAAATTCCCATATCACCGTCTTCCTCAAGACCTCATGGGCTTTTTTTTCCATGTTGAGGATCAAGGCCTGCACATGCTTGAGAAGCACGCTGCCACTGACTACATCCCAACCCTCATTTATCCTCATCTGAGTCTCCAGATCTTACAAGCCTCCTGGGTTCTCCATTACAGCCTCTACCAACCCTCCCCTCCAGTCATCCCATTCCAGTCAGCAGCCACTCTAAAGGGGAAAATAGAAGAGACCAAGTGGCTGGATAGTAGTGGCATAGACCTTTAATCCCAGTGCTTAGGAGGCAGAGGTTGATAGCTATCAATAAGTTCAGGACCAGCCTGGTCTACAAAGTGAGTTTCAAGCCAATCATAGCTACAAAGTGGGAGCCTGTCAAAAGAAGAAAGAGAGAAAAAAAAGATCAACCTGACTGTGGCATAAGCTCAGTATCCAGTTTTGTGGGTTCTTTCTCTGGCCCTTTTTCTGCTGTGTGACTCTGACCAGGTTCCCTCACTCTCCGGGCTCCATTCCCACACTTGTAAATGGGGCTGTTTAAGTAGCTGAGAAGCTCAACTAAGACAGTGGGTACGGAGCAAGAGAGTTTCCGATGGTTCCTAGCAATTTTCGGTTTCTTCTCTGAACCCAGAGCATCTCCCAAGCTGTTCCCCTTCTCCCTTGGCTGTAGGCACACTGGGCACACTGATCTGCTCCTGGCCTAGTGACCTATGACTGTCTCTGTTCTAAAATGAGTTGCACTTGCTTTTTCACTTAACAAAAATCCCAGAGTGGTTTGGCACATTCATGCACAGGAAACATTCGTATACCCTTTCTACAGCTGCATGGTATTCTAGCACAGGGCCACGTCACAGTTGCGGCCGGCACTCTCTGCTGGCGTGTGAAGGGTGTTTCCAGTGTCTTTCTGTCACAGGAATCACCAGGCATTTATGCTGTGTTTGTGCAGATCTCTGGGGGTCAAACACCCTGGCCCAGAAGTCACAAAGAAGCCGCAATGTGTGACTTTTCACCATCTTATCAATTCAGCCTGCTCCTCAACAGAGCCGAACAGCTCAGAATTCATGTTCTCTCTCTGTACTACCCAGCCTCCTTCAGAAGAGGAATTGAAGCCATGGAGGACCTGTGCCAGCCCCACTTTCTGACTCAGTCAAGGTCCACCTCTTTGAACTTGAGTTTGAGAAGGTTAGCAGCTCAGCTGGGAAGTTTCAAGATTAGCTGAGAAAAGACAATGGAGCCCAGGCTGTTCCCAAACTCTGGCAGACTGCCCATAGTTCTGGGAAGGTGTGGACTTTAACTCATGTTCTCTTCACCTGGCTTCCTTCTTTCCTGGCCACGGCCTCTGGTCCCACGTCAATGGCTCATTCAGAGACTGCAAGAGGGGGACAATTCCCCAGATGTCAACAGAAACAGGCCATAGGGCAGACAGACCTCAGTAGGAGACTCTTAAGTGCTGAACCAGTCTGAGAGGCATCCCTGGCTCAGGCTCATGGGGAACACGGGGAACCCACACAGAGGCAAAAGCTGAATCAGCTACCATCTGCTATAGGGGTGGGGGCTGTGGAAGTCCTGGATGCCTCAGAGGTCCATGCCAGTTTTGTGCAAGACGGGTCCGTGCACAGATGTCTAAGTGTTTTGGAGGCTCCTCCTAGGCCCAGCTGCTTGTTTCAGGAAAGCTCCTGATGTTTGACTGAGCCCTTAGGGTCCTCTCAGGAGCTCTTATTGCTCTCTGACTTCCTGCTGCACCTACCTCTTCGGCAGCCAGACACTCAGAGCAAAGGTCCTTCCTCTCCCTGTCAATTTCCTTGCCCAGCTAACAGAATCAAGAATCACTCTGGGGCTGGAGAAATGGCTCTGTGGTTAAGAGCACTGACTGTTCTTCCAGAGGAGCCAGGTTCAATTCCCAGCACCCACATGGCAGCTCACAACTGTCTGAAGATCCAGTTGCAGGGGATCTGACATCTTCACACTAATGCACATAAAATAAAGTTAAATAAACCATAAAAATATTAAAAAAGAATCACTCTGACTAGATTGGTAACACCTGTGTACCAACAGAGTCCCTCTTCCCTCATAAATGAATCACCGAAACCTCCAGTCTGCCTGTCAGAGATCTGAACCCCAACCTTAACTAAAGAGCTTGTCCCAAAGGCACAGATCTCAGAGCTCATGGGTGTATCCTGACGTCATCCTGAGGAAAATCCTTCCAGCCACTAAGACCTGGCTAGGTCAACATGGGGGCTTACGCATGAGACCATTTAACTGCCAGGGTTGAGGGGGTTTTGGCCATGAATAGCATCTTGCAGTGTCAAAACCCCAATTCCTCGGTGTTTAGCACCAGGGCAGGTCCCAGGAAAAGCCAGACCTCAGAGGCTCCTTTCTAATAACCCAGAAACTGTCCCTGAAGCCCCACAGGAGTACACGATGAGGAAGTGAGCCTTCCTGAGACTGGGGCTGGGAGGTGCTTTAAAGACAACACCTTCTGGAATTTCCCCAACCACTTGCGTTTCTGCATGGCGGACCTCTGAATTCTGCCTTGGGACAGATCAGTCCTGAGACAAGGAAAAATGACCAGCAGTGGACACCAGAGTAGGTGTGAGTCGAGAGGTGGTGGCGCACTCCTTTAATCCCAGCACTTGGTGGGCAGAGGCAGGCAGATCTCTGAGTTCAATGCCAGCCTGGTCTACAGAGTGAGTTCCAGGACATCCAGGGCTACACAGAAACCCTGTCTCAAAAAAGCAAGAGGCATGGGACCGCCTCCCAGCACCCAGAGTCACTCCTAAGTGTCTTGAGTGGGAGTCAGGGGCAGGAAAGAAAAGATGCCTCTCTCCAGCAAGGTGGGTCCCTCTGTCAGAGCCCAGAATTCCCAACATATTACCCTTTGCAAGCCAAACATAAAGACAATGGTGTCTGGACACCTCCCCACAGAGCCACAAGGCCCCTGGCAAGCCTTAAGCTGCCGAAGGCCTTGAAGTGGAGGCTAAAGATGTGTGTGGCCTCTGAGCCCACTGGTCATTGTGTAAAGAAAAGACTCTAGGCTTAGGCAAGGCGTGAGCCCCCTATCAGGCTGGGTCTACCTTTAAAACCTTCCAAGTTCTAACTTTGCCTTTACTAAAGCAAGAGCATGTTGGGAGAATAGGATGTCACAAAAAAAGGAAGGGAGGGAGGGAGGGAGGGAGGGAGGGGGGGAAGGGAGAGGGAGAGGGGGAGGGGGTGAGGGAGAGAGAGAGAGAGAGAGAGAGAGAGAGAGAGAAGAAAGAAAGGAAACCTGTCTATGTGAACATAGTATTTCTGACCAGTGACTCACCTGGGACATTGTGAGTCAAGGCAGATGTAAATCAAGAAAGAGCCACTGGCTGCAACTTGATTCTCTAAAGCATGAGTTCATTGAGTAAACCTTCCCAGGCTGCTCTGTGCTTGGAAAGCAGAACAGACCATGAACCTTGTGGGCCAGCCAGGCTTGACCCTGCTCAACCAGGCCTCCCACTCCAGACTAGCCCTCCCTCAGCCTTGGGAATCAAGACAGGTTGGCTGAGAGTCAGCCCTACCATCATCTAAACCCAAGAATCGGGGTCTCAAGAGAACAAGAAAGGCGGAACAGAAAGAGGTAGAAGAGAAACCAGTTTGTGCAGACCCTGGGGGCCTCTGTCACTCAGCCCTCACTCACACACCAAGCAAGAGCCTGGGAATGTTTTTTCAGAGCTTGGCTCCCTCCCAACAGGGGATAGCTATCTCTAGCACAAATGTGCACAGGGACACGTGTGTGATACTCACACACACATCACACATACACAAATGAACTAGTGAGGCTGTGTTGTCACTGAATGCTGCACTGATGGTGGGAATGTGAAATAGTATTTCCCCTGGAAAGCAATTTAGAATTCCGCCCCCCAAAAGTCGAACAGGGTTACCAAACAATTGCACAATCCCACTCCAATTAGACACTCAAAAAATTAAAAACATGCTCACACACAACCTTTACCCAGCTCTTCATGCAGAATTACTCCTAATAGCCCTAAGTGGAAGTAGGCAAACCAAATAGACAGAGTTGCGAATGGGGTGTCATCCGCGCTCAGATGGGAAGGCTAGACTTGTCCTTCAGCGCAGATGACACTGAAAGCGTTAAGCTAAATGAAAGAAAGCAGACACAAAAGCCTGATGTGTGACCCAGACGAAGTCACAGAGACAGGAAGTAGCTAGCGTAAAGGGGAGGAGGGAAAGGAAAGTGACTGTCAGTAGGGAGGGAGTTTCTTAGAAGCGAGGGAATGTTCCGGAATTGATGAATGGAAGGATCACACGGTCGTGTGAATATATGAAAACCACATGATTGATCACTCGACAATGGTGACTTTTTGAATGTGGATTTTTCTCTCAATAAAGAATGTGTGAAGGCCAACCGTCTCACCAGGGACAAGTGTGAGTGGCCAAACCTGGCTGACAGGCTGGTTTGTCTATTTATGTCTGCCTGTGATGTTGTCACATAAGTTAGTCTTTGTTCAGAGAAGCCCCCTGTACCTGATGTCCCCATGAAGAGGTGGGGAAGCCAGCCGCAGGGAGGCCTGGTGCTCTCCAGTGGAGTGCTCCCCTTTTGTCCACATCTTCAAACAAGTGTCACACGATAGATAAAAGGATTCTGAAAGCAGCTCTGTCCAGGTCCTATTGTGTCCTGAAGTTTCCCCTCACTCATTGCCTCATAGGGCCTTTCTGGGGCAGGATGTGGCCTGAGAGAGCCCCAGGATGAGTGTTCCCTCCCAACAATGCCTCTTTGGCACGCATGCTGGCCATGTGTGGAGCAGCAGTTGGGAAGTTCTTCCTTGGTTTGACCACAACATCCCACCGGAGAAAGCGGTGGGCAGAGGTTTCCACTGAGTCAGTTCTAACTCAGCCTTATTCAACCTCAGGCCCCCATGGAGGGGGGTCCTAACCGTGGATGTTTATGTAGTGGTAATGGGACAGGATGTGGGTGTCCTCCGCCCCCTGGAGCAGCTGCTCTGTGAGAGAACCTCCCCCCACCCCATGCGTGCTAGGAAAGTACTTCACCACTGAGCTACACCTCAGCCCTCCCTGAGATGGTTCTGATGACAAAGCTGTCATCCTCACCCCGCCCCTTCAGACTTTCCAGCTAAGCAGAGAAGCTGGATCCCACCCATCAATCATCTCTGGTCCCACAGAGGTCAGAATGGCTAAGCACCTCCCCTTTCGGAGCTCTCTGTGTCTTGGGACCGATGATCCTGCTACCTTCCTCTGATGACCGAGCCTTAAGTCCTAAAACGGACTGTGCCTGGGAATCCTTGACCCTGCAGTTGGTTTCGCCCCAGGCCTGACCTTGCCAGTGAGTCACCCTTCCCTGGCTCTGCTATATTCACCCTGTGTTAATCATGAGTCTCAGCAAAGAGGGGTGCTCAGGGGATAGCTATGCGGTAAATGAATGCTGGTGATCAAGGCTAAACCCCTGAGCACATCTGAGCCATGAGACTCTGATGAACAACTTACTCTTCCTGAACCTGAGTTCCTTTACCTGAACTTGGACACAGTGGGCCTGGTTGCAGCCTGGAATTTCAGGAGGCTGAGAGAGGTGAATGCAAGCACCAGGCCAGTCTGGGCTGCAAAGCAGCTCACCACCAGCCTAAGAAAGTTAACAAAACCCTATTCCAACATTTAAGAAGAATAGGAAGAGGAGGAAGAGTTGAGGATACAGCTCAGTAGTGGAGCATATAGCGGGTGTGAAGCCATAGGTTCCATGTTCAGTAATACACACACACACACACAGATGGGGTGAAGGGGCAATCCCAGTTTCCAAGAGTTTATGAAAAATCTCTAAGATTAGCCATATTTTCTTCTTAAAATGATTTTTATATGTGCTGGTTGATTGTATATGCATGAAGGGGTGCTTACCTCAGCATGCCTGTGGAGGTCAGAGGACAACTCTTAGCATCTAGTTCTTTCCATTCATCATGTGGGGTGTAGAGAATCGAACTGGTTACTTGGCAGGTTGGCAGCAAGCGCCTTTACCCACTGAGTCATCCTTGTTATGTTTTCACAGTCCTAGCAGGTAGGTAGGTGTGTGCTACTTGATATATGTTCACTACTGTTATATTTAATGGCTGTTAATCTGAATACTTTAAGCCAGACTGGTTGACTGATTAGTGTCCCTCTTTGGCAGGAGGTAGAGGTAAGTGACAAGTTTCAGAATGCTCACTGGGGTCTGCTGGGCCAGTCTGGCCCTTGGCATAGGCCTGAAGCGTTTCAGCTCCTGTCCGGCAGGGAGAAGTGGCCCTTGCCTGGTGTCAGCCTTGGCTCCACCTGAGCCTCTTCCAGCAAAGCCCATAAAAAACAGGTGTTATGGTAGGTAACGGCTGTGTGCCAAGGGGCATGGGGGACACAGGCTCTGTGTGCCTGAGCCCAGACACCAGGACAGGATGTATCCTTTGGTGTCTCTAAAACTTCCTCCCCTGCCCCACCTCACCCCACCCCCATGAAATACCTTTTATCCTGGGACATCAAGAAGGTTGGGTATTCCAGGAAAGTCCCAGCCCACCCAGAAAATCTGAACACCTGATGGGGCCTCATCTGGCCCATTGTCCTGCAGAGAGTCCGAGTCACCATGACCGTCCACCCTAGGGACATCTAGTTCCAAGCTTTCCATGGGTGGGACATATAGTCAGGCTTCCTTCCTGTAGCCACCTCACCCTGAGGCAGATTTGTCCAGTGATCCCCCTGGCTCCAGCCTCAGGTGGGTCACAGCGGAAGTCAGCAAGTTCCCGACAAAGGCCTGTTACTTCTCTGCTTGCCTCCAGGAAGTCCCTGACTCTGTGCTGGCAGGCTGACATGGCCCAGTGATTCCCATTAAAGCCCTAGCTATTGGTGGCATACTCAGCTGGGTCCTCTAGTTCCCAGAAGTGAACACATAAAAGAAGCCGCACACACACCCTTTCGCCAAGGACCCTGGGAAGGAGGACTAGAGCAAACGTGTGCACAGATGTCTGTGTGTTTACTCAAGTGAGCAGCCCAGATGTTGTGTGCCTGTGCACTTACACGCATGCATGCCCTGCCCCGTGTGTGTATGCTTCGCGTAAATGAGAACAAGAGGAGAGGCTCAAGAGAGAATGGGAGACAGGGAGAACGAGACTAAGACAGAAGAAGAGAATGAGCCCCGACTGCGTCCTCCCTGGTGCTGACTGCTGGAGCAGACTCTCGGGACATTTTCTTCACACTCTGCCTGTGCGTAGGCCTGTGATGGGGATAGGTGTCTTCAGAGAAGGTGAAGAGTTAACAGGTGGAGCCCAGGCTACAGCTCAGGATGGGCTGTACAGGGCTAGGACTCCCACAGGCCCTACACATCCTCTCTCCCAGGCCCAGTCTGCAAGCTCTTCAAGGGCATCCGTGTGTTCCAGCTGAGAAAGAAGTCTGGGTTCCAGTGGTGTTGGTGTAGATTGTCAACATGACACAGTCTAGGATGACCAGGGGAGATGGCCCTCTAGTGACGCCTTCAGAGGATGGAGATGGGATTAGCTACTGTAGGAAGACCATTCCCTGGGAGGGGGTCCCAGAGGGTCAGTGAGGACAGAGAGCTGAGGGACGGTACGCCATCACCAATCGGCCTCGTGAGTGCATGTTCCATGTGACCAGTGGATCCAGGCCCCCGCTAACCCTTTGACTTCCTGGTCACAGTCGACGTCACTCTTGAACTTGGAGCAAGCTTTCCGCGACTTGCTTTTGTCGGACTGTTTCCTCGGAGCAGCAGAAAAAGGAACTAAAACATAGAGGTCACCAGGCACACACGGTGCACACACAGGATGGTGCAGCATGATCCGGGGCTCTTGAAGCAGCTGCGAGAGGAAAGCACCCAGCCGCTTCAGCACCCAAAGGTCCTAAAACTGTCTGACCCGTCGGAAGCAGCCAGCGCATACAGCGAAAAAGTCTCACATCTGCTGAGAAACAAAGGTGGCGTGCAGGCGAGAAAACCTCAGAGTCTGAAACCCTCCCCCCACACCTTCACCTCGAGGAGAAGCCTTTAGATTCTGCCCAGCCCTGCTGGGAGAGAGAGCTGTGGGGGCGGAGGGACCAGGAGGTCAGGAGCCCTGGCTTCTAAGTCTGGCTCTAATGGTCAGGTCATTTGGGGCACGAGGTCGGTTCTCCCAGTCTGTCTAATAAGGAACCATAGAATCTACACTGTCACTCCGCCTCTAACGACTACTGGGAAATGACATGGCACGAGGGGTTTTGTTAATAGAATTCCGGCATCCACCGTGGGAAGAACCACGCCAGGAGCCCAGTCTCTTCCCTTTGGCTTCCCCTAAAGTCATCCCGGGGAGAGGGAAGTGACTGTGGCTTCTGCTGGCCCACTTCCTGCAGCAGGGCCCCTGCTCAGCTCCGAGCAGAACTCACTGCTCTGCTGTGTCACCTGTGCATGCATCCATTACAGCCACAGGAAAGCTCTCCACAGAGTGAGTCTCTGAGCCCCACGTGTCCAGCCTGATGCCCCCTCACAGTGCCCAGCATCCATGCCAGAGCCAGAGGGCTCCAGGCTGGGAACCAGGATGTGGCAAGTCTGGTCCCACATTTGCCACAAAGGCAACAGTTGCCTTGAGGACTTGTTCTCACTGGGCCTGTGGGAACAGGCGTCCATGTTCCCTGCAGTGCCCAGAAGGTGGGAAGCCCAGAATTTCAAGGCAGGAAGACATAGGACTGCTTGCAGATAGTAATTGTGGAAACCCCTAAATAGGGAGAAACTTCTCCTGAGTGTTGCATGAGATACAGATGGCTGGACGGAGATGCCACTCCACCCAGGGGAATCTGTACATGGGACGGAGCCCACAGCCATTGCTGGCCTGACCCCTCCCCGAATCCTGCTTAACCATCTCCACTTGAGCCCAGTGGCTCCTACTCTCTGCCACACGCTGCAGGCTCTCTCACATGCTCTGTCCTGCAGGTTCCATTACCCAAGACCTGCACCCTTGAAGAACCAAGTGGCTTGGTCACCACCTTCTGGAAGCCCAGGAACCAGTGGGTTCAGTTTGTTTGGGTGGGTAGAGCAAGAGGCAGACCTCAGCGTGCCTGAGAGTGGAGTGCTGACTCAGGGTCCCCAGGGCCAGGACATGGAGGAGCTGGCCAGTGGCTCGGGCAGATTGTGCAGACAGTCTGGATTGTGGAGGAGCTGGCGGGCGCAGGGCCCGGCTTGGCGCGGGTGGTTGTGGGGGAGGCTAGAACTGCAAACTATTTTTAGGCTCCTGTTCGATTTGAGAGACGAGGATGCTCCAGGCTACAAGCCGTTGTTCACTAGGGAAAGACTGAAGTGGCCCCTACAGGTTAACATAACCCCACCAGCAGCTTAAGCCCTTCAGAGCTTCCTCTTTTGCCCCCAGGGACCAGAGTTGGGGGCAGAAAATGGAATGGAAGCATCACCATCAACCGCATATGCAAACACTATCTGGAGAGATGATTTCCATACTATTTGCAAGCTGCCCTGCTTCCTGAGCAGAAGGAATTGAAAGTCCCCTCTTAGAAAGCTCTCAAGGGAGCAGGGAATTCACCCACTCACCCAAGTCTCCCTTGAACTGCCTTCCTGAGTAGCAAAAAAGCACAGATAGGAGCGGTCACCCAGTGGTGGGAAGTACCATGTAGGCTCAGGGCAACAGATATGTTCCAGTGGGTGAACTGGTCTCTCCCTGTGGAGTGTGGGCTCGCTCATTCCATCTGTGAATATTTTAGTGAACACCTACTATATGCCCCACACTGTTCTGGATGCAGGAGACTGAGTTGTGAACAAGACAAGTTTTCACACTGCCTGGCACTGTCCAGGAGAAATGTCATGTTGCGTCACCCAGGTCATTATAAGATTCCTAGTAAGTCACATCAAGTAAGGGTTTTTTTAAAAAGTAGGTAAAATGATCTGGGTGTGCTGACGCTTATCTGTAATCTGGCAGAAGCAGAAGAATCCCGCGTGAGTTCACGGTCTATACAGTGAATTTCGGGCCTACCAGAGTTACATAGCGTAACCCTGTCTCAAAAAAATAAAATGAAATAAATAGATGGGAAGGGGCTGGAGAGGTGGCTCGGTTTTAAGAGCACATACTGCTCTCTCATAGGACCTGGATCCTCTCTCAGTACCCACAGCAGGCAGCTCCCGGGGATCCAGTACCCTCTGGCTTCTGGGACATCTATACACACATGTGCATGTAAAGTCACAGAGGTGTGTATATTATATGTAAACAAAAGTAATAAATACATTTTAAAAATAGATAGTCAGGTATGGGGGCACATGCTTTTCATCTAGCACCTAGGAGACAGATGCAGGCAGTTTCTGTTTGAGGCCAGCCTGGTACATATAGTGAGTTCCAGGCCAGGGCTACACTGTGAGGCACTACCTCAAAAACAAAACAATAAACAAAATAACAACAACAACAACAAAAGAAACCCACAACAGCAGTTAAAAAAAAAAACCCTAAAAACTATCATTGCAATGTGTTGTCCACGTAGCAATTTAAGATAAATGTTTTTTCTATATTTAGATTTTTGAAGTCTGTTGTGTCTTTATCCTTGCTGGACATCTTATATCAGATAAGTCACATTTAAAGGGCACAGTGACCCTGGAAGGGTACCAGTGTGGAGAAAAGCACTCATCTGAATATGGAGAAAGAAAGGCCACACTCGACCCGTGTCATCTGTGGCTGCAGGAGTAATAGCTTGGTCAAGTAAGAAGCCTGCGTCTGTCCAAGGTGATGGGGGCCCAACCGTAGGGGTGTGTTCACTTCTAACCCTCTAAGCCCATTCACTGTGCTTAACCTGGAGCAACAGCGGTCTGAGTGCAGAATCCTTGTCACGGTCAAGGCCAGCAGTTCTGGCACAACGTGCCTCCAGGATGTGGTCCTGTGTCATTCCCTTTGTGGGACTGGCTTGCTGCCACTGGTGACCCTGAAAATATACTTGGTTTTTTTTTCCTCCAAAGTTTCTTCCACCCCTAGCTAACCAGCACCAACATGAAAGAGCTTCCTGAGGCTGATTTAGCTGTCAATCCCTTTCTACCAGCCCACACCCACAGACCTCCTGTCTGGCACCCTCACTGGGATCACCCACCCTAGCTGGGATGGCTCCATATCCTTCTTCAGCTAGATAATAACAGACAGACTAAAATTAGGCTTTGGAAGCTCTGAACTCCAGAGGAGGAGTGTGGTGTTTTGGTTGAAGCAGGTAAGGATCGGATGTGAGATCCTCAGGCCTTACCCATCCCTAGCGTCGTTCTCATTACTGCCTTCCCTGCCCCTGCTCAGGGTCCTTCCGTGACTCCTTAGTTCCTGTAAGTTAAAGATCTGGGGCTTAGCTCCTGGGGTCTGGCACATGATGAAGCTATCCAGTCTCACTTCCGAGCATTCCTTCCTTTCATCTCAGTTATGTATTCACCAAAGCGTATGCAGCACCTACCGGGAAAGGCACTGACTGGTCCACGGGATGGGGCTACTGCTGTGGGCAGCTCTGGGAAGGCTTCCTGCCTTTGCGGAGTTCACTGTACTCCAGCCAGGCCCACAAGTCCATACACCCTGACCCCTACCTTGGCAAAAACAGTTCACTCTTCTTCCATTGCCACTCTCTATCTGGAGGGAGTGGGGGTGGGGGGGTTATACATCCTCTAAAGCATCTCTCGAAGCTTTCTCTGAGAAGCCAGGTAGATTGGGTGACCTGTAGGCTCCTACCTCTGACCTAGGAGCATCTCACCAATGGTCACCATCTAGCCCCTGGTTTCTCTTCCCTACGAGTCTTTGAGGGGCTCCAAGGTAGGCGCCTTTTCTCCTGGGATACCTTGGGGTCTGCATCTATATACATTCTTCCAAATACTTCTTCTTGCCTTTTGCTTGCTCTGGGGGCAAGCAAGCTGAGGAGTGATGAGATCAGGGCCCCTCTGGGGAATCTCAGGTCGCCAGGAAACCTCCATCTTGAAGCATCCTTCTGGCATCCCAAGGAAACAGACCACGGGTGCCAAGGCATGGGGGTTCCAGGAACAGTAGACGGAGGATGGAAAGGTAGGATCAGAGATGTGATGGTAGATCAGTGTGCATGGGCCTGCAGAGAGATGGGGTAGTTAAAGGGATTTTGAAGAAAACAGGCCTCTATTCCCTGACAGGAGATCAGGAATGGTAGGGTGTATAGGCACATCTGTCTGTATGGCTCTTCAGATATATGAAAGGGGCCGGGTGCAGGGAGCAAGAAAGTCTCCAGTTGAGCTCCCGGGTAGCTAGCCTTTGGTCCCTCACAGACTTTGCCCTTTCTTTGCTTCCGAGAGAGAATGCGTAAGACAGAGTCAGAAGGATGAGGCTCATTTTCATCCACAGCCAATCCTGACACTGTGGATATCCTGTGGCCATCCTTGCAGCAGGTCTGCTTGCCGCAGAACCTGGCTAAACAGCCCTGTCTACCCACTGCCAGCCTGAGGCCCCGGATGCTGACCACCCATCAGGGCAAACAGACAAGAACCTTGTCCCCAGCTGCCTGCTCCCGGATGGCTCATTTACATGGGATCTACATGGGCTCATTTCATGCCTGGATGCACAAGGCTTCTTGCCTTGCTGAGTGTCTCCTTTGTAGAGACAAAGGAGTGTGCTCAGTCACTCAGGTCCCTTCTACGGGCACACCAGGATACCCTGAGCATTCCCGAAGGAAGAGGAAGGCTGTTGGGGTACAGAGAAGGCAGGGACCTCCCAGAGGTCAGCCATGGCCCAGGAGCCATCAGGATTAAAACCATATTCCTCACTAGTTGCTCTGTTCACTGGGGGGCTGAAGCCCATTCCTTCCCTTCATCTGACATCTTCCAGGAAAGGCTGCCAAGTGCTATTGCTGCTGTCGCGGCAGGCCGCTGCCACTGCCGCTGCCGCTGTCGCTGCCGCTGCTGTTACCATAAGCCGGAGAACAAATAGACTGGGGCTAGAGCCTCTGAGGCTCTGAAGGGCAGAAAACGTCCCAGACCACAGCAGGCGCCAGCAGCTGAGGACTCTGCCCCAGCCACAGATCTGGATTCCTGGGAGACCTGGAAACCCACAGTCCCACCCACTTGCACCACTTTGGCCACCCTGGGAAGACAGAGTTGGGGGAGAAAAAAAAAGTGGGATAATGATCAGCCCTGGGCTGGCCCAAGCGGACAGAAAATGCTTCAGGGCCATCCCAGTCTTCCATAGCTCACAGAAACTGTCCCAGATTAGCTAACCACTCCTCTCCAGCAGTTACTACTCCAGTAGGAAAGCTCCTAAGATGCTCCAAAGACCTTGGTCCCTGTCCCATATGGACAAAGACACAGAAACAAAACGGGGCAGAGAGGGCTGGAGAGATGGCTCAGTGGTCAAAAGCAATGACTGATCTTCAAGGACCCAGGTTCAATTCCCAGCACTCATATGGTGACTTATTACTACCCACTATCCAATGTAACTCCACTTCCGCGGATCCAACACCCTCTTCTGGTCTCTGCAAGCACCAGGCATGCATATGATGCACAAATATATATGCAGTTGGTGCACAAACATGTATGTAGTAAAGCATCCATACACATAAATCTTGGGCGGGGGGGGGGTGTTGTTTTTCTTTTCTTTCTTTTTCCTCTCCAGAGTTTGTGTGTGTGTGTGTGTGTGTGTGTGTGTGTGTGTGTGTGTAGCTTTGGAACCTGTCCTGGAACTCACTCAGCAGACAAGTCTGGCCTCAAACTCAGAGATCCTCCTGCCTCTGCCTCCCCAGTGCTAGGATTAAAGGCATGTGCCACCACCACCCAGCTAAAATAATAAATTTTACATGGGGTAGAGAAAACCAAGCTTAAGGTAGGTCATTAGGGGGAATATCTGGGCTCCTTTCTGAGCTGTCAGGTATTATCCCCACATCTATCCTTAGTCCTGACCTCCATCCACTGAGCAGCCTCCTCATCCCCTCCCCTTTCTTGCCTGCCTCTGCTCCGGTCCTTTCACTAACGGGATGCTCGAGATAGAGCAGAATGGCATGCAGCCCCCTCTTTTCCTAGCAGCCTGGCCGAGAGCAAACAACCATTCTTTGGTCCTATCCTCGCCCCACCAGCCTCTTGCACATAGTCTTCAAGCGTATCCTAAAGGTCCTCACTGGTCAGTTTCCCCTCTCAGATGGGTCCCTTGAAGATAGGGTGGCCTGGTAGCTGCCTCTAAGAGAGCCATCCTGGCCAGGTCTCCCAGGGGAAGCAGGGACTTGGAAGGTAAGCAGTTCAAGCTACGGGAGGAAAGGGCTGCAGGCTTGAGGTTTTCTGAGTGGCTGCAAGTTCACATCCTCCAATTCTGCCCCTCATTGACTGAGATCCTCTGTGTCTGCCTGCCAGCAGAATCACTTGGGAGAACCAAGACAGTAATGCTCACAGACAAGAGGCACCAAGTGACAAACAGGAGGCTCACCCCACTCAGCGCCACCGGCATGGAAGACAGGGAGCAGGCAGAGGTAAATAAATAGCTTGTTTATTAGTAATATGTTACATTATTAAAGTGCATTGAGAAGAGATAAGGGACGGAAGCTGGAAGGCCCCCGGCCCCAGGCCCCACCCCAGACACAGCTGGAGAAGGGTCAGCTCTCTGCTGAAATCCATGGACTGGGGGCAGGGAGGCCCACTTGGAGAGCTAGGCCAGGGCCATCTCCACGGGGATTTTCACAGTTTAGCCTAAGTTAGGACATGTCCTGAGCTGAAGGTGGGAGGCTAGGAGCATGGAAGCACAGCCCCTGGGGAAGGGGGCTGAAGGGAAGGGAGGAGTCTCCCCCTGCCCCCCAACCCCCAACGCCAAGGGCAGAGTCCTGGAACCTCCCCCTGTGGACCCGGCTCCTCCTTCGAAATGACCACGGCAAATCTACCTAGGGCTCAGTTTTCTTCTTCGCTCTCCCCTGTCTCCCTCACCCACCCCTCCCATAACCACCCACACTGGAGGCTCATGCCCTCAGACTGGGCTCTCGGGGCAGAGCCAGCTCATGCCACTCTCTTCAAACCCATGCCTGTCTCTGGACTCCAATTCCATCCCAGGGAGCCCCAGCCTGGGATGAGCCCCCACCCTCCCTTCCCAAGCCCTCCCTCTACCCGCCCCCCAGCATGTAGTTTTGGTATTTCATACAGATGCAGTCAGAAGTAGCTATACATGAAATAAGCCTAACATAAAAATAGAGCTTTTTCCGTCCTTCCGTCCGGAAAGCAAACATCCTTCAATAAACATGCAAGGCGCTGTCCGGTGGGACCCAGGCTGTAAGGGAGGTGCAGAGGAACAGCCTGGGTCTGCAGGAACACTGGCCACCCAGCAGTGGGGCAGGGAAGGAAGCAGTTGGGCACAGTGGTCCCAAAGGACCCAGGCCTGGGCCCCAAGGTCCAGAGATGGGGGTCCCAGCTTCCTTCCCAAAGCCCACTGCCAGGCTGCTGGGCTCTCAGGCCAAGTGCATCGCTGCATGAAGTCAAGTGTGAGGAGATTTTGAAAAATAGTCTCGGGAAGATAAAGTCTGGGGTCGCTGATGGCCCAGCTTCACAGTCGGTGCCTTCATTTTGCAGTCCCTCACTGTCCCTACCCACCTGGGCCCCAGCAGCCGCCTGCGGCTGGACATCTCCAGGCCCTTTGTCCCCCACTGGATCATTTAGTACCCCTGGAAGAATCGGTGGACAACGAGCTCCCGGGCCGGCCGGCTGTGAGTGTGACTTATTTCTAGTACTCCTGGGCTACAGAAGCCTGGGGTGCACCATGCTCCTAGAAGCCCTAGTGAACCAGCAGGCCAAGTATGAGTGTGGGCAGGATTCCCAGCCAGAAGGAGGCGGCCAGGGCCCGAGCGTGGCCCATTAGCTGTTCAGCAAGAGCTCTGTCCTCAGGCAGCAGCTCCCAGTGCTGAGCCTCACGGAGGTAGGAACCCTCTTGGGCCTCACAGCGATAGTGACCATACTGACGGGCCGTGAGGTTCTCGATGAAAAGAATGCAGCTAGGGCTTTGGTGGCCTGGCTCACAGCTCTGTTCCACATTCTCCTCATGGCGCCATAAGTAGGTGGCGTGGCGGGACTCCATGGGGCAGGTCAGGTAGTATCGAGAGTTTCGGGCCAGGGAAACCTTTTGCAGTGGGGCATCGTCTGTGGAAGAAGGGGAAACAGGCATGAGGAGGGGTCAAGAGCACCTTGGGAGCCTCTGATTTCTGCAGATGAGGCTTCTAGAGCAAGGCTTCTAAAGGAACAGGGTAGAGAGGGGTGGATCCTGACTTTTAGGGTTTTTTCCTTGCATTCTCCCCCACCCCCACCCCTCTCATAAGCACCCTATATCATGCGAGTTCCCTCAGCAAGACAGGGTACAGGGCCTCAGGCCAAGGCCATGCCTCCTGCAGATCAAGGGATCAAGGTAACTGAGACTTAGCTCTGCTGGGGCCCAAGGGTAGGATTAAATGAGATACCTGGTTTGGGGTTGGGACAGTCTTTGTGTGGCTCAGCTGGGTTAACAGACTGCAGCACTGACCTAGAAGGAGGA
The DNA here is from genome assembly GCF_903992535.2 of Arvicola amphibius. NCBI lineage: Eukaryota > Metazoa > Chordata > Mammalia > Rodentia > Cricetidae > Arvicola > Arvicola amphibius. The sequence goes on along the minus strand of NC_052049.1, from coordinate 126,290,528 downwards.
GGAGCAGATATCAGCAGATGGGACGCTGCAGCGCAGCACCCCACTTGTCCTTATGTGACCCCAGAATCAGTGCCTCCCCATTCTCAGGTCCACTTTTCCTTGGGGCAAAGGGATTAGTCCAGTGTACCGTTGGGAACTGTAGATAGACACGCAGCGGTCCTGGTCCCAGCCGCAGTAGGGATCTCGGGACATGAGGCAGCCATGGCAGCCCCCGCTGTAGACCTCACACATGTCCAGGGGCACCTGGCTCACTTCCCACTGGGAGCTCACGTATAGCTTCCGCTGCAAAGAGAGCAAGCCAGGGTCAGGCCAGAGCCCTCCACTGGGTTCTTGACCCTTGACGAGGGGTCCTGCCACCTTGGAGGTCCTTGAAAGGACATGCAAACTGCAAACAGAGTAGCCCTCTCCCCCCTCCCCCCAGCTGTCTGGGTGGTCCCAAGGGTGCGAGGAAGGGTGGGACAGCTCACCCTGTCAGCATCCAATGATATGGCCTGGATGGCAGCTGCACGGTGGAAGGGCTGGATCTCCATGATGTTGAAGACGAAGCTGTGTCCCTGGTCCCCTGATTCCACCACCTTGTGAACAGTGCCCCTGTCTATGGGTAATGAGCAGAGGAGAGGGTCAACAGATGGAAGCCCATATCAGCCAGACAACCTTCTTCAAGGCTGGGCTGCGAGGAAGACACTGGCGGGGAGGGTTTAGGAGTCACGGGTCAGGTGAGTGTCACAGGACTGGGGTAAGTTGGGATGAGGACAGCTGAGTAAGAAGGAACACAGAGCCCAAGGGCAGCCGGAAGTTTCCAAGGCTGATCCCAAAAGGCCATCCCCTCCATGAGTGCCCCCAATATGCCAATTGGAGGCTGCACAATTAACAAGCGCACTGGGATGGGCGCGTCACATTACCTTGGTTACCCCTTCCCTCCTCTGCCCTTTGAGGTAGGCGTTGTTATCTCCCCTATTCTGCAGATAAGGGAAGGGAGGAGTAGAAAAGCTGTGATGTTTGCTCAAGGTCACACAGATGGTGAACAGCGGGGAGCAAATTGGAACCCAGATGGGTCAGAACCCTACCTCTGGCTTTTTTTAAACTTGCCTGCCTCTAAGGTACTTAGGGGATACACTGGCTTTAATTGTTTATTTTAGGAGTAATTTTAGATTTTCAGAAAAGTTGCAGTGATAGTACAGAGTCCTTGCCTAGCCTTCTCCCAGTTTCCCCAGCTGAAGATCTTACATAACCAGAGGGAATTTGTCACAACTAAGCAATTGACACCAGTGAGTTCCTATTCGCTCAACTACAGACTTCATTTGGGATTCTTGGGTTTTTCCACTGATGTCCTTCTTTTGTTCCCGAAGTCAATCCAGGATTCCACGTTGCTCTTAGTCTTAAGGGATATTTTAATTTCTGTAAAAATCTTAGATCTGAAAAGAACCTTGAATTCCATATGAGGGCTCCCAAGGTCACATAACCAGACCGTCTGTCTCCGTTGGCACCTGTTGGGGACTAATGGGTATTCTCACCCTGGTCCTCCTAATCCCACCTCAACTGCTGTCCCAGTTTCTAGAATAGCCGCTTCCTTTTCTCTTTCCATCCCATTTCCCAGGGCATTATCTGCCCCAAAAAAGCAGTCAGATGATGTCTATCTGAGACAGTTCCTCTAGGCTTAGTGTTTGAACCGGCAGGCTTTGAGATGTGGCCAAACACTAGTTGGACCGGACAAAGCTCTAGACACAGCCCCTGCTCTCACCCCAGACACACAGACACAGATACATACAGACAAGCAGACACACAGCTAGTCCCCATTATAAGAGTTTCCAATCTCTGGTGAGGACCTATAGAATTTTTTATTTTTATCTGGCCCCAATATTTCTAAACGCTGCAGGCTCTAAACTGGTGTCTCTCCCATGGGCCACCAGGAAGATAAGAGATTCCCTCTCTGTTCCCTGAGTATACTTCCAGCCCATGCACGTAGGAAGGGAGTAGCAGGGCTCCTTGGGCTCAAGTCCAGCCTTCCCCATACTGCACTGTGTGACCTCCCTTCCCTTGTCCCCAATGTCCTGTGGGAAATTCCTCTCCTTGAGATTTCCAGGAGCCAAACAATGACCCAAGACTTTAGCCTCCAACCAGGCCAACTTGGCCAAGGAAGCCCCAAAGTGAAGCAGCAACAGGAAGCCACTTCAAAGAGTATGAACAATTGAGGGACGGGGCCTGGGCCCTGAAGAATGGTCCCAGATGTGTGGGGTCCTTTCTAGTCTCCAGGAAGGCCTGTGGCCAGGCCCACAAGATCTCCAAGGCTATTTTCAGGACACCACCCCTGTTTTGACCAAGACCTGGGATGAGGAGGTAGAAACAAACTAAACTCAGGGTATACAGAGGCTTTCTGGAACAAAGGAGCACCTCCAGGGCATTCACTCAGCCTCCCTCAGGGAGGCCTCTCCAGGAAGGAAAAGGGAGATGCTATCTCAGGCCTCTATGAAGCTTTGCCTTCTGCAACTTCTTGCAGTCCTACCAACTTTTTAAATGCTTCCTCTCGCCTGCATAGCCCCAAAGTCTAATGGAAGGCCCATGTTCCTTATTCTGCAGGACAGAGGCTCCCAGGAGGCCCAGCGCTCAAGCCCATCCCCCTTCCCACCCCCCAGCTAGCTTCCCGTGTCTCTTCTGGTTCCTTCTCTGTTGAGAGAGACACCTGGGCCAGTGCTGAACCTGGCTTTGCTCATGCACCACTCTTCTGCCTCAAGCTCTTTAGTGCATGCTTTTCTCTCAACTCAGGAAGCTTCCCCTTTGCCTCACCTCCTCCAGGAAGCCCTCCCTCTCAGCCTGAGCATCCACAGCTCAGTACACTAAACCCTGGTAGCTCTGTCCACTCAATTCTCTGTTAACACCTAAAGGCCCAAGCAACTGTTACCTACAGGGTTCTTTACACCGTCCATAACTTTTGTTTTTCTTTTTGTTTTGTTGTTTTTAAACAGGGTTCTCACTGCATAGTGTGGGTTGGTCTGGAACTCACTCTGTAGACCAAGCTAGCCTTGAACTCACAGAGATCTGCGTACCTTTGCCTCCTGAGTAGTAAGATTAAAGGTATGTACCATAACAAAGAATGGTTCTTATCTATTTTTACAAAGTAAATCAGAGAGTTCTGGAACAGTCCATCACCTGTGGTTAGATAAAGGACATGGAAGGTCTCTCTATTGCTGGCCTGCATGCGGTGGACGACCACCTTCTGGTAATGGTACTTAGAGTGAAACAATGGTGTCTTCAGTGGCCCCATGGGCTCCACCCTCTGTGCCACCTCTGGGTGACTATCAGCAACCTGAAAGGTTTCTGTTGGTATGGGTTGCTTTTTGGGGAGGCACTGGAAAAGAAAAAAGAAGTAGGTTAGTAGGGGACTGGGAGGCAAGTCCAGGAAGAGCTGTGGTCTGGGTCGTGGTTGGTCGACAGCTCACCATGCCAGGTCGAGGGTTGGGAAGGCCCATGTGATAGCCCTTGAGTGAAGAGGTACGGAAGACTTTGTCGATGTCACCAAGAGAATACACACAAACAGCCGAGTAGTTCCTGCAAGGATATACAAGCCACCTTAGTAGGGGGCCCAGGATACACCCACCTCCACTTACCCTGGTCAGCCCCATGCCAGACAGAACATAATCATAGCCCTCGGCCTGCAAGCTCTGTGAGCCAGGACTGTTACTGAAGCAGAGCCCAGTGCCTAGCATATCACACAAAGTCGAAACAGGGGAGGAACAGAAGGAGGGAGGGAGGAAAGTTCAACTAAGTTCTCCCCACTGCAATCTAAAACCACAACCTTGGGTTCTGTTACAGCATCACAGAGTTCAAAGGTCACCTTTTCTAGTCCACCTGAAGAAAGAGGAACCCCACCACAGGCTAAGTCATTCTCTGGGCCCTCCAGTCACAGGCTGCAGGGTGCTGAAGCCTCAAAGCCCCGACCTCCATGCCCTAAGCAGTACATGGCTCCATCCACACATTAGCCTGAGCAGGGTTCTTCTCCACCCCCAACACTTGTCTGCTTTGTTTTCAATCAATGAAACTGATTAAAGAGTGTGAATTATCAGGCAGTGTGAGCAGGTGCGATCTCACCCAGCACCCCAGGAGAGGGCTCTCAGCCTTTTCCAGGCCTAGTATCAGCTTTGAGCACACACATGCCAGGACACATAGGCAGGAATGAATCAGGGCCTAGGGCCACACACCATGTGCACAGAGGCAAAAATACAACAGGACACGCATCACATTGCCTACGACCACCACACCTAGTAACAGCTCAAGCCTTATGCCCGCTGTCTCTGCTAATGTCATTAACTACTCCTCACCAGGGGTTGGAGAAAACACCATAGACCCTGGTGTCCCTCCACTGGCCATTGGGGTCAGGGAGCAAGAAGACATCCTGCAGTCGATTGAAGTTCCTGTTGGTGGCTGGGTCACTGCACACCAGCATGGCTTTCAAGAAGGTGTTCCACTTGGAGGCAGACAAAGAACTCTCACCACCCTGGTCCCCCTGGAAGGGCAGAAGACAGAAGATGCTCCTCAGTACTTGCCTGGGCTGCTTGGCACACCAAAGACACCTGCTGTACCCAGGCTACTGAGGAGCAAGGCAGGTTACCAGGGGCTGATACCTGTGAAGACTTAGACAAGCTTTCAGGTGGGCTCCAGCCTGGTGTGCCAGGACCCAGTTGGGGTCTTGTGGGAGAACATTCTCGGTCCCCCATAGCAAACATGATCAGACACATCTGATACTTTCACCTATGCACACTTGTACAATAACACAATGCAGCAAATCCACACAAACACACACATAGGTAAACACACAGGTACTTATGTACTCACATATTCGTACATCCAATATGCACAGACGCTAAACCACATTCATTCACAGGTACATGATACCCTGTGCACACAAATTCCCACAGTGTCATGCATGCAACACACACATATATGCACACTCACCCCTATTGTAGATATGCAGACACATTTCTCACTCACCCAGCCACCCCTCACACAGCTGGCTCACCCTGCACAACTGGGCCACTCGGGACACATTGAGAGGAGCCTCTGGGTTCTTGTCAGGATTGTCCTCCCGGAAGAAGTAGTAGATCTTGTCATCATAGGCTTGGTCTTGGTGCACAATGGTGGCCTTGATGAACTGTGGGTCTGCCAAGGACATGGGTGATAGGGTATGAGGCCAGAAACTTGTATGGGATACCCATTAACCTTGCACACCTCTCCCAGATATGTATGAACTGAGAACAGCACTTAAGGCCCCATGGGGCCCTCGATTCTAAAGCAATACCCCACACCTGTTATGTCCTCCTCTACAAAGATGTCATGGGCCCAGGAGCAATGACTTCATGCCTGGGGACTGCAGGAAAGCCCCTGGGGTGCCCATGTCACTTCTGCCTAATCAACAGAGCCTTAATGAGGAAGATGGGGCCCTCTGCCCAACACGGGCTCATGAGAAAGATGAACTTTGGCTCTTGAGCCTCGTGCTAGGTCTGAGCTTCCCCTGTGTTTGTTCCCAGAATAATTCAGACCTCTCTGGCCCCACAGCCTCTTCTCTACGATTCCTCCTCCCCGGCAACTCAAACTCCTCAGTCCTGGTTGTCCAGGTCTGTGCCTTTCAGGGAGTCCTCTTGGAATACATCAGGATAGAATCTGCCGTCCTGGACATGCGCACCCCTTAGTCCACCCTGAACCCAATCTGACTCACTCTGCATGACTGTATCACTTGTATACAGCTCACTCTCGCCCCGGATGCGGCGGAACCGAGGGATCTTCCCATTGTATTCCTGCTTCCGGATGGTGGAGTACACTTCATCCCCTGGAATAGTAGGAGGACATGTGGGTAACGGCAATAACTTCTGTAAGTCCTTCTCCCAGGCTTGGGCCACTGAACAAGGGGCTGACCCTCCTACCCCGAGCCTGGTGTATTAGCCCCCTCCCGGGGCCCCTGTGGCAATGCTGTTTTACCTTCAAACAGAACCAGGGAGTTCTCATCCGGGCTGAAGGGGGCATAGCCTTTCATCTCACCAAGTGGCACCACCACACTGTCATTCACCTGGAGAAGATCAGAGGTACAGATGACCACGTGACCACCAGCCACTGCACCCAAGGGCCAGCTCCCCAGCCAGGACCCTATTCTCCCAGAGACTCTGCTCAGGGTAATGCCAGTCTCAGAATCCCCCATCTCTGTCTGGCCGTGAATGGCTGACACCAACCCAGGAAATGAGGGCTGCTCAGGCACATGGGAAGGGTTCTCACCAAGTTCCAGCAGCTGGGCTTCCGGGCATTGGTGCCACAGACCAGCAGCCCATTTCCCCGCCTCTCTAAGAGAGTGATATAGTTCTCGCAGTCCTGTGTGGGGTTAGGAGACTGTTAGGTGAGTGGGAATCGCTGGCAGGCCCAGCAGACACTAGGACCCTCAGTCTTAGGAAAGAAGACATCCAAAAGGGTTGATCAGCCACCTAGGCCAGCTGACTCTCTCCCCGCTATGAACAAGGCCAATGTCTCCCCCTCTAAATAGGGGCCCTAAAACTGGGCCAAACTCCCCCAACCCCACAAATCTGGAGAATACAAGGCCAAGCAATGTTCCCTCCCTTCCTCCAACTCTCAGGATCTCTTTCTTTCCAGGGGGCCCGCCTTTCCCATGGTCTGTGCCTCCCACTCACCTGCTTGTCCTGGCAGGACCCCTTTGGAGAGCCGATGTTCACCTGGAGGAGGGGAGAAGTGTTAGTCCCTTTTCGAGGGATGAGACGGTCCCTGAAATGCTGTCCATGCAGCCACAGGACAAGCCCTGGATGAGACCGTTATTCTCATCTTCCAGGAAAGAAATTGAGACTTGGCGAGGGTAAGCAGATTTCCCAAGGTCACACAGGCTCTTTGTGTGATACCAGGGAGCAGAACCTAGCAATCGCAAAAGGCAGGCTATGGGTTCCCGAATCCAGCTTCCCAGCCTGCTTCCCCCATCAGCACTACCTGCCTGGCCATGTGTTAGCTCCCAGCTTTTCTCCTCATACCCTGACTCCACTCCAAGTGGACTTCCTACAGTAGCTTCCCCCAGGAACTGTGTGTGAAGTTATGGAGATAGAAGGACCTGTGTAGAAAGATGTGCCAGCTCCTTCACACTTCCTAAGGGCCCTTACCAGGACCAGAAGTCCGGGATGAGGAAAGGGAAGGGGAGGGCAGAGGAGACCCAAGCTCACCGTGCGCACGGAGGCGTTCTTGCCCTCGGGGAAGTTGAAGAGGTAGACTTTGCCACGTCCACCCACCCATACAGAGAAGCTGCCCGGCTCATGGAAAAGCACGGTGTGGGGCTCAGGCTGGCCAAAGTCCACATGGTCCTGCCCTGTGCATGAAAGAGAAAAACACCCTGAGCAAGAGAACCCTTGAGCTTCCATGGGCATATCAGACTCTGCCGGTTAACTGATGCTCCAAGCTCAGGACACTGAGGCTCAGAGACAAGGCCTCTGAGGTGAGCCTGATAGAAAGAAGGCCACGGTGGGCTCCAGAAACCATGCGTCCACACCCAAAGTCACAGTCCTTTCCCCACAGTGTGTGCTTTCTCACAGTGAGGGGCATTTTAGGGACCCCGGGGAGAGCAGACGCCTTTCCCAAACACACACACACATTCCTGAGAGGCTGGGCAGGTACGGGAAGACCATCAGCTCCGTCCTGTGAAGGAATCTGCAGGCTGGTCCATCTCACTCTCAGCCTTTCCAGAAGCCAACAGCACCCCACTTGGAGTCCCAATTCCCAGGCAACCATTTCATTCACAACTCCAAACCTTCCTTTGAGAAGTTGTCTCTAACCACTCCTGGCTTACCCTCCAGCCCTTAGTGGGCACCATTACAGCCCTGAAGCAAATCTCAATATCCATTCCTCCCCATTATACAGTATTATACAGTCCGGAAAACAAACCAAGGAATAGACGGCCCAAGAATACATGAAAGCGGATGGCTAGCACCCCTAAACCAACACTCCTGCTTCTGTCTCCTGAGCTAACCTTTAGCCTGATTTCATCCACCCAGATGCCAGCTCCTTCTGGGGCTCTCTTTCCCAGCAACTCTGGGACAGGGGACCTTCAAAAAGTACAGCCTATGCCTTTCAGAAGAGGGCTGACCAGGGCAGTTTTGCCCCAAAAAAGAAACTGTCTACAGCCGCCACCTCCAGAGAGAAGCTGTCTCATCTTTAAGGACATTGTTGAGGTTGTCCTGGTTGCAGGACTAAATTACAGGGATGGGATGGCCTCTGGCTATGCCCTGGGCACTCAACCATAGCCTCTGTCCCCTGACTCCTGATTAGCCTGGGCCTCACCCCGGAATCGTCTAACCACTGTTTTTTCAGCTGCTGCAAACTCTGAGACAGCCAGCTTGGCAGTAACACCCAGGCAGGACATGACCCAGTCCAAGCAGAAACAAACCTGCCGGTTCCTCAAGGTCTACCTTACATCCTCCTTGCTGCCACTTAAGCCATTCCTACTGATCCTGCATCCATCCGGAGCAAGGAATGGAAAAAACATACAGCGTACAACTCGTTCCCTCGTTCCCTGTCCTGAACACACGCTTCTTCACAGCCAAGTGATCCCAGACAGACAGTAGGAGTCATTCAAATTCTGCAACTCTGCTGTGGCCTGGCTCACTGCATAGAAGAGAGGAAAAGGAGGCCCCCTGAGGGACAAGGCTGGCTGGCCCAAGGTCACATCAGCAAGCAGGACAGATTGGTTCACCCAGACAGTATCAGCTCTCAAGAACATTCCTGGAGATGTGAGCCAGGCTGGCTACTGAGTGAAGTGCTGAGTCCGCTGCCCTCTGACTGGCCTGACTCTCCTGGGGCCATGCTACCAACAGCCTGATCCAGCAATGCGGGTGGGGAGGGCCGGTCAGACACCCTACCTCTTATACTCTGGACCCCAAAGCTGCCTCTCATTAGCCCCTGATGCGCAGGGCAGGGACTGAGAGTCCAGCTCTGTGCTGCTGTCCAGATAGAGGTGCTTAATAGTGGCAGATCCTGGGCACTGTCCTCTAGCTCTCTTCCAGCTGGGATAAAAGCGTAAAGCTGGGGTCAGCAGCTGGCAGACGCTCAGTCTCTCCGACTCACAGCTTTCCTTCCACCCACAGCCTAAGCAGCAACCTGAGCAGCAAGTCCCAGGCGGCACAGATCCCCTTCCACTTCCCGGACATGCAGTCCAGGAGCCGGGGGAAATGGTTATTGGGCTATTGAGACCCACAGCCCCAACGTCAAGGCAAAGAAACACTCGCAGGCCCGGGTTGGTCGCTTCCAAAAGACTCCTTAGCTCCTGAGCATCTGGATCAAGGTCACACTCCCCAGGCCTCAGAAAAAAGCCAGGTTAGGTGAATGTACAAGTCAACTCAAGCAGGGTAAAGGCAGCAGTGGGGACCATGGAGGGAGCCTTTGTCTTGGAGGTAGCAGGGCTGTGGGAAGCAGTCCTGCAAGAGTCAGAGGAACCAAGGACAAAGTATAAGGGGATACTTGGCTTTCCTCAGAAGTGTAGGTACGAGGCACCCATACCACAGAAAGCTCACTAAGCAGATGGTCCCAGGAAGGAGCTCGGGTTGCTCCCCAAAAGACCCACAGAGACTATGAAGGTCAGGGGATGGGACAGTGTCAGCAGCTGAGTAAGGGCAGCACTCCATTGATCTGTGAGCCCGATCCACTCAAACCCTGGCAAAGTCAGCGTGGGGGAAGGCAGGGACTGCTGGTCCCATTTTTACAAACGGGAGCTCCTAAGCTCTGCCACACTCTCATCAGCCCTCCAATGACTCTCAGGTTCCTGTCCCTCCCAGATCTGTGTCTGCTGATGTGTTACGGACTAGGGGAGGAAGGGGATGGCACCAGCTCAGCCCAAGGACAAGACCTTGGCGATTCTCCACCCCGGCCCCAGCCCAGGCTCCCGCACTGCCCGAGGCCCTCAAAGGGCCTGATTGTGCCCGGGAAGTGTCAGGGCAGCAGTTCCATGAATACATGAAAGAAAGCTTTGTTCAGGTCGGCAGGAGCGGGGGCTGGGGGCTCCGGGCAGGAGGGCTGCCTGGAAGTGAAGGCAGCAACAAGGCCTCATGGCAAGGATCACCTCAGAGAGAGCTGGGCCAGGCGCTGCCTAGGTGGGGCTGAGAACGTTGGAGTCTACCTTTAAAAGGTTCAGGCTCAGTGTTTCCATCCCTAAACACTTTCTTTTGGCTGCCTTGTGAATCCGACGATATGGGGAGACAGATAAAAGCTGGATTGGCCAGGAATGGGGAAGGGCTATGCAGGCAGAGGAAAGAGTGTGAGCAAAGATGGGGAAGCTGACTGTGTGGCAGGTACAGAGGACAGAGGCCACATGCTGCCACCTGAGAGAGAACTAATGAAAGAAGAATCCAGAAGGTTAGGCCTCAGTGGTGGGGCAATGGCTCCAGCTAACCCAAGGACATACTGACCCACTGCCCATCAGCCTCCCCTACTGCCTGCTACCAAGGAGCAGGGCCAAGAGTGGAAAAGCCTCCCATCCTCTGGCAGTCCCCCCACCTCCCACCTCCTGGCTCCCCCTGCTTCCTTTCCATCCTGTGTGTCTAAAAGGAGCACCGTCTGGCACCGTGTCTCCCCCCTCACTCCCCGGCCTGACGCATTAGTGGCTGACTAAGTGGTAGCTAAAAGCTCCCAGAATAACCAGGGGTTCAGGCAGGGGAGGGGGCTAGGGGCACACAGAGAGGACATGGCCTCAAGGCAGGCTGGGCACAAGAAAGGCCACCTCCACCTCATGTGATTCAGAGCCAATCCTGGCTCTCCTGAGCAGAGCAAGAACATCCCTAGGCTGTCCCGTACCTAGCTGGACTCCATGGTTCGTAATACCCCGCCTCCTCACGGTATAGGGTTCATAAGGCCTAGCCCCAGTTCTAGCCAAATATAAGTGCTGGGAAGTGACCCCATGCAGACACAGCACCCCCGCCAGGGTGCCAATGAGGCCTTGATTCTTTTGAGGGGGGAATCAGGCTTGAATTCCTTCTGGGAGCCACTCCGCCATCACTGTCCCAACAGCTGACAGCTATAGGAAGTACGGGTGTTTCCTTTGGGGAAGCAGTGGGTTTTCTCATAGCATGTCTGCCTAATGAAGGATCTGCCCTGCTCTCATTCACTCGGGATGCTGTTGCCATCTGGTTCTGTCATTCCCCATAGCCTGGATGCTTGTGAAAGAGGGAGGGAGGGTGGGAAGGGTGGAGTGAGGGGTACCATCCACAAAAGGAACAACAAGGGCTGGTCCTTGACCCACTGAACCCATCAGCCTTGAATGCTGACCTCCAAAAGCCCTTGGAAAGTGGGCAGAGAATGGCAAGAATGTGGGCATCCTAGTAGGGAATGCCTGAGTCAAGTTGCCAAGGAGCAGAAGCCTGGCCAATCACAGACTGGGGACCCAGCCATAGCTGGCAGGGACCTCCTCCCACACTTGTGTCCCATTTTGCATTTACGGGCCCACTCACAACCTCACCTGATCACACATGGGCAGAGAAAAGAACAAAGAGCCGTGTGGTGCTCAGGAGTCAGCCTGCAGACTCTCTGCCCTTTGGAATATCACTCTGCACACCAAGCTGGGAGATGCAGAGGCCAGGGAGGCTATGCCACTGGCCCAAGGGCTAATACCCAAGGGAGGCTCACAGACCTGGGTGCCCGTGATGCCACTGCATCTCTCGAGTACCACACTCAGGGCTTCGAGAGAACAATGTGAAGAGAAAGAAAAACTGCCCCCTGGCATTTCTCTGCCATCCCTCTCCCCGCTCACCAGGCGCAGAATCACTAACTTGATGAATGAATGAAGGGAATCATCCACTCACCTCCCTGATCTCCCAACAGGCTTTGGTGACCCAAAGGCATGACTAGTGAATGGAACTGTGGGTGCTGAGCAGGGCGGTGAAGAGAAACCCTTCCACTGGTGGCAGATTTGTTCCCAGGGACAAATGTTTCATTGGCTCTGCCTCTTGATAATGGCCAGGAAAGAAAGGCCATTTCCAGATGGCACCGACCTGGTGCTAAGAGCAGATTATGGCTACTATCAGGCTCCTGGCAACACCTGCGCAGGGCTGGGCTCTGACAGCTGCCAGACAAGTGCTGTGCCAACACAGGTGGCAGTCACCCTCGTAGAGGAATGAGACACCCACCCTTATTATCTGCAAGCTGTAAGTCACGGCCTACACCCACTGCCAAGGTCAGCCATGAGTATGTCTGAGGGTGTCTCAGGTGTTGATTCGGGCTTGGCTCTAAGACACCTCCCACCGTCTTTGGCATCCAGGCAGCTGGTTGTGGTTGTGAGCTGGGGCAGGGCCTTCCTGAGTTCAGTGTCACCTTCTGCGGCTGGTGGGGATGGGGGTTACTGGTTTGTTGTGGCCTGGGTTTTATGACCCATCATAATTCCAGGAACAAACACAAAATGGTCAAGAATAAGCTCACGTCGTTTTGGGGGAAATATGAGTCTATGCATGCTGAAGGAGTCAGGTGCAGCCTTCTGAAAGTAGAGAGACAGTAAGAACAGCATCCTCATCTGCTTCCACTGGGCTAGCCCAACAAATCCCTACCACCCTGCCAAGAAGCCAAGGCAAAGGTCTGCATCCCCATTCTACAGAGAGGAAAACTAAAGCCCTTCCCAAACCACCAAGGGTTGGAATCGCTTGCATACATCACTGTGACCAGAAGATCAGAGGGTTTTGCTGCTGGACAAAGGAACTGATGAGAAGTACATTGAGGCGGAGGGAGGGGAGCTGAACTGAGCAGGAGTCAAGGGCTCAGGTGGACATGGAAGGCATTCGCAGAGCCCAATCAGAGTAAAGAGGGGCTCTAAGCTCAACCCCAGGAAAGGCAGGAAGCCCAGAGCCAATGCCACACCGTATCTAACTCCTATCCATTCTTTGGCCCAGCAGATTCCCAAAGCCCTAAAGGTCAGCTAATGGCTGCTTCAAAGCACAGAATGGGCAAAAGTAGAGAGTCTGTTCTTGGGCCCAGAGCCCGGGCTGGGGGGGCAGGAGGGCAGAGGATGGCTACCTCAGGCCAGCAGGGAGGGAGACAGGTGGAAGACTGTGGTGAGACAGAAGGTTCTCAGCCTCAGCTTTAGCCTGGACCAGCAGGGGACACAGTATGAGGGCAGCCAGCCAGCACAGCCCGTTAAGGAGAACTGGCAGGGGCTGGGGTGCCAGAAATGCATTCCAGGAGAAGCCAGAGATGCTGCAGGAGGAGGAGGAGAGGGAAAAGGGCGGCAATGATGCGTGAGGCTAGCCCTAAGCCCAGCGCATCAGAAACACCGTCTATCTGCCAGGTACTACCCTAAGTGATTTTCAGGCCTATTAACTCAGCAAGTCGTATGCTGCCTAGTCTCTTATTATCTCTGTTTCACAGATAAGGAGTATGAGGCGCAGAGAAGCTAAGCGACATATCCAGAGTCACACAGCGGAATGTGCAGTAGAGCAGAGGTTGTTGATACTCGTTCCAGACTAACCCTGGAACCTGAGCTTATCCTGCTGCACTCCAAGGCTGGACTTCCAGGGGCAGTCTTTTCTATACAGCCAAGGAGACTGAAGCCGAGGGAGGCTAGAGCCCGGCAAAAGCTACTTGTCATCAGACGCCTGACCTCTTTACTGTGACAGCTTGGTGAGTGTGTATGAGTGAGCATGAATATATGCAGGTGCAGGTGGGGCAGGAATATAGGGTGCAGTGTGTCACCTTCACCCTAAATGCTAGCCAGTATGACTAACTGGAAGGTTAAGTCTCCCGGGTTCTCTGGAGGAAGGAAACGTTGGGGCTGGGTATGCACACCAGCCCTTCTCTACCACATACCCACACAGGTTCCCGGCCAGCCAGCGCTCACTAAAACACTCATCTTCTCCACCCTGGCTCTAACAGGGAACTCACCACAGCTCCTGATTGCCCATCCCAGCAGGGCCCAGTTCCCCAAAGCAGGGCCGTCAAGGCTCTCTATCTCTGAGCATCTCCGCTATGGCTGATTCCCATCTCCATAGAGCCTGCGATCACTGACTGCCCTTGTCCTTTCTCTGCTGCGCGTGCATCTCATCTGTCCTTGAACACCTAGCCCAAATCCCCTAGCTCCGGGAAGTGTTCCAGGCCGATGCAGCCCTCACTACACTGCCCTATACTCCCTGACCGTGCTCCAGCCACCATCTGCTCTTCTCTTAGATGACACTGTGTCTGGTGGGATTTCGCCCGAGGTGTGGGGTACTGTGAAGAAGGGTCCATCGCCCATTGCCAGGGCTGGACAAGGTAGGGTGGTTCAGAAGGTAGGAAGGAGCAGCCTCCTGCTACTCTTCAGAGGAGCAGACATCTCAGAAGAGGTTCGTGGGCCATCTATGGGGTGCAGTGTTTATCATGGTGACCTTACTTGATAGGCTGAGCCAGAGGGAGTGCAGCAGCTATACCAGGCCCTGTGTCCCACCCCCTTGCTCTAGCCTGGTTCTTTCCTTCTCCTCTCCTTGACTGTCTCACCCACACCAGCTTTCAGCTGCAGTCTTGGCTGTGCACTCCTGACTTCCCAGGGGCCCCTTTTCCATCACAGGCAAGAGCCCTACCCCTTAGTCACTAACTGCTCCCTGGGGGCAAGCACAGGGTTTCTTTTGCTTTCAATTTCCCAGGAGCTGAATCCAGGTGCAGGCAGGGGTCAAGGGCTGGCTGCCCTCTTCAGTGAGGGTCCCCAGGATGCTGGCCCAAAGCCCGGGGTCTTGATTAGAAGCAGGGGTACAGGATCAGCCTAATCCCCAGGCTGCTGTGGCGGTTAAACCCAGATTAGCCTAAACCATGACACAGAGCAACCCGCCCCCTGAGACCTAAACTCTGCTCAGCAAAGGCCAGACATGAGGTACACGGAGCCGGGTCGAAATCTGAGGGTCTAAAGGGAGTGTGTGGTCTTGGTGGATGTGGACAAAAAGTCTCTGGGCTCAGTTACACTGGCCAAGGAGGTAATAATAGGCTTTCGAAGCTCTCCACCTAGAAAAGCATGCGAGCAGATGGGACATTGGGAAGGGGCAGACAGCTGGGCCACCAGTCAGCTCGGAGCAGAAAACGCAGCCCAAACTCCAGCTCTCCCTATTTTGCCAGTGACCTAGAGCAAGTTCTGCCATGTCTGGGCCTTAGTTTCCCCATCTGGGGCTGAGGTGGTTAGCCTCTTCTCTCTGACATTTTTTTTTTCTCACACCCTGAGCTCTGTGTTGTTAAGCTGGGTAAGCTGAGGACAACTCGAAAGGTTCCTCAATGAAACTGAGAAAGAACTGACAGGGAGAAGGGGGACTGAGGAGGAGGGTAGGAATGGTGCAGAGAAGCAGCTCTGGGGCAGCAGTGGCTGCTGGGAAGGAAAGGAAAGAAGGGCCACAAGGTGCCTATCAGGCTCAGTAGAATGTCACAGAGGAGCGGAGGGACCTTGAAGAAGGCAGAGTACAATCTACACATGGGACAGTGGGGCCAAGGCCTGCTGGAGGGAGAAAAGGTCCTGAAGAACCTTCCCTTGTAGGAGGGCAGCAACTTGGGACCTTGGCTGACTAGGGAAGGTAGAAGTCTCCAATCTCTATGGAGCTGGGACTGTGGCCCTTTACTTTCTCCTTTCTCCCCCTCTGTCTGGTTCACTGAGAGCCAAATCGTCATACACCTGGCAGCCAGGCCTCCCTGCAAGGCCAGGGCAGGTCAAGAGCCATGTCTCCTATCCCATAAGAGGAGGCAGGCCTCTGGGATAACCAAAAAAGGAAACTAAGAAAAGCAGAAGCCTTTTGGAGCAACTAGCAAGAGGTAAGGGAAGTATGGTCAGTCTCTTATGACACAGCAGCCCTAAATGAGGGGGTGTAGAATGACGATGTCAGCTGAGACTCCAGCAGGAAACTCTGGGGTCATCCATTCCTCATGACTGCCCCCTGCAGGATGGGCCTCTCAGCCCACCTGGTCTGGTACGCCTCAAAGAGAAGTGCGCAGCTTATTCTGTTTCTCCCACGTGTAGAGAACCTCATCTTCAACCCAGAAGATGATCTGTTCTCAAAGGCTTCCCCTGGAAGGGGAAGCTGGTCAGAGGAATCGTGTCTGCCCTGTCCTCAATACAGGGCTTGGATACAAGGGGATTTTTTCTGCCTCAGAGGACACACAAAGAAAGGGCATGGCAGGCCTCCTACCTGAAGAACCCTCCTCATAGTCAGGAGTGGATGGGGAAGGTCCTAGTGTCCCTGGACCCCCACCACAACTTCCCTCAGGGACCTGGGACAGGCTTGCCTGCCACTGTCTTTCTCCAGAAGACTGCCCAAGCAGGACAAGTGGCCAAGCTCAGATATCATCCCCTTCAAGAAACCTTGCTGAAGCCAGCATATGATGTACATGCCTTTAGTGGAGGCGAAGACAGATGGATTTCTGGGAGTTTAAGGTCAGCCTGGACTACATAGGAAGTTCTAGGCCATCCAGGGCTACACTGTGAGAGTCTGCAGAGAGAGAGAGAAAGAGAGAGGGGGAGAGAAGGGGAGAAGGAGAGAGAGGGAGAAAGCTTGCTGGACCCCTGGCCAAAGCTGACTCAACACTGTCAAACAAGTACTTCTTTTGCCCTTCCTCATCCAGCCAACTCCTGTCTCGGCCATCTCAGCTTTGCCACTTCATCTAGAAAGCTGGCTAACTAGCAGACTTCCTCAGCCCCCATGGCTACCCTGTGCTCTAGGTCCTGTCACATCTCTTCAGTGTCTGTACTGGTTTATCCGCCCACTCTGCCTATCTACAAGGACACCAACTCATTGAATTTCTCTGCTGGACCCTCACGCCCAATCCCAGAACCAGCACAAAGCCGGACTCAGAAAAAGCCAGACTTCTGCACACACTGTTGAGTGTGTGTCCACCCTTGAGGCCATAAGCCAAAATGCCATTCCCTGCAACTGACCCTTGACTTCTGGCCCATGATAGGAAAGAGAAGAAGGACGCAAGACTCCAGGATTTCCCCTGACCATCCACCCAGAGTTTTAGTCACTTAACACTAAGATCTGAATGGGCCACCTCGGTCTCTGCTCCGCCCTCCTTGTCCCAGAGCAAAAGGAATCTGGAAGTATTATGGTCCAGGAGTGAATGAGACATTACAGACATTACCTCTGTTTTGGACATCTGAGGAAACTGAAGTTCAGAAAAAGGCAAGGACTCCCCCAAAGACACAGAGCAAATGAAGCCAGAACAATTAGGCCAGAACCAGGCTTCTGACTTTCCACCCATTTCTACCCAAGGTGCCAGAATCAACTTGGATATGTTCCATCAACTATCTGCGGCCCCACCCCCAACACCTGCTCTCAGAATCTTCAGTGTTCAGCACAGACCCATCACAAAACTTAGCAGGGAGCTTCTGGGGACACCACCAAGCATCTCCTCCAGCTTAGGAAACTCCTTTTCCTCTTGGGGATTGCCCCCCCAGTTCTGCAAGGGGGGTTCACCTTGAAGGTGATGAATTCATCTAAGTCCCCAAGAGGACAGGGATTTCCATTGGAAATGCTGATGCTTGGGGAGCCCCAGCTGTGACCTCATCCCCTGGAGGAGGTGATAACAACCCCCCTTACCCTGGGGAGCCGCCCCTTAATGGCTACACAACAGCTCCCAAGTCAACAATAACATCCTGTTGTTTAATTGGGCCAGGGCGGGAAGAACCAGCTGGGCAGGTAGACTGGAGACTGGACTGTTTGCCTGCTGTGGACAGGCTCGCTCTGCTGGGGGAGTCACCACCTCCATGGGCTTCTCCTCCAATTATTGGTGGAGCAAGGGAAGAGTACATGGCATACACAAGCATGCAGGCCTCCTGCCACCCACCACTCACTCATATCCCCCTCAACCCCACCCCCACCCCCCCATCACCTGCCACTCACTCATGCCCTACACCCCCCACTCCCCAACCTTCCATCCCCCATCACCTGCCACTCACTCATCCCCTACACCCTCCACCTCCCCACCCTTACCCCCATCACCTGTCACTCACTCATCCCCTACACCTCCCCACCCCCACCCCCACCCCTCACCCCCCCATCACCTGCCACTCACTCATCCCCTACACCCCTCCACCCCCACCTGAAGGAAGATCAGAGTCACACATTTACATCGCCAACTCTAACTCATGTTGCTAAATGTAACTCATGTGCTAGTGATGTGCTATGGGGACATCCTCGGAGCTCTTCCTGCTCCAGCAACCCCTGGGGGTCAAAGACAGGTGCAGAGCTCAAGGATACCCAGCAGCCTGCGATGGGATACCCTTCCCCCGGGTCCACGCTCTTCTGCACCAGGCGTTCATCTGGTTGCTTAACAACTGCAGTCTGGGACCCTTTCAGAATCCCCTATTTTAATCTTTCCCTAAGGCTTGGCCGTGAGGGTGGGGGGCCAAGCAAAGAAAATAAAGACATTTCTATACCTATCCAATCCCTATTCTGTTTTGACCTAAAATCTAAATATATGTCTTGTAGAGAAATGGCTACAGGGCTATCACCATCCCTAGGTCTAGTCATCCCTAAAGATTCCTGTCCCATCCACTGGTAGACAGAGACCTAGGCGTACTGTAGAGCTTGGGAAGGTCTCCCTCTCATTCCACGCCTGGGTTGGTCCTATCCAATCTCCCTACTATCCGACTGCCATGTGTTACCCCATAGGAGGCAGGAGGCAGCTGTCAGTCGGGCACACTATCACCAGCTGGTGGCCCTAGGGGGTGGGGGGCAGGTGAATGGCAGGGCCTGTCTGGTCAGTGGGGCACCTGGCACTTGTGAAGGAGATTGCAGACTGTCCTTGGACAAGATTGGTGAGTGTCTGGTGGATCCCAGCCAGAGGGGGTCAATAGTGCATTACCAGTGTGGTCACAGCCGTGAAGAGCAAGCAAGGGAAGCGAGGCATAGGATGGGCTGGCAGCTTGAAAAGCGGGTAAGAGGGCTGAAAGCAGCTTTAAATAGCCTCAGGGTAAGTAAGGACTAAGTGCCGGGGATAGAAAGGTATGCATTAAGTGCTAACAAGTGGCTGTGCATTAAATATGCGGTGGGGAGATCAAGCAAGGAATTGGGGGGACAAGCGCAATCAAATGA
Source organism: Arvicola amphibius (assembly GCF_903992535.2). Taxonomy (NCBI): domain Eukaryota; kingdom Metazoa; phylum Chordata; class Mammalia; order Rodentia; family Cricetidae; genus Arvicola; species Arvicola amphibius. The sequence continues at coordinate 126,271,485 of NC_052049.1, read as the reverse complement.
AAGGAGTTTGGTATAGAGGGAGATTCCAGAACACTCAGACAGCCATTTGTCTCCTCCGGAGTACTCATGTACTATGCTGTCCGAGACACAAGGGGACAGGGGCAAGGTAAAATGCTGGCAGGACAGAGGAAAAGAGACTAAGTGGGTACAAACGCGGGGTGTGCAGGTGTCCAGAGTTCCAGCTAAGCTGTTCTTCCACTGAGTGCATCTCTGGCTGGATGGCGAGTTGGAGACCAGACTACCTCATTCATGGTTGGAGAAGCATCTAAATCCTTCTCTTCTCCCTAAGTCTGGACTAAGACAGGTTCAGGGTCAGATCAGAGCCCCCACCTGCACAATGAGCGCCCACACTGCCCAGTGACCTTGGGCAAGTCACACTCTCTCAGCTGCTGCGGCAGTTCGGGTCACTCATTTTATGTGGATTCCCCCCATACCCTGCTAAGAATACCTGCCCCAGATAATGTTCAGACTTCCGCAATCCCTGAAAACTGCCAAGGCATCAAAGGGTTCCCAGTAGGGACAGATAGGACTAGTACCCCCCACCCCAGTCCCCGTGTGAGTCTCCCTTCACCACTAGGGGAGGGGCTGCAGAGACGCCAAATTTGGGTACAGAGCTGAGTTTGCCTGGGGGCGGGGAGGCGTTTGTGTGCAATGCAGGGGAGGGGAGCTCCGTCCCTAGCGGCAGAAAGCCTCCAAACCCAACCTAGCCAGCTTTCTGTCCCACTGTACAGAGATCTGAACTGAGATGCCCCAGGGGAAGACTCCAGTCTGTCAGGTTCTCATATTCACCACAGCCCTAAGGCTGCACACCCCCCTCCTTATATATGCCGCTTGGGGGTCCCAATGGCCTCGCCCCACCCAATGGGCACTATCCCCCTCCTCGTGCTAGCGCCAATTTCTGGTGACAACTGCCACGTGCGGGCAAGGGGGGGAGCGGCTGGTCCCAGCATTAGGGAGACAGCGCCCAGGTGCCCCGAGCCCCGGCACTGCACCTTGTCCCGGATAGCCGCAGGGTGCCCACCCCCTTGCCTGGCCCGCGCTCCGGGCCGGGGCGGGGGCGGGGGCAGGCGGCGGGGTCTTTGTTCCCGCAGCCGGAGCGCAGCAACGGCGGCAATGGGTCCGCGCCCCCTTCACCAGCCCAGCCTGAGCCCCGCGTGCCAGCAGAGCCCGCAGCTCGCAAGGAGGGGGTTGGGGTGAGGAAGCTGGCCCGGGGAAGGAAGGGTCCTGCATAGTGGACCCCACGGCGGAGAGCCAAAGCGAACCTTGGCGAGGCAGGGGCCCGCAACCTCCCCCCCGCGCTCAGGCGCTGCGGCTCGGGCTCGGAGCTGCCGTTGGACTTGGAGCGCCACTTAGCCGGGCCCCGGCCCCAGACGCTCGCTCGCACGCTGCAGCGCTCCAGCCCGCTCCGGCGTGACAGGACGCACACTCACATACACTCACCCGGACCCACACGCTCCCTCCGGGGCCAGCCCAAGACCTGCAGAGCTGCGCACACGCACTCTCTCTGGGTGCCGCACACTCCGCACCCTCCCTGCACAGCGTCCGATCCCGCGCCCCGCCGGCCGCGCGGCGCCGCCTACCTTTCCAGACGGCGGAGATGCGGGGTCCGCTCCTCGAGTGGCCTTGGGCGGAGGCGGCGGCCACCCAGAACAGCAGCAGCAGTGGCTGCCGCAGCGGGAGCCCGAACCGAGTCGGCGGGCTGAGGACGCGGGCGCGCGGTGCGCTGGGGGCGGCACGTCCGGGAGGAGGAGGCGTCATCCCGCAGCCCCGGAGCGACAGCGGCAAGCAGCCGAGACTGAGCCAGCGCCCGGCCGCAGGCAGAACCTAGCGCCAGGAGGCGGAGTCATGCGCCTGACCCCACCCCACCCCTCCCCCCCCCGCCCCTCGCAGCCTTTTCTAGCTTTGCCGGTGGCCCCTAGCTTGTGCGGTGCTCGCTGCTATAGGAGAATCTTCGCCACCCGCTCTCAGGCAACTCCACTGGGAGAACCCAGCTGCAAAGAAGACAGACTTGTGATCTGTCATGAGGAGCAGGCCCCATCCCTCCTCTGGGCTTCTGTTCCACTTCCCTCGCCCCAGTGGAAGGAGAGGCCTTGGAAATCTATAAGGACCTCTCAGCGCACGGATGAGTCTAACACCGGACAACCCGACTGCAGCCAGCTAACTGGTTTGGAGTCAGAGAGCCATTCTCAGAGAATGGGCTTGCCGGAGTGGGTCCCAGCTCTCTGCAGATCCTATCAGCTCGGAGAAAGAGGTTTTCCTCTGTGGAGGAGACAGAGGAGGTGGATGCTGTGTGGGGTGCCCACAACGCCCCACTATTGCTCTGCCTGAAGGAACACTGGGAATTTTTCATCTTGGCCTGGCTCCCTCCTCTCCCTCTCCTTTCTCCTCCCTTCCCCAGCCAGCAGCCTTCTGGGCTGCCTCCCCCCAGCCAGCTGGTGTATGCTCAGAAAATCCAAACTCATTTCCATGTGAGCTGAGGGGGATATAATTAGGAAGGCCCCTTCCCCAAGAAGAGCGCGAGGGGCACATCCTGCATGCCCAAGACTCACAGTCAGGGAGGCAAGGTCAGACCATTTGAAGGCATTGCTTTCTCTGCTTAAGGCTCAGCTACCTACCAAGGGCAACCTGATGACTCGATGGTGGTGGTGGTAGTGGCGCCCTCAGAGGGTCCAGGCCACAGTCCTTTTACAGTCACTTGAACAGCCCAGGGAACTCTGTCATTAGCTTACGGACTTGGAGCCATTTGCCCTTTGTAAAAGGGTCTGCTGTCTGCCTTGGGCCAGAGATGGCTCACCTCTGCTTGTACCCCAAGGAGCCATGAGTGAAATCCATGCAGCTCAGCAGGCTCTTACCTAGTGCTTACTGTATAAGGTGGACAGAGTGAGGGAGAGGGAACGGAGTAAACAAAGGCTTGACCTTCAGAACCCACAGACCTAGACGTACTGAGCATGCTGCAGACACAGGCAAAGACACTGGGCAGGATACCCTGACCTCAGAGTCAGCCAGGAAGGTTTTGATAACATGAATCTTAGCCCTGCCAGCTGCACATTCTGCTTCTAGCCGTTCTCTCCGTTCCTAAAAGTCCTAAAGTACCCGAGCCAATAAGGTGATCTCCAGCATTGGTGTGTATGGAGGGGTCTAGAGACACTGAAGGTTAAGTGTAAGTTCCTTACACTATACCTGGAGCCACTAGCTCCATGATACCCAGGATCATACATCCAGATCGAAGACAGCTGTAGACAGCCCATGAGCTCCTTCCCAGACCTGCACTGAATCCCTGTGGTCCTAACGCTGGGAACCTAACTGAACCTGATCAGCCCGAGGTAGCTTCTAAGAATGACACTTGCTTTCTAGCCCAAGTACTCACTTGCTGGGCAAGTGTGGCCTCCAGTGTCATTTCTGTAAACGACTGAGGTAAGTTAAGAAATCACCTATCCCTGTCTTTAAGAACCAAGAACTAGAGCATATCTGAAATGAAAACAGTACCCATGTGCACAGAAACTCATAAAATGCAAAAAAAAAAAAACTGCTTCCACCTAGATCATTCCCATCAAACCTGCATAACTCCATCTTAGGGAGGAAACTGAGGCATACAGGACAACAGGGATCTGTCTGAGGTCAACTGGAAATGAGTGAGTCAAGACAGGAAGTCAAGTTTTCTGACTCTAGTAACAATTGCTAATAGTGTGGTTACTATTACATGCTATGCACATTTCTCTGCCTCGTTCTAACTCAGTGTTCATGATCCTAGGCGCTAGGCACTATTAGTCTCCCCCCGTCTGTCTGTCTCTGTCTGTCTCTCTCTGTCTGTCTGTCTCTCTGTCTGTCTGTGTCTCTGTCTGTCTCTCTGTCTCTGTCTCTGTCTCTCTCTCTCTCTCTCTCTCTCTCTCCCCCCAGAAGAAAATTAAGGCACAGAAAGGAGAAGCAGCATACCTAAGCTTTCTCAGGAGGATAGAGACAGAGCTGCGACTTTAACTCAGGTGGTCTCTCTAGGGTCAACACCTTAGCTTCCATAATGTGCCCTTGCATAGCTGCCTGTGGTTCATGGCTGCAGTCTGGGTCCAAACAACCTCAGAAGAACCCAGACAAGGCTAGGTTACCACATGCTGCGCAGAAGGGCAGGACAGGGGCCAGAATAGGCAACAGATGGAAAGTAGGGGTATAAGCCAAAGAATTTTTTTCCTGGGCTGCATGCTGTAGTGAGACGTAGCGGTACTAAAGACCACCTCTCCAAGACAGGCCCTGGGGACAAAGGGCCATGCCAGGTGGCAGCCCACTTGTGGGCCCCTAATCAGAAACAAGTTTTATGGAGGGAAAAGCAACTGGAGAGAACAGGTACCAGCCACAGTTTCGGGGTTCCTGAGTCAAGCAGCAGTGGGAAATGAAATCAGAACAGTAGTGATGGGCCTGCCTGCCTGCCTGCCGTCTGTCTGTCTGCCTGTCTGTCTATTTGTCTGCCTGCCTGCCTGCCTGCCTGGTCAGAGTCCAGCGCTGACTCTTGCACCTGGACCAAGGCATAGCCCTACTCATGACCAGTGATGGGAAATGACAGGTCTGAAGGGGTGACATCCCTGTAATTCCCCTCCCGTGACTCCAGAATTGGAGGAGTGGGAGACAAGGCTGATAGAAGAGATGATACAGGGCTGCACCTTGTGGGCAGAGGAGGTGCAAGAATCCAAGAAGGGCCCTCAGGGAATTAAAGGATCAGGACACATGCAGACTGGAACTTTGTGACCCAGAAACAGTAGAGATCCTGGGAGATGGTAATATTCCAACAGAGATCTCACCTTTCAGGGCCAAACTCAGTCTGCTTCTCTGTTCCCAGGCTTTCATCAGCCCCAATTCCATGGCTAGACAGCCTTGCAGGAATGACCCACCCCAGCAAGAGGCCTATGGAAAGTGTAAGGGTTTGGTGAGGAGCTATGACAGGCACACACATTGACCATCATAAACTGCTCGTTTTCATGGATACAATAATCTAAGAATCTAAATTCTTGAGAGTATTAGGAACTCCAGTCCTCTGTGTAGCCTCCTCATGCAGGAACCTATCCCTGCTATTAGGTATCCATCCAAGCCTGCTATTAACACAGGAACTATTTACTCAGCTTCATGACCCCTTATTGTCAGAGGCAAACAGACCAGACCAGGCAGGTCACTCATGAACTGAGTGGGCTGGGCCTGTGGAGTGATGTTTACAGGGCAGCTACTACACAGCTGCAAATCATGGGGCCACAGAAAAGTCAGCACATAGGCGGTGGGCTGGTTTTTCATGTGGAGTTGAAACTTAAGCCTTTGCTCATACTCTCTGGTTTAAAGGTATCATCAAATCAAAGTACCACCAAATAATTCAAAAAAGTTAACAAGGATGCATAAGGCCAAATAAAAACAAGTTTTAGGAGCAAAAGAGATGGCTCAATGGTTAAGAGCACTGGCTGCTCTTCCAAAGGACCCACATGGTATTCTCGGTATCCACAACTGGCTCACAACTGGCTGTAACTCCAGTTCCTGGGGATCTAATGGCACTGCATGCTGAGCAGACATGTAAACAGGCAAACCATCCATATATGCAGAATAATAAATAAATGAATAAATGAATGAATGAGTGAATGAATGAATGAAATGTAAAGTTTGAAGGAAAAAAAACAGGTTTGGGCCATGTCTGGACCTCCCCACACTTTGTCTGTATGTCTCACAAGCATGGCACAATAGCTTTCATTATCATTGTCCACATGCCTAGGAGACTGAGAGTCTTGGTGTGCCTGAAAAGGAGTACAGAGAATCCCTCTTTAGGCTCTACAGATCCCAGGGCCATATCTCACTTCCTCCACTCCAAACCCCCACGGGGTTGTTCTCAAGCTCCTGCTTCCTCTACCTAAGCCAGACTTCAAAATCACCACGCACTACTTAGCCCCTCTGGTCTGCACTGCCCAATGTCACCCTAAACCTGTCTCTGTCATCCTAGGCGCATTTTTACTTGACCCTAAATTGTTAAATTTACCCAAGTCTGGCTAGCCACGTTAAATGCAATTATAATGTAAAAACCCACAGAGGAATATTTAGTGAGGACAGGGAACTGACAGAGAAGAGCTAGTCTCTCTCACCTTCCCTCAAGTCAACTCACCTCAAGTATAACTGGGTAAGACAGCTCAGCATCCTCAGATGACACCGAGTTGTGGTGGGAGCGCCACCTGGTGTCTACTCTAGAAGAGCCGAGTCTTGGGGATTGAGGACAGAAACTCCCAAACCTTCCCTGAGTTTTCTCCTCCCTCCAGCCGATCTCTATGCCACAAACCCATCTCTGAGCCTTCATTCTTGTTCTCCAGGGCCTGGAGCCGACACAGTCACATGAAGTCACATGGAACCTATCAAATCTAACATCCCCTGGCTAGATGGGGATGGAAGGTCCCTGTCTCGACCCAGCTGCTAAGTTATTAGGCAATGCCCTGTCCCAGGCCAACCCTCCGATTCTCCTCCTCCTCCTCCTTTTTCCTCCTCCTCCTCCTCTTCTTTTTCTTCTTATTCCTTCTTCTTTCTCCTCCCCTTTCTCCTCTTCTTCCTCTTCCTTTTCCTCTTGTCTGGGTATTACTCTCTTGTAGTCCAGGCTGGCCTCAAACTTACAGCAATCCTCCTGTCCCAGCCTCTTTAGTGCTGGGATTACAGGTGTGAACCACCATGCTTTCTTTACAAAAATGAAACAGAAGAACTAAAGCAGCTGCTTCCCTGTCCTTGCTCCTCTCCGGATTGGGACAAAGCATCCTCAGTCCTCCTTCTGCTCTTCCTTCTTGCTTGGACAACAGATTGCATGTACTTTTACTATGCTTTCCAAAGGATGGGTCCCTGAAACTCCCGCCCCACCCACCCCCCAGGTTGGATAAGATCCTTGGGCTAGCTAGGGCCCTATCAGTGAGATCACATGTAGACTTGTGCTTCCCCAAAAGCATTCACCTTTGCTCATGAATGCAAGAATCCATGAACCACACTCCCTGGGGCTTGGCGTACTACTCAAAAGGCACACATGCAGTCTCGCTTGGAGGCCCCTTACCACAGCCCTCCTGGCCTCACAGTCTCTACGTGCATGTTTCCGGGGACAATGCATTCTACCATGGAGCAACCCTGCCTATTTTCTGGAGCGCTCCACAAAGGCTTCTTTCTCAGTGGAAGAATACCAAACAGCAGTCTGAAATTCACCCTCTAAAGCCATACAGAGTGTGTCTATTCACTCTTTCTAAAATACAGCCCTTTACAAATTTAGGTCACATCCTTTGAAGTATTTTTTAAAGATTTATTTGTATGTGTGAGTGTTGTGTATACGCATGTCTGTTTGTACAGGTCCGCTCAGAGGCCAGAGGTGTTGGATCCCCTGGAGCTAGTTAGAGGCAGCTGTGAGCTGAATACTTAATACATAACAGCTGGACTTTAACCCCCCAAGTTTTGTTTTGTTTTGTTTTTTCAATCAGGGTAAATTATCCCAATTCTAAAAAAGGCCCTTCATGGGGATTCCCTCGGAGTCTAATAGTTGGACAGGGTCAGTCAGTCATTTAAAAAACTTCTTAGTCTGTCTCTCTCTCTCTCTCTCTCTCTCTCTCTCTCTCTCTCTCTCTCTCTCTCTCTGCCCTTTTCCCTTTCCCCTCCATAACCCCCCTAAATAAATATTTAACATGGAAAAAAAACAAAAACAAAAACTTCTACTTAGCCCCTTAGATCAAAACGCAACCGTAGTAGAGGCTGGCAGTGAAGACTGGCCTCCTTACTTCTGATTTAAGCAACACTGGAGGCACTGTCTTCTACAAGTGGAGAAGCCACGTGTCTGAACCCTATCAGCTTTACTCAGAGGTCATCATGGCCCAGTATCTCACTATGAACAGTCTTTGTAATTAAGGACTCAGGTGGAATTGGGGCCCAAGAGGAGAAGTGAGAACACATCTTACACAAAATAAATGTTTTCTTTCTATAAGATTTATTCATTTTTTTTGGTTTTTCGAGACAGGGTTTCAGGCTTATATGTATGAGAATTTTTGTCTAAATGTCTATAAGTGCACTGTGTGTGTGTGCCTGGTACCTACAGAGGCCAAAATAAGGCATCATGTCCTCTGGACTGCAAAAGCAGCCAGTGTTTTTGTTTGTTTTGAGACAGGGTTTCTCTGTAGCTTTGGAGCCTGTCCTGGAACTACCTCTTGTAGACCAGGCTGGCCTCGAACTCACAGAGATCTGCCTGCCTCTGCCTCCCGAGTGCTGGGATTAAAGGTGAGCACCACCACCTCCTGGCTCAGCCAGTGTTCTTAATCATTGAGCCATCTCTCCAGCACTTTAGACTTTCCCTGTGCTGTCTTCTTTGGTAGGCTTCCAACTCCTAACCCACACTGTCACAACCTATGGACATAGAGTAAATTGTCTAACAGGACACAACTGAGGCTCCCAGAACACGGGTCGTTTGTGAAAAAGTGAGTCTGAGAAACCTGTTCCCCACACCTAAACACTTTCGGGATGAGTGTTTAAAAAAACCTTCAGCCCAGGTAGCTTCCCAACTGGAATGGGGACAAGGCCCAGGTGAGAGCAATGATGGGATTATGTCGGATACACTTTCACCCAAGTCCTAAAAAGGCTAATTTCCCATCAGGAAGTCACGTCTCCTAAACGGCAGCATTCGTGGGCACAGGGCAATGCAAACCTGCTTTTCAATGTTGTTATAAGAAGGTACAGAGATGGTACAGTGAGTCCCCAACTCAGTCCCAGCAAAGAAAGAATGTCTGATCAGTGAGTGCTACTGCACTGGACTGCAGGCACCTAGTTTCGCCAAGGCAGAGGCAGCTAGTGCCTAGGTCATCGTGAAAGGCACTTCTGGTCTGGAGGAGACTCAGTTCTGTAACTAGCAACTGCAGGGTGTATGGGACCAAGGCAGGGCTAAGCCTAGGGGAACCAAGAGTGGAGCTATACTGGCATGGTCATGGCCCGGAGCCAGAGAAGGCCCTAACTGTGGGAGTCAGGGGAGGCAAACAGAGAATACTCCCCCAACATCCTCACCAAACAGTCACTGCCAAAGGCTGTGGCAGAGGAAACAAGAAGCCACCTCAGGGGAGGGATCTGAACTTGGTCTGGGGCCCAGGCCAGATGGGGCTGAGGCGAGGAGCAGAACCCGGGCCCATGTGCCCAGCAAGCTGTGCCAGCCCAGTCCATGTCAGCCCAGCCAAATTTGAGTTATATCAGGAGAAAGGATCTGTTCAGAAAGCTCACCCATCTCTGCATATTTGCATATTCTATTTTGGGGTCTCTCTTCCTTTTTTTTCCCCCTTAGCTTCCTAGAAAAGTTCTCGTCATCAATTCCAACTTCACCTCTGTTGAACTGCAAATGCTCATTCAATCATCCCATCGCCTCTCCAGTTATTCCACTCACCTCCCCGTCACTAGCAAGGGTGGCCAGGGAGACCTGACCTTCTTGCCTCCACTGCCCACTACTTATTCAGGGCCAGTTCTTGCAACTCAGCTCTAGCTCCGTAGTAACATCTCCCCAAGGTCACCAAAGCACAAGTCCTTAAGCCCTTCTGTGACCAGGCTTGCCTAGCATGTGACACCAATGATGGTGTCCTCAGTCCATTTCCTTCTACTCCCCTTTGGTGACCCCTGTGATCCCCTTCCCAGAAGCAGACCTCCTTCCCACAGCTCCCAGTCACCACTTCCCATACAGCCTAGCTCCTTTATGGGTATCTATTTTCCTCCACATTTTCCTGGAGCGATGATTTACCTCCTCCTGTGATGTCAACACAACCTTGAACTTTAAATTTCCTGATGACTATCTCAGCCCAAGGACCACCGCTGCCTAGCTGTCTTGGAGCCTTGGAGCGCCTCAAGCTCACCATGTCCAAACTGGTCTTGCATTCCCCATCGTAACCCCAGTTCTTTAGTCTTGGCAGCAGCAACATCTGCCTACTCACATCCTGCCTCTTCCCCTTCCCCACCCCCAGATCTGGTCTGTCCTTCACACCTCCCATCCCTCCCTCCCTCCACTGAGCTCCTCTGCCGCAACTTTGGTTGCAGGCCCTACAACGTCCCATCTGGAGATAACGAACCTTCTCAGTGGCTGCCTATCCGAAGTCTCACTTCCCACAAATCCAACCTCCACACAGCTGTCAGATTATCTCACATACAAATCTGGTCCCCCGCCCCCACCCCACTGTCCTGCATAAAGATATTCCACAAGGCAGGGCTCCAGGCAGATTATGAGGCACCCAGAAGCCTGCAGAGTCCTGAGTCTTTTCTGTCAGTGCAAATACCTCTCTCAGCATCAACCCCAGGACCATCAAGGAAATGTAGGAAGGTCAAACATTGTCAGAGTGGGTCTTCTGAATAGTGGGTTCCTCTGAGCACCCTTTACCCCGAGGAGAAAACCAATGCTCCTCAGCCCGCTGCGGCACTCACCGCCTACTCCACCCATCTCAGAGACCACAGCGAAGAAAGAACACAGCTGTGGAGGGACACAGACATAGTTCTAGCTGTCTATTTCCTAACCGTGGGATCGTTGACAGGATTTCCCCTCTGAACCTCATTGTCTCTGTCTGCTTAATGACAATGCTAACAATACACTCTCCCAAAGACGGGAGTCAGTTTTAATCATGGCAACTATCCCCCAGTCTCTCTTTTTTACTGCCAGGCCAGACCCCAGGTCAATCAAAGTAACCTACTACCTCAACCTTGTCTATCATCAATTGAGTCACCAACCCAGATGCCAGAATGACCTTTCTAAAATGCAAATCTGCTTCCCCTGTTAAACTTTTCATTTCCTGTGGTCCCCAACTTTCTCTCCACATCCAAAGGCCCACCTGGGTGACATCCTCACCACTCCTAACCACTCAGCATGTAAGTTTCCTTGCCTGCTGCCCCTTCTTCCTTACCTTTCCAATCTAGCTCCAACACCACCTTCTCCAGGCAGTTTCGCTTGACACACACACTCCTAATCTAAGTGAGCTTCCTTCCCCATGAGCTGTCCACCCCAACCTTGGACTTTCCTGGCCCAGCTCTCATCAGGGTTCAATGGGCAAGGTCTGCCTGTCTTACCAATATAGCACAGTTCTTCACGAGCAAGGAGGCCACCATGTTTACCCAACACAAGCTACTGTTTGTTGGAAGAGTGAAAAGCACAAGGGCGAGGAAGGCATCCTCAGTCCACGGAAAGCCCCAGGCACAGAGGGGCACTTATCAGGCTCAACATGCACTGTTTAAAATATGACCACAGGAAGCAAAGTTCATGTGCCAAGCCCTTGGAGGAAAGACCTGACAAACAGGGGAAACTGTTCGGCTCAATTCTGGGAAGCTGGGTAACAGGTAGCAAGAGTTGTTCCAGAGAGAGCAAGGACATCCAAATGATATCCAGCAGAATGGGACGAGTGAGCCACAGGCAGAGGCGGCTTTCACAGAACAGACACAGCTCTAGGCAAGCTTCAGCAAGTGGACCGACCAGAGCGGCTGTCTTAGCCACACTGGACCACCACTGGACCTAGGCCCTTTTTTCTACCACAGAGCAAGAGATATTGGGTTCAAACAGAGCTTCTAGGTCTTCATTGCCACTCACAAGGCAGGGCTCCAGGCAGATTATGAGGCTCAAAAGGCTTCTTGGCACCCAGAAGCCTGCAGAGTTCTGAGTCTTTTCTGCCAATGCAAATACCTCTCAACATCAATCCGGGACCGTGAAGGCAATGTGGAAACATCCAACATTTTCAGAGTAGGTAAAGAACAACGGGCTGCTGAGGGCGTCTCTCCAGTAGTGTGCCCTTTTGAGCACCTCCCCTTATGACTATCACTAATATAAAGGTCATATGGAACAGGATGTGCTGGGGACCAAAATCGGGAGGGTAGTTCAAAGGGACACATGGGATGAGCAAGCACTAAGACTGTACTGGCGGAGAAAATGGCCAAGACCAGTTCCATGTGGCTCCTTGTGGTAGAAAAGATTAGAGATACATTCATGGAGGACTTTCTGCCCCAAGAGGAGACAAGCAGGAGCCAAATGGCTGAGTGGAGATGGTGTGAAGGGAATGTGTGCCGAGGCCAAGGCAGGGCCAGACCTCTGAGCTCCAGCCCACCCACATCAGTTCCGAATGAGCCCAAGCACGAACAGTAAAGACATTTTCCCCAAACAGTTGTGAAGCACACGAAGCCCACTTGTCAACTTGGACATGTCTATGATGCTGCAGGAAATGCCCCAGGGAACAGTCACGGGGAAGGAGGGTACAGACAGATGAGCAGCAGCTGGGAGCTGGTGCCCACTTCAGTATTAAGGCTCAGCTGTTTGTACTGCTGTTGGTAGTATTGCTTTTAACTGCTCATCTTTATGCCTTTAGGACACAGGAAAGGGACACACCTTGTGGCAGGCTGAATCCTGAATTACAGCGCATATATCAGAGGATTGCTAAAACACTACCAGTGTAGGGACATGGAATCATTTGACAAATATTCTCTGCTGCCACACCCAGAATCCACCTGGTCACTCCCTAGACTTTAGCCACAGGTGGTAGTCTCTTCTGGCCTTATCTGAAACTCAGCAGCTACTACGAAACTGGGTTGTAGCCTAGCTCCAGCCTTAGACTCTAAACACCAAAGCACATGGGTGCTACTACTAGGGACTTGTCTCTAAGGTATACATGGGTATACACTACCCCCATGACACTGGTCTGAAACTTCCTAACCAGGGCCCAAACCAAATGTGGGGGGTCAACCTGATCCCTGATGTCACAGCACCCAAACCATACATCTTGCTTGCCCAGCTGCTCCCACCAGTTGAGATCAATAGGAAGGTCAAGCACTGGACACAGAAGGTGAGTAGACCATCAGGTATATTGGAGGGTGAGGGAGCTGGAGGCAACTTCACAACTGCCTCTTTCTAGGAATCGCCTCTGCAACTTGCTAGGCACTTGAGTACAAAAAGTTCATGGGGCTCCTCCAGCAAAGATCAGCTCCAGGGCTGCTTGGATATCCCCTCCAGTGGCCTGAAGGGCGCGGAGGCTCAACTCGTCATCCTGGATGCCCATGTCACGCAACTGCTGCAGCTGAGGCTGCCACTGGCTCTGTGGAAAGAGAGGGAAGGTAGAGGCGTTAACTGGGCTCCCAATGGAACAGTTAAACTTAGGTTGTTTTCAGGATAGAAAGAAGAGAAGAGACCCACGGAGAAACTACTGACACTCAGGACGGTACCATAGGTGCTTCAGGAAGACTGAAGACATACTGAAAGGTAAAGAGAACAAATGAAGAAAAAGCGCGGTGGTGGCGCACACCTTTAATCCCAGCACTTGGGAGGCAGAGGCAGGTGGATCTCTGTGAGTTCAAGGCCAGCCTGATCTACAGGAGCTAGTTCCAGGACAGGCTCCAAAGCCACAGAGAAACCCTGTCTTGAAAAAACAAAACAAAAAAAGCACAGACTACTCATATCTAAATTCCAAAAACTTATTATCTACACACACACACAAAATGAGGAATAAGTTTTGAAATTAGCTTCAAGTCAGAGGTGAGGTAAAGGTAGGGCATCCCTAATTCAAGCCCAGTGAGCCTTTAAAAAAAAAGTAGCTGTAGAAGTCATGAAACTATAGAGAGGAGGCTGTCCTAAGACAGGAGTAAAGCAGAAGGCAGGTACTATGAAACCAGAGATGGGACACGCTGGGATGGAAAAGTTTAAACAAGGAAGAGGTGCTGAGACAGAGGAGGAAGCTGATTAACCAGAACAAAGAGGGTATGAAAAGTCACATGGAGACCTAGTAAGCATACTTTTCAAGGCTGGGAAAAGCTGCTCCTAGAAGCTATTGGTTATTAAACAAAATACCAATGCCAAAGGTGGGATACTGACTAGGGAATTATTGGTCAGGGAGGCCCCAGAGCTCCCCAAAATAACTCAGGTTCTTGCCATCCCTCTTGGTTACCAACCAGAACTAGATAGTAAGACCCTATTGCTGCGAACGTCACACACTTTGGTAGCACGATACAGAGAAATAATGCTGGGACTGAGCCGGAAGCTCCCTTCCTACCGGATAGCTTTCAAAGTTCCAGAAGGCACTATGCAGGCTGCTGAAGGTAAAAGGCATCAATGGTTTTACCCGTCTGTCAACCCTACAAACTAGGAGACCATTTGTCAGGTAAGATATGCCCCACCTGAACAACAGTGGCATTGCTGTAACGGGGTAAAACAACTGCTCTATGACTGGCTCTTAGGCCTGCTTTATAGGAGAGAGTCTATGTCTGGTATGGTAAAACCTGACCAAAAACTGCACGCTTGGAAAATCATAAGCCCCAAGGGAAGGGGAATGAATGCTGTCCAGACAGACTGACAATGCACTAACTGCCTCCTACACATTTATGCTTCTACACACAGACAAACGTTCAACTAGAGAAGCCTCTCCTTTGAGGGCATGGTGGTACATGAAGAGTCACGGCTGTGCAAGGTGCTCTAGTGCTCATCCCTAAAACTAGACACTTGCAGCATCCCTCTAAGGCTCAGAGAACACTTCAGAAGGGGGTGGAAAGAAATGAAAGCACTGGAAAGACTACAAAATATCATCCTCTAGGCTCAAGACATAACCATTGCAGTAATGAACTCAAAGCAGCTTTGGTGCCTGCACTGACTGAGCCTGCACAGAAAGGCTCATGAAGACTGGTAAGATGGCTCGGTGGATAAAAGTGCTGGCCTTGCGAACCACATGATCTGAGTCCAATCCCTGGAGCCCACATAATGGTGCAAGACACGCACACAGACACACACACAAATGAATGAATATTAAGTTAAATAATATAAAAACAAAAGCAAAACAATGGGCCTACCAATAGTCAGGCAGAGGTGGAGGGAGGACTGGGGGGCATCTCTCAAGGCTGAACTATTTACTATTGATAGAGTCAAGGAGAGGGGGAGTGATTGCCTTCAGTTGTGTGTCCACTGGTGACCCCAGGCTCCAGTGGACAGTTCCAAAGCAATGCTTACAGAGAAGACCTAGTCAAACTAATGAGACACAAACAAAACCCAAAGTCCTGAGTCTGGGAAAGACTAGTAGTGGTGTTGGGACTTGATGGGGTGAGAGTGGGACATAGGAGGGTGCGAGGAGAGCAATCAGAGTATGTTATATACAAGACGTGCGTGAATCTGTCAAAGAACAAATCAACAAAAATAAGCTGGTTTTTTAAAGTTTTTCTTTTCTTTTGGATATTTGATCAAGGGTCTCATCTAGCCCAGGCTAGTCTCAAACTCATTATATAAGTCAAGGATGCCCTTAAACTCCCCAACTCTTTGCTTTCACCTTCTGAGTGCTGAGATTACAAGTACATCTCATCACACCCTGGTTAAGAGTTTTGTTTACTATGAGAGTAGTGGAAAGTGATCCTTCTATGTTGGCACACTGTATTAGTCAGGGTTTCTGCTGCTGAGATACAATATTATGACCAAAAGTAACTTGGGGAGAAGAGGGTATATTTCATCTTAACAGCTTTTAAGTCCATCACTGAGGAAACCCAGGGCAGGAACTCAACAAGACCAGGAACCTGGAGGCAGGTGGCCATGGAGATATGCTATTTACTGGCTTGCTCCCCATGCCTTGCTCTGCCTGCTTTCTTATAAACTTAGGACCACCAGCCCAGGGGTGGCACTACTCACAGTAGGCTGCCACTCCCCATCAATCACTAATTAAGAAAATACCCCACAGGCTTGTGTATAGCCAGATCTTATGGAAGGAATTTCTCAATTGAGGTCCCCTCCTTTCAGATGACTCCAGCCTGTGTCAAGTTGACATAAAAACTAGCCAGCACATACACACACACACAAATTTGTTTTTGTTTTAAAGAGCTTCCCTGTGTATATATAACACAGGCTAGTCACCAACTCATAGTATTCCTACCTCAACCTTTTAAATGTTGAGATCACAGTGTACCACCACGCCTTAATAAAAACTATTTAGTAAGCAAATAATATTCTAGTTCCCGGTTGGCTGTTTACAATTTTCTGCCATTACAAACAATGTGACTCTTTCAGCATTGTCAGACTGTCATTTTCCATATACACAAACATCTCCAGGACAGCTTCTGAGAAACAGAACTGCTGGGAACCCTGTGTGCATACAGCCACACTTCCTTCTCAGTGACTAGTCTATTCATAGCCTTTCCCAGTTTTCTAGGAAGTGGTGGGTCTTAAGTTGCTCTATTTTAGGAGGATGTGCCACTTGTCTGATAGGATTACAACTGTCAGCCTTAAGACTTTGCTTGGTTTTGCTGTTGATTTTTCGGCTTTGGTTTTCCAGGAATGAATTTTCACTTTGACAACTCAAAATTTAGAATGACTGTATATAATGGCTCCTGGATTCTGAATTTCACCCATGAGTTTTCCTTGCTATAAGGACTGAAAAAGATTTTCCTTTCATAGTTTCATTACTGCCCACCTCTTCCCAGAAAGGAAATGTACAACTTATGGAAAACTTCCCATGTCAGGAGAAGGCAGTGGGGAAGGAGCGCAGAGGCAAATAAAGGTAAGGCTATGGAAGGCAGAGAAACGCAACGTGCCACTCAGCTTTGCTTTACGCCAGGCAGTCAGTGAGAGCTGGGAGCTTTGGAGCCCAGTGAACGAACAGGCATCTGGCTAGAGATGACATTGAAGCAAACACGGGCTGTCCAATTCACTTGCACTGCCCATGAGCACCACACGCAGTCATGAAAATCACACAGGTTTGTGCTCTGTTTTCAGAATGACGCTTCCCGCACAGAGTCCATGCGAATCAGGCGTTAAGCAAACAGCTCACACTTGAAGGTGAAAAATACAATGCTGACACTTCAATGTTCCACTCAGTTGCTAGGGCAACCTTCTTTTCTTTAAAGCTTCTAAGACTCCAATAACTACCAGATTAAACCTAACCTCCGTGGCCTCTTACACCCAGACTTCTACCCTCTTTCTTTGATCCCACCTCAGGATGTTCTATGCCAACACGGATTTCTAACTATATAGTTTTGAGTACATTACAAACACCTATATGCATCTGTTCTCTCAAGCAGTTGCCTCTGTCTAGAAATCATTTCCTTCCCATCACAAACAACCCTTCCCCTACCTAGCTTACAAAACTTAGCTCTGTCAATCAATCAGCTTAAACCTCTCTCACTTCTGCTGGACCCAGGCCCTCACTCTAAGCAGCTGAACTTCTCACCAAGATGTTTCTCAAATGTGTTTCTACACGGTGCCCTTCCAAGGCAGGGACAAGGATGGGCTCACTTTGAGCTCACCAGCTCAGCCTAGTCCTGATAAAAGTGTGCTCACTGCTCAGTCAATGCCCACTAAATCAATGATTAACTAAAACTTCCTCATGATCACAGGAATCAGGCAAGGAGAAGCTACAAGAACAACTAACTGCCTTTTCTGGGAAGGCTCACCTGTCACACTGCCAATCATTTGCCCGTGGTGTTCCTAGAGGGAAAGACCTCCAGTGTGCAGAAAAAAGGCTCAGTGTGCCAAAGTAGGAGACTACACGAAACCTCAAAGTGGGGAGACTCACCTGAAGGCTGGGCTGCCCAGAGGCCTGCAGGGCATGCTGGAGGGCTTGGCTGAAAAGATCATTGGTGATGGGTGTCCCTGACTGGACACCAGAAGACATTGGCGAGGTGCCTGAAGAATGACCCTAGATTCAAGTAAATAGTCAGCATTGCTCCAGAGCCATCTCGGTCTCACAGCAGAGAATCAGTGTTGCCACATGACCCCATACTACTCTTGGGGTACCTAACTGGGGTACCTAACTCCTGCCTCCCAACAGGAGTCTGTTATGAGACAACCACACTATATTATAGGGTACCTAAAAGCAATCTATGTGGACATAAAAGGTTCCATGCTCTTTGACTCCAAGGAAAAGGACTTGGAGACCCCAGGCCCAATCTAGAATCCCAGTATTGAGAGGTAGCTTTGAAGACAGCAAATCACCATCAGGAACCTTACTCCAGCGATATGTAGTCCCTGTTAGGGCTAAGAAAGAGAAAACACCAAGGCCTGTGCTAAAACTGGACTTCTAAAGGCAAATAAATGAAAAGGGGAGTCACCTGAACCACAGTTGAGAAATCCCTACAGGGCCCCAGGACTCAGTGCAAGGAGACCTAGCACCAGGGTAGCAAAGGCAAACCTAGTCAACCGCAGGGAGTTTGCGGAGGGCAGCCTGGCCTTAACGTTCCCAACTCTCTTCTCCATACCTGGGTGCCAGGAGTTGGTGTGTGAGAGCTGCTCTCTGGAGTACTGGCCAGGGCCAGGGCAGTGGCCAGCTCACTCTGGGTGATGGGGCGGGGCCCAGCAGCTCCACTGTACCCCAGAGAGGCCGGGCGGGAGCTGGGTGTACTGCTAGAGGGCGTAGACCGGGTGGTGGTGCTCTGGAAAAGAGGCATCCAGAATCAGGATAAAGGAAGCACACCCATCCCCAGGTCCCAGGAAGACTTCCTAAGGTCCCATCTTTCAGAAAGAATATCACATGGTCTTGGCCCCCAGAGGTCCCTGTGACCACTTCCTAGCCTTGGGAATAACAGATCCTAAGGAGAAGCTGGATCCCAGGACCATCTCCCCCAAGGGGCAGACCGCCATGCCACTCACTGGGTGAAAGTCGTCCTCATCATCCGAGAGCCCGTCAAACAGGAAGCCACCTGGAGGAGAGAGCACAGATTCCAGGAGGAAGAACAGAAAGGCACCGGCGCAGCTCCAGATCTCAGCTCAAGCTACGCTCCAAATTCATATTTCATCTCTCCCCTTGGAAAATTACAGGACAGATGCACTTCCTGACTCATGCCCTATGCCAACACTATACATAGCTGCTGAGTAAAGCAAATCCCTGGGCCACTACCAGCTCCTGAAGGGCCTCACCTGGCATATCTCGGTACGAGCTGGAGGGCATGCTTCGGGAAGAGGAGTCAGCTCCTGGCATTGGGGTGCTGCCTGCTACTGAGTGCAGAACCAGGATGATGGCATTGACTAGGGCTGGGTGAGCAGGCACCAATCTAGGAGTGGTAGAAAAAGAACGATTAAGGAAAGAACATTCTTTCCCATGAAGCATGGGTGACTGCTAAAGCAGAGCCTGCCCTTAATCCCTAGTCTTCAGCATGATTTTGTTTTGTTTTAGTTTGGGTTTTGGCTTTCAGATAGGACCTCACTCTATACCTATGACTGGCCTAGAACTTCCTCGCTAGGCCAAGCTAGCCTCAAATTTATGGTTAGTGCCTCTGCCTCCAGAGTTCTGTGATTACAAGTCCATGCCCCACATTTAGCTCACTCTTCAGCATCTTCTGCTGATCTGCTCTTAGCAGTGTCAGAAAGGATCAAAAGGCAAGGCATGATGGGAAATAGAAACCAACAGTTTAATAGGCTCAGGGTTCCAAACTGGGTGCAGATACCACCTCCTATACAATGGCAATCACTGATGACTCCTTTCTCTTCCTAGAGCAGGGTTTACTTCTTCACTTGCAAAATAAGGACACACGGCCATTCCTGTCCTTCTAGCTCTAACATTTCATTGTCCTATACCTAAGTCGACTTTCCCAGCTTACCATCCCTGACATTACTCATGATATTCACCTGGCACACAACTTCCTCACCCCTCTCTCCCTCTCCCTCCCTCCCTGCCTCCCTCCCTACACTACTTCATCAGGACACACTTCACATGCCCCTACCCTTGGGCTTTTCTATTTCTTAAGCAGTCCTTGCTGCTCCTTCCATCTCGACACATTTAGAAAGCAGACCTGGTGACAGATTTAACTGGCTCTAAGAAGAGATCCCAGGGCAACAACCAGGTTTCTAACTGACCGCACGAGGAATGGTACTTTACAAAACGATGGTTATGCTTACGTATCCAGCATGTTGGGATCAGCAAAGACAGAGAAGAGGTCCTTGTCCTGGAGAACCCCTGGAAAAGAGCAAGATTTCTCTTAGACGGTGGAAATCTGGCCATATCTAGAAGGAAGAGGCAGCATTAAGTCTCAAAGCAAGCAACTCAATGGGACCCCAAACCAACCCTCCTGAGAAAGGAAGAAATGAAGTCGAGGGCATCTTATTCCAGTGGGAATGCTCCCTGTCCTCACATTCTCCTGCAATTAGCACACAGAGCTGCGACAGTGGAGGTCTGAGAGTCCTTAGGGGCTAGGTTTGTGGAATGAACTTTGATCATGTTCCCTCGTCCCTCAACAGCAGTGCTTCTTCAAAAGATGGTCAGAGCCCTCTTTTGTTCCTAGTTTTCTCCTTTTCCTTACATTTCTTCAAATCTTTTCTTGTACTTACCTAGGGCAATGGGGTCACTGCTGAGGCCTGGGGTGGCCACAATGATCTGATCTAGAGATTCTTTATTGCTGAGCATCTTAAAGACCTGCAGAAGAAACAGGGATGGCTTAGAATTCTACCTAGTGCCATACAGTCACCAAGTACCCACACTCTTCTTGACTTCCTCCCTCTGAATGTTTGTATAGAATGCTTGTATACATATCACCACAAGAGAACAGTCTCTACAGTTCCCCACCACCATCCCTATACTTCTAAGACAAGACCAATAACAATTTCTCCAGATCCATGCTCCATACAATGACTATTTTACACTGGTAAATATTAGGAAGGATGTTCACAGCTGCATTAATTCTGCCTGTCAACAGCTCATTTCTCCATTGGTAAATCCATACTTAAGAGGTGATAGGCAATTCACCAAAAGTCAAAGATCAAGACCCATCAGTAAAGGGATAGGGATTCTGTAGCAGTACCATACTCAGTCCATAAGACTAGCCTGAGGAGAGGTTGTCTAAGCAGCATAAGGAATCAACAACCAATGCCTGACTGAGACAGGCTCTTTAAGGAAGACAGGATTCTACTGAGGCTCACAGACATGGCAAGAACTCTCAAAGGAACTCTTGGCTGTCGTGGCGATGTGCTGTCAGCTCCCAAGCTGAACACTGACCAGTGACAGCACCAGCTCCCGCAGTTTTGGCTGGAACTCACCGCCTCCCTGTAGGAGGAGCTGCTGTGCAGGGCGGAGTGCAGCACCCGGAACTCCCTCAGGGCAGTCGCTTTGTCCACAGGTTCTAGAGGAGAAGATGTAGTTATCCAATCGCCCGGACACTGTAATTACTACAGACGTGGAGACACTTGCTCTACAGAGTCCCTTCCCTCATCATCCTCCAAAATTGTGAGCACCACCTCAGAAAAACCCATTTGTGCCACAAGTATGAAGTTTGTATAGTCAATAAATTATCTTTGGTACATAAAACAAAGTTCCAGCAGAGGGGGATCTTA
This sequence comes from Arvicola amphibius, assembly GCF_903992535.2. Lineage (NCBI taxonomy): Eukaryota > Metazoa > Chordata > Mammalia > Rodentia > Cricetidae > Arvicola > Arvicola amphibius. Next base: position 126,250,241 of record NC_052049.1, on the reverse strand, counting down.
CCACATGAAAGAGGCCAAGGATTCTAGACTTCTTACATTTGACAAGGAAGAATGTATAATCAACTCAGTGGACTCTTACGTAGGGACTTAAAATAAGTTCACTCCAAGCCATCTTAACGAGATAGCACTAGGCTGACACAATATGTTAAGAGGAAGAAATAGAACACAAAGTTGGATGTGCATTCTCTGGTAAAACTATGCAAAATATGTCAGTCTGCATATGGTCCAAGGCTGGAAGGAGCAGGATAAAGAATAACATTTTCTAAGAGGGATAAGCCCATGGGTAATTCTTTCTCCTTTGTTATTTTTTTTTTCAAATTTCTCTCTCTCTCTCTCTCTCTCTCTCTCTCTCTCTCTCTCTCTCTCTCTCTCTCTCTCTCTCTCTCATGTACACAATATTCTGTCTGTGTATATGCCTGAAGGCCAGAAGAGGGCACCAGACCCCATTACAAATGGTTGTGAGCCACCATGTGGTTGCTGGGAATTGAACTCAGGACCTTCGGAAGAGCAGGCAATGCTCTTAACCTCTGAGCCATCTTCTCCAGCCCTTCTCTATTTCTTTTTAGGGGTCTTTATTATTTTTTATTTACTTATCTTTTGATTATTATGTGTATGAGTGTTTTGCCTACATGTATGTCTGTGTACCATCTGAGTGCACAGCCACCAGATTCCCTGAAACTGGAGTTACATTTGATTGTGAACTACATGCAGATGTTAGAAATTGAACCAGGGTCCTCCAGAAGAGCAGAAAGTACTATTAACCTTTGGGCCATCTCTCCAGCCCCATAAGACTATTTTAATTCATAAAAAGACAGAGAAATTGGGCTACGTAAAGCATGTACCTGACAACTTGTGTTAAGTCCTTTTGTGAACCTAAGCACCACAAATAAGACAAATAAATAAAAAGAAGCCACAATTAAAAGAATTTCAGTAAAGACTAAGGAAGCACAAGACACTTGAAAGCACCGAACAAACTTTTATCATGCTTCAAATAGCAACTTTTTTGATTTCTGGACGCTGTGATCTACACATCCAGCAAAGTCTAGCAGTAGTCATGCTGCATTTGGTCACCTGACTATCATAACCATTTTACAGGGGAGGAATCTGAGGGACAGGAGCAGGTAGGAAGTTCATCTTGGGTCACACTGTAATATGGTATCCTTAGGATAATCTAGGCTACATAATCAGACTTTATATAAACTACTCTGTGTGCCTGGAGTTTAGCATAGCCACTATATTGTGAGCATGAGGGCTGTCTCCTTTGGAAAATAGATATCACACATAAATTATCTAACTTATTCAATAAACTGAACAAAACAAGCATTTATCTTGTATCTAGCTTTGGGCAAGTCACAAGAAGGCAAAAAAGAAAAAAAAATGAGTCCCTCCCATTAGGAATTCTTGGGGCAGTAGGAGAATGAAACTATGAAACTAAATTCAACACACAAACATACAATTATAAAATGTCATTTTAAGGTCCTGGGAGAGATACAGAATGCCAGTAAAGGCGCTAGCCATCACTACAAGTAAGACTAGGGCCCAATTTGCCTCCTGGGAAACCATCCAAGAGGGGAACTTAAGGCAGAGTACATGTTTACTGGAAAGACGGCTTTGACGTCTAAGTGAAAATATACAGAAATGTATGGGAGAATAAGAAGTGGTTCTTGATCTCCAGCACTACCAAGAAATAAAAAATAAAGCTCAGTATGGTGGCATATACTTCTAATCCCGGCCTTTGGGAGCAAAGGAGAGACTACAAGTTCTAGACGAGAAAATCAAAGCACTGGTTCAACACATACAAATAAAATAAAGTGAGAGCCTTAGGAAACAGCAGCCTGCAATGGAGACCCCAAAGTGATTCAGCCAGAAGAAAGAGGCTGGCGGGTTTTCCTCCTACAGTGCCAACTCTGGGGTAGGGTGCTGCTATTTTATTTCTATTGCCTGACACAGAGTCTTACTATTTAGACCAGGCTGGCCTTCAGTGAGCAACCCTTCTCCCTCAGCCTGTTATTCTGTGACCACAGAATCAGATCATCAAATCGACCCACTTTTGGAAGAAGAATGCTGCAGGAGAAAATATCTAAAATACTTATTTTAAAAACTTCTTTTCAGAACCAAATTTAAATTCACCTCCCAATAAAAACTCCATTTGTTTCAAAAATAAACCTGCAGATAACATAGGGAAGAAAAGGTTCTAAATATCCTAAGCACTATCTCCTAAGGGTAATGGGTGTCTCTGTAATATCCTTTGGGAAAGAGGCAGCCAGGCCAGAAGAAAACACAAAGGCTTCTAAACCAGAATAATCTAACTCGTTTTAATTAGGTGACCTTGAATAACTATCCTTCCCATCTTCCCCCCCCCCACATACAAAATGCTAGAATGTGATTAAGTAAGATACTGAACAAAAACAAAAACTAGCTTGCAGAACCATAACCACTCATTTTCTTCAGTCAATGCCCTCTAGCTGAAGAGCAGAGGGACAGACCTGTAAATGAACAAGCTGGGTTCAATGCTCACTCAGAACATAAGAGGAGAATACATACCCCAAGAACTGCAGGGCATTTCAATCTGAGGATATTAGAAAAGTCAGAGAATCTGGGCTTTGATGGATGATTCTGAGGAAAACACAGTTTTGCTCTGGGGTCAATTTTATGATTAGGCTCTTAATAGCTTTATTTGAGAAGAAAGAAACCAGAGCAAGGTGAAAGCTGTAACGGCAGAGGCAGCAGTCACTCCCATCAGCCAGGGTGAAGGGATATGTAATTTCTTGTGTGTCTAGAAACGGTAAGGATCTTATTTTCCACTCGATCCACGATGGTCTCAGAATGTCCTTGTCTGATAATGGTGAGCCCTGTAACAGTGGGACCTCAAAGCCGGGCTGTGTCAGTCTTATCCTGGGAAGTCGGGCTGCTTCTCTCTCACTTCCCATATGGATACAAAGATGCTTTTGTCCTTAACATTTAAAATTAAAAAAGATAACTTTCAAACTGATAACTACTCATAGCAGACACAAACAAGATAAAAAGTATGTCAAACTGCTAGTTTAACAAAGCAAATCTCTGGGTAATGGCACACACGTTTTAATCCCAGTACTAGGGAGGAAGAGACAGGCTGATGTCTGTGAGTCCAAGGCCAGCCTGGTCTACAAGAGCTATGTTCCAGGACTGGCTCCAAAGCTACAGAGAAACCCTGTCTCAACCCCTTACACTCTCCCCTCATCCCCCCAAAAAAGAATACACAGGCTCTTCCCTTGGTGACATCAGGAAGCTCTGCTTATCTAAGAAGACAAACCCTCACTTACCAGGTTTCTGATCAGGCTCAGGCCAAGATTTGCGGAGAACATGGACTGTGGACCCAGGCTGAATACCATAGAAGTCAAGGGTCTGGTCATCTTTTAGTTTCCGGCCACAATAGATCAGATCTACAAAAACAAAACAAACAAACAAACAAAACCCCAAAACCCAAACTGCCCTTTTATACTTTGTTTCTCAAAGCAATTTGGTTTCTGTCCTCTGAGAATCTTATTTTAATTAGACAGCTCTCAGGGTCTAAGGAAATAGTTCAGTGGGTAAGAGCACTTGCTCTGCAAGCATGAGGACCTCAGTTCAAATCCCCAGTACCCACACAAAAAGCCAGGCAGGGCTGCATGTGCCGGTAACCCCAGCAGCTGAGGGTAGAGGCAGGCTGAAACCAAGAAACTGCTGGTCATCTAGCCTAACTCACACTACAAGCCTCAGGGTCGGTGTGAGATCTTGTCTCAAGGCTGTAAGTGGAGCGAGAGGAGAACACCTGATGTCCTGCTGTGGTCTCTTCAGACACATTCATGAGTGCATGCTCTACACACAGATACATGCACCACACACATACAAAAGAAGATACTCTCTCAGGTGCGTGACACACACTGTAACTTGAGAAGCTGAAGCAAATTTGAGGCCAGCTTAGGCAACTTAGCAAGATCTTGCTTTAAGACATTAAAAAAAAAAATCATAGAAACAGGCTTTGGATACAGCTCAGTGGCAGACTGCTTCCCTAGCATATACAAGGCCCGGGATGCAAAAGTCAGCACCTGTGCGTGTTGCAGGGATATCAAGAAAACACATTTGTTGCATGCCATGCCTTTTATCTCATCAGAGGAAACAGGCAAGCAGTGAGTTTGGGCCAGTCTGGTCTATAGTGAGTTCCGGGCCCCTCAGGAGTACAAAGTAAGACCCTATCTCAAAAACAAACAAACAAGTAAAACCCAACATTTTTAACAACTGTTATTAAGTACAAATGCTTACTTAGGAACTAGATACACAGAAAAAAGCTCTAGGACTCAGTACTGTAGAAAGTACTTAATCTACATAAATGGGAAAAAAATTAGTAACCAAAAGGGATGAATCTAATTTACCTGTGATAAGAAATATGTTTTTCACCAGTTGGAACCCTTGACTATCATAAATCACACTTATAATCTAATTTGACTAAACTATACTTAAATCCCTCCTTCCTCCACTAGAAATGCCTTGCCAACATCATTCCTAATTGGCTGCCTTCCCTTCAATCTTCCATTAAGACAGACAAAAATCCTTCTAGTTATCCCTTAAGTCTTAAGTGACAGATTGAGGAGTCTTGTCTCATCAGCAACTCTGTGCTCAACCTACCCCTAATTTTGTTTTCTCAGAGAAAAGACCTCGACAATATCATAGTTAAGAGTCAGAACAAAGGAGTTCAGTGTAACACCTGACTAAGTGACAAACAATAGTTTTGTCATAGGTTTTGCGTTTCTGCTCATAGAAAACTTAGTCTGGAGTGTCACCATTAGGAGGCAACAAATCACAAGCCCTTAATTTACTCTTTTTTTGTTGTTGTTGTTGTTTCTCTTTAGCATTTGGAGCCTGTCCTAGAACTAACTCTTGTAGACCAGGCTGGCCTCGAACTCACAAAGATACACCTGCCTCTGCCTCCCAAGTGCTGGGGTTAAAGGCGTGCACCACCACCACCTGGCTCCTTAATTTACTCTTTAAACGCTTCTCCCTAGGAGGCCAGAGCAGCAACCCAGCTCCAAGACTCACCAATCAGCTCCGGGTCTGGAACAGATTCCTGGAGCTTGCCAGCAATTAGCTGCTTTAGAAACGAAATGCTGTAGCCCCCTAGCGAATATTCTCCCAGTTCTGTCTCTGGCAACTGAAGAATTGATTTGGGGGCGAGCGGCTGGTCAGCCAGCTTCACTGCCAGATGAAAGTCTGAGAGAGACATCCTCTCTCTTTCGCGTGCTCTCTTTCTCCCTGGAAAAGAATAAGGCATTAAAAGCTAACGGCCAAACAACCACCCTACTCCTCTCCTACCTGCAGCCAGGATAAATGAAAGATAATTTCTGTGCAATAGTGCTATAGAGCACTAGGCATAGCATTAGGAAGTTAGAACTAGCACCTCGTGTCCCCCTTTTATTCCTCCTACAGAGTGTGTCTCAGTTTCTTCACCTTTAAAATGGACTTAAAAGGCCATTCTGACAAGAATGTTGTGAGGTTCAAGCATCATCACCCAGCATCCCTTTTACACATTGATTTCTGGTTTTCTTCTTCAATTTTTGATTTTGCTATTATAACATCTTTAACAAGTCCTTGCCTTTCTTGCTTCCCCATCAAAGATCCATGGCACCTCCCACCATCTTATTTAAAACACAGGTCTGGCAAATAACTGCTTTGAAAGCCTTCCTTAACCACAAAGCACCTTTGTGAACAGGTGTGAAGGCCACAGCCTGCAGTAAGGACCCATTAATTCTGACTCCTACTTGCTTTCTTCAACAGCCCCAGCCCTGCCCCAGTATAACAACAGTAAGTCTCCTCCATAACAAAATTGTCCCCACGTATACCTCTGCTCACCTCCTGTCTTTGCAAGTAAGTTCTCTTCCCTTTTTGGCCTCTTAGCAAACTCCTACCAAGACCCACACAAATACATCATTTCCATGCCCTCTTTTTTTCTTCTCTTGATCACACATTCCCTGTTCCCTCAAGGCAAAAGAGCAACACAAATCAATAGATTTGAGGATAAGCGGCTAGTCAGCCAGCTTCATTATCAGATGCCAGCCTAAAAAAGTATTTTCTCTTTGCTTTTTTACTTGTAAGACTTACTTCTCAATTTCTCACCCCTCCCCTAGATCTGTGCGCCCCCCCCATCTTGAATACCTGGGAAGCCAAGACTAGAGCTTTTCTAATTCACTGTCCCCAAGCCTGACATATATGAATATCCACGAATTAAATCGAAAAACTCAACGAGTGCAAAAGCCTTGAAACGCAAGACAAATCCTTGTTATAGACACTAGTTCCAAAGACGCCTACTGAGGTATAGACAAAGCTAGGAAAAAGCTGTGATTCTACCCAGCAGACCTCAAGATACTGTCTACTTTCGATTTAAAGCGAGGAAGGAGTCGAGGGGGGTTTTTTGTTTAGCGATCTCGGTCCTCATAGCTGTCCCCTGGGGCAGGTATTGTCATCCACATTTTACAGATCAGCAATCAAGAGTCAGCTCAAGTCACGTGGCCCAAGGTCACAGATACCTAGTCGTGAGTAGGGACACTGTTGGCAACCCCACCTCTCCCGTGGGGCCAGTTAGCTACTCCAGACCCTCGAGAGCCCCGCGCGCCCAGGGGGGCCCAGCGCCCTCACCCGTCCCGCGGAAGGAACCCGGCCGCAGAGAGCCGCCGGTGTAAACACTCACTCTGGCCCTCTTGCCGGAAACCGGAAGCTCCGCGCTGCATTCTGGGGGTTATAGTTTTCGCTGAGGCCCCGTCTCTTATAAATGGCCGTCCAGTAGCTAGTCGCAGTGCTTCTGGTTCCGGGAGGCGGGACTTCGAGCAGTTTGAAATTCTAGGCGTGCAGGGGATCTAATTTCCTGTCAGACAAAATCCTACCAACTGAGGTAGGAAAACACGGTGTGGGGTTTCGAAAGCAGTCAGCAGCCCGGTGGTTCTCGCACTTTGCTGGGATATTTGTGAAGCCTGTTGGTTATTCTGGGACGAACCACTCCCCACCTCAAGGGGTACCGGTTCCTACGTGGACAGGCTCCCTGCGGTCCTTCCAATGAAGATGCAGTCCTCCTGAGTAGTCGGCCTCCTGTGTTTTTTTGCTCTTTTCACCCAGGGAACCTACCTTGTGGTGGCGCACTAGGGCTCCAAAAGTTTGAGTTCTTACCAGGAGTGATTAAGTAGGGATTCTGGCACACCGTGAACATGCAACAATGGGGTTTATATCACAGTCATTCATAGAATCAGTTTGGGGAGGGGAATTTCCATTGAACTTTCATAGAGAAACTGTTTACGATGATTGAGAAACTTCTACTCGATCAAATTGAATTGTGTTTGCACAGAAGTTAGAATTAGCTAAAATCAGAAAGTACTGTTTGGACTCAGGAAATTAATTCCAAAACTAAGGAAAACAATAACCAGAAAAAAGGGGAAAAAAAAACCTATGAAACTGTGAAGTTGAGGGACCAATGAGACAATGAGGTGGCTCAGCAGGTAAAGGCACTTGCCCCCAAACCCCAGGGCCTCCTCCAAACATGGTGGAAGGATGGAAGGATAGACCTGACTCCACAAGCCTGTCCTCTGACCACATGTTCCCACTGGCATATATGCACACACACAAAATAAATAAATAATAAATAAATTGTAATTTTTATAAGTGAAGTTGTTCATAGTAGCTGAACCCTGATTCTGTGTATACAAGTGTAAAAGCTGTATTCTTGCATAGTTCACTCGAGGACGGAACTAGGGCAGTAACTGAGCAGGACAGCTTGACAGAGAAAATGAAACTATACATAATTACCCCTCCCATTCTTGTATGTGTGCTGGGGGAAAGTTTCACAGTCCCCAAAGTCCCTTTTCCCTATCATATCCATCCTTAGATGCAGCGCCTCTTTCAGGAATTCTTAACTGAGCAGCCTTCTAGGCAATTTCCTATCTACTAAGGTACTGACACTTAAACTTTATACTTTATTCCATTAAATTTGGTTTAGTACTTAGCTTTAACTGTTTGCCAGACATGTCAGGAGTTCTCTCTCCTTTTGTGTTCTCAAAATGGAGCTGAATGCTCATGAAATTCTTTTGTTTGATGTCATCATAATCGTCATGGAAAAAAATGGACACTGTCTTGTTTATTTTGTCTTTCATAGTTGACCAGGACCTGAAACATAGTAGGTTAGCAATAAATATGTGTTAAATGAATAATCCAGGCCAAAGCTAGTTATCAAATATGGCTGCCTTATTGTATGTAGCCTTTTGCTCCCAAGAAGAGATGTTAATTGCAACATGATAATGTTGTAAGTGGGCAAATTAATAAAGGAATAAGCTAGGGTCAACCAAACAGGTTCTGTAGAAACCCAGTTATCAAGTAAGTGCTGTGCTGCAAAGCAGAGAGAGAGAGAGAGAGAGAGAGAGAGAGAGAGAGAGAGAGAGAGAGAGAGAGAGAGAGAGAGAAAAGAAATCTAGGTGAAAGACCCTCAGTGTGGGGAGACTCTCACTCAAGTCTCAGAATAACACGACCGTTCCCCCCCCCCCCAGTAACTCACGAGAGACCGTCCTTGCTGCAATCACACGAGGTTTTAATGATGAGATATGACTGGAACCAGTAAACTGGGGCCGAGACTCATAACCCATGCAGGGGAAGAGTTCGACCCCGAGGGGCTGGGAGGAGTTTTTAAGGAAAGAAACCACAGCCCAGTGATCCGAAATGGGCAGGGAGGGTGTAGAAAATTCCGAAAATACCAGTGATGATCACAAGTGGGGGGGCAACTCCCTGCCTCTCAAGACCACTCTTGGTCATAATCAGCTAGTTCCTGAAACACAGTATTCCAAAATACCAATGATAATCACAAGGGGGAAACTCCCTGTTTCTCAAGATTATTCTCAAGATTACAATCTAACTTTATCTTCAGCTAGTTCCTGAAACAGTCACTGAACTGGCTAATCCTAGATTTCTGATTCTTCTCTTCCTGCTTAGATTTTTGGCTATTTTCTTCCTGCTGGGGGTGTGTGTGGGGGGGGAGACCTGGATTTATCCAGAACTTTCTTTGGGGAGGCCTGGATTTATCCAGGTCTTTCATAGGCACAAGACAAAAATAGATATTTGGCAAGAAGGAAAGAGTTCAAGACCAGGTCCTTCAGCCAGTTCATATTTGGAAATATTGATACCCTTGTCAGCTCTAAGAAAATGCTGAATTCATTAAACATTCAAGAAATTATTGGGCCTAGTCAGTAATTCTATTGAAGAACAAATTGTAGGGATGGACACATAAATTTTTATTAGTATTATTTGGGGGGAATGCATTATGTTCATGGGTGTAGGTGTGAATGGGTGTGTGCCATGGCAAAAGTGTAGAGGTCAGGTGAAAATCCAGGTAAGGGTCTGTGCCTTCCCATCCTGTTTTAAACAGGGTCACTTCAATGCTTTCTAAACCAGGCTAGAGAGCCCAGGAGCTTCTGGAGAGCCTCCTCCCATCTCCTGGTAGGGGTGTTCTGGGATTACAGATGCCTATACTACTACCTCTCTGGCTTTCTGTGTGTTCTGGAGATCCAAATTCAGATAGTCAAGCTTTTGTGGAAAGCAAATGCTTTTACCCACTAAATAATCTCCCCATCTCAACATTTTTATTTTTGAAATAATGTGTAATAAGCTTATAAAAACATGAGGATTTCTGAGTCTCACAAGAAAGTAATTGAAACTCATCTATAACAGTTCCTGCTACAAGCACAAATGTTGGAGCTGGACAAATGAATCAACAATTAAGAGCAATGGCTTATGTATTATTATTCTTAAAGGCTTGGTGTCTCCTTCAGTATCTTTGTCCATTTGTTTCCATTCAGACTGACATCCTATTTGATATTTTTTAGTGTTGACTATTGTTTTCCTTCTGACTTTTTTTTTTTTTGAGGGATGCATTTTCTGCTCCTTTTTATGGTCTATTATTTCAATGAATATTTTTGTGTGTGACACTTCTTAGAATATATGGATGTTGCTAGCGCTGTGCCAGTGGATTAATACTTGGTTTGTCAAGATCCAGATCCAAGGGACAGACTATGGATATCCCTGGGTGGTCCTCAAAGTTTGAACTCAAACTGGGCGGTGGTGGCACATGCCTTTAATCCCAGCACTCGGGAGGCAAGAGGCAGGCAGAGCTCTTTGAGTTCGAGGCCAACCTGGTCTACAAGAGCTAGTTCCAGGACAGGTTCCAAAGCTACAGAGAAACCCCATCTTAAAAAAAACAAAGAAACAAAAAAAGTTTGAACTCAGTTGTATGCAAAGCGCAAGCTTGAGGGTTCATTTGGTAAAGAAAGACAACACTCACAAAGGGGGCCCTTTCCAGACCCCTGTCCTCAAAGCCAAGCAGAGAGAATTCCCCTTGTCTTCGTGTAGTGCCTAATTGCTTTTTAAAGTAATCTGGCCTTCCTTTTAGCAAATATTTTAAGAGTTTCCACTTCATACTGAGATGATCGGTTTCAATCTCTGAGAGGCCCCGAGCCCCCAAACCAAAAACTCCCAAGCGAGATGTCCAGAACCACAGATCTTCATAGGGAGATACACATTACCTCTCACCTCCGCTGGTATTTTCACTTCCTCTTTTATCTTTGACATCTGAGAATTTCCTGATTATCCTGTAATTACAGCCATGTGACTTTTAATAAATGTATTTTGTATAACACTTGGTGATTTTAAAAAATTTGTTATGTTCATTGGTGTTTTGTCTGCATGCATGTTTGTACACCATGTGAATGCCTGGTGCCCTTGGAAGGCAGAAAAGGATGTCAGATTTCTTGGAATTGGAGTTACAGAGGTTGTAAAATGCCATAGGGATGCTGGGAATTAAACCTGGGTCTTCTGGAAGACCAGCCAGATCTCTTAACTGCTGAGTACTTGCCTAACATATATAAAGAAGGGATAAGATAAAAGTAAAATCTTAACAATTGGGACTTTTGGTAAAGTATAGGAACAAGTTATTTTGTAAAATTTTTGAAATATTTTATTTCAAAATAAATATTTTGAGCCATCTCTCCAGCCCAAATTTCTGTACCTTTATTTTTTTTTTATTTTTTATTTTTTGGTTTTTCGAGACAGGGTTTCTCTGTAGCTTTGGAGCCTGTCCTGGAACTAGCTCTTGTAGACCAGGCTGGTCTTGAACTCACAGAGATCCGCCTGCCTCTGCCTCCCGAGTGCTGGGATTAAAGGCGTGCGCCACCGCCGCCCGGCTTACCTTTATATTTTTTAAGATTTATTTTTTTGCCAGGCAGTGGTGACACACGCCTTTAATCCCAAACCTCGAGAGGCAGAGACAGGCAAATCTCTGTAAATTCAAGGCCAGCCTGGTCTACAAGAGCTAGCTCCAGGACAGGCTCCAAAGCTACAGAGAAACCCTGTCTCGAAAAACCAAAACACAAACAAACCAAAAGATTTATTTTAATTTCATCTGTATGGATAAAAATAAATCTGTATAGATTTATGCATGTGTGTCTGTATGCCACGTACATGCAGTGCTAGAGGAGGCCAGAAGAGAGCACTGATCCTTTGGAACTTGAGTTACAGATGATTGTTAGCTGCTACATGGGCGCTGGGAGTTGAACATGAGGCCCAGGAAGAGCCAGTGCCCTTAACTACCGAGCCAGCTCTCCAACCCCCAATCCCTGTACATTTAAAGTAGGTCTTGATATCTGGGAACACAAATTCTTCAACTTTCTTTTGTTCTAAATCGGGCATGACTATTTCTTACTAACAGATGACAATTGTTACTTTTTTATGCTCCTAAAATATATATAAACTTTATTTTTGAACTAACTGTGCATGAGCAATATATCCAACTAAATATATGCAGTCAACAAAATTTATACTGCACATTTGTTTGGTAATCTACATATTTCACTTAACTTGAATATTTTCACACATGCTGAAATTGTCTTTTGAAAAAGTGATGTTTTTACTATTTCCAAGTTATTTCAAGTTGATAGTAAAGTTGCAAAAATTATACAAAGTGGGGGCTTCAGATATGGCCCGGTGGTTCAGAGTGCTTGCTGTTCTTGCAATGAACTAGAGTTCAGTTCCTAGCACCCACATGGTGGTTTATAACCATCCAAACCCCAGTTCCAGAGATCTGACTCCCTCTTCAGACCTCTGCAGGTAGAAGTCCCATAGGTAAACATACATGCAAGCAAGCACTCATATACATAAAAATAAAATATTTCAAAAATTTTACAAAATAACTTGTTCCTATACTTTACCCAAAGTCCCAATTGTTAAGATTTTACTTTTACCTTATCCCTTCTTTATATATGTTAGGCAAGTACTCTACCACTAAACAACATCCCTGACCTTCTTCTCCCCCCCACACAGAGAGAGAGAGAAAGAGAGAGAGAGAGAGAGAGAGAGAGAGAGAGAGAATTTAAATGATCAGTTTTATGTTATGCATATTTTACCATGTTTATACAGGACATAAAGAAACACTTGAAAGTTTGACAGATACCACTTATGAGTCATTGGGCTAGAACTCCACTGATTCTTCTTTTGGTTGGGGTCTAGCCTAAAACTAAACAATGAGATTTCAGAAATGTTTATAAAATACAAAGAAATGTGTCACTGTGTATGTGAGTCTCTTTTGTAGCTGGAAATAAAATGGGAAAAAATGTAATGACTGCCTTTTGGCTGGAATTTTCTTACCAAAAGAGTTCAGGTGCCTGTCTGTTCTATGCAAAGGCAGTGTGCCAGAAACAATAAAGAAAAAGAAAAGAAATGAAAAAGAAAACAGAATAAAAGAAATCAAGTAGCTACGAGAAGTTTCATGGCCCTGAAAAGGACATATCTACACATAAACTTATGAATGAGATAAAACAATGGGTTCCATCCCAGAACTACAAAATGTGGAACACACCCTATTCTGTGACTCTCACATGCTCTCTGCTAATTATTAGGTGATTTATTGTATTGTCTTAATATTTCCTTTTCCTTCTTCATTGTGATGAATTCTGTTGATGCCCAAATTATCACCCTCCTTATATTCATTCCCTTTACCATATGACATAGCAGGACCCTCTCCCCTTGAGTGAAGTATTCTGCCCCACACCTTAATCCCTGCTTCTATTATGCGACTTGCTTTGGCAATGCTTTGCTGGCAGATATGCAGAAGCAGAGTTTTGAAAGGGACTTGCACATTGGAAGATGCCCATTTGTATCTCAGCTGTCACTCTGAGAACATGATAGACACATCTTGCAAAGCTAAGTCTCCTGATTTGCCCCAGCTAAAAGGACAGCTGAGGTTAGGTGATTCCATACCTCATGTAGCTATATGGGGAGGCCTAGCCAAGAAGAGTGCACAGATTACAGTTATACAATTTCAGTAGTTTTCACAAAGTGAACACATTCACGTAATCACTGTCCAGATACAAAATGAGAACCTTAATACGTGAGAAGCTCTTCTCAGGCTGCCACATCGTTATTCACTCTTGTTTGTTGTCCATGACTTTTAATGCTGTAATTTATTTTGTTTAGTCTTAAACGTGTTCTAGCTGGAATAATACCGTATACACAGACTTTTGTGTCCAGTTTTCATCCAACATTTTTAAAATCATGCTAGAGATCAAATGTAGGGTCTTACATGTGCTAGCAAGCACTCTGCACACTGTCCTCATTCAACACAATGTCAATGAGAGGTTTCCAGTTTGTTGTGAATGGTAACCCTTTTCTCATTTCCATGCTTGATAGTATACAGTTCAGTATACTTTTGTGTATGAGTATAGTACAATGTATTCTCATGTTGGCACACATTTGGATTATTAACCACTTAAAGCTATTCTGAATAATGAAAACTCTCATACTTATGCATTACTGTTGTATACTATAGTATTATGTATAATACTATGATGTTTTTTTCTTTTGTTTTGTCAAAGTGACATAAGCTAAAGTCATTTAGGAAGAGGGACTCTCAACTGAGGAATTGCCTCAATCAGATTGGTCTGTAGGCAAGTCTTGGGGCGTTGTCTTCATTTAACATCTGATGTTGGCAGGACCACCGCTGGGCAGGTGGTCCTGATCTGTGTAAGAAAGGTACCTGAGGAAGCCACGGGGAGCAAGCCTGTAAGTAGTGTTCTTCCCCAGCCTCTGTTTCAATTCTGCTTTGAATTCCTGCCCTGACTCCATCATGATGGATTGTGATAGGAATGTGTCAGCCAAATAAAACTTCCTTCCCAACTAGCTTTTGATCATGGTCTTTATCACAGCAGTAGAAACCAAACTGAGACAAATACTTAGGAAATTAACCATTGGGATATTGAATTGGTCAACCTCAACACATACTGCCAAACAGACTTTCCAAGTTATTAGGCCAATTTGCATTCCCACCAGAATTGCATGAGGTTCTGATTTTCTCTAGAGCTCACCAAACACTTGGTTTTAGGTTTTATTAAACTCTTTGGTTTTGCAGGGTCTTGCTATGTAGCCTAAAACTAGTTTGAAACTCACTATGGACCCCCAGCTGGCATCAAAGTAGCAATTCCGCCTCTGATTCCTAAAATGCTGTGATTATAGACATGTGTCCCCCATACCTAGCTGAACTTTTAAATTTTTAGAGATTCCAAGAGGTATGAAATAGTATCTGTTAAGTTGGGAGCATAGCCCCAGCCCCTGGCCTGGGAGTTGCTTTGCTCTGAACTCCAAATCCCAGCATGCAAGGTCCTGACCCCCTCCCTGGGGGAGTGGTCAGGATCAGTCCCACAGGGTGTTTAAGGGGCCTCCCAGGATCAGTCCCACAGGGTGTTTAAGGGGCCTCCTAGAGGAGGAACATGTGGTTTTCGGGTCTGCATGGGCTCCTCACTGTCCTGTCTCCCCGTTATGCGCTCAGACACCTGAGAGCTTCATCCTTAATAAAACGATGGGCATTTTGATTTGGTTTGATTTGACCTAATTGGATTTCTTGTGCTGGCGGAGCTGCTCTTATTCCTATCAGTATCTTGTTTTGGTTTTCATTTATATATTCATTATGATAAATCAGCATAAGTAAGATCTCTTACAAACATACAAACACGTGGGTGTTCCTCTTTGTAGATGAAACATCTGTTCATGTAAGATTTAAGTCTACTCATCTAACATCAGAAGGGCAGTTGAGCAGATCTTGAGGCTGACAGCAAGAGACGCTGAATCTAAAGAAGCATGTGTCAGCTCAGACCCAGGCTAATCAATAGCAGGAAATGCAGCATACAGTGCTGTTCTGGTAGAAGATACTGAGGCCTCAAACTAATACCCAAGAATTAGGTGACAGGTTGTGTACATAGCAATGTGTTTGCTCACAGATTCACAGGTTATTAGATGCCATGAAAATACCAGGGCTGGGGCTGGAGAGATGGCTCAGAGGTTAAGAGCATTGCCTGCTCTTCCAAAGGTCCTGAGTTCAATTCCCAGCAACCACATGGTGGCTCACAACCATCTGTAATGGGGTCTGGTGCCCTCTTCTGGCCTGCAGGCATACACACAGACAGAATATTGTATACATAATAAATAAATAAATAAATAAATATTTAAAAAAAAAAGAAAATACCAGGGCTTCTGCATGCCTCAGACACACAAACTTGTAAAAGAGCTTTTGTAGATGCCATGAGTCAGAAATTCATGTAAACAGCAACAACAAAAAAAGATGGTGATGGATTAATTCACACCATAAACCCGAGCTCCTAAGCTTTCCTCTCTTACCACCCTCTTCCTTTCACCAGACCATTCTTTTTCCCAAGTCTTCTTCCTACTTCCATGTGTGTTTGTGTGTGTGTGTGTGATGTTTGTATGTCTGTGTATGTATGTCTCTATGTGTGTGTGTCTGTGTTAGTGTGTGTGGTATGTGTATATGTCTCTGTGTGTATATGTGTGTGTGTCTGTTTATCTATGTGTGTGTGTATGTCTGTGTATCTGTGTGTGTTTGTGTGTTGTAGTGATATATTATTTATATTTTGATAAATAAATCTTGCCCCAAAAACAGAAAAGCAAAGCAGCCAAGCCCCTAGAGAATTCCTACCTCTACCAACGCTGGGTGACTGTAAACTAAACAGCCTAAACTTCTCTCCTCCCATTTTATATTCCCTCTAGTGCTGGGATTAAAAGCCTATGACTCCCTAGGACTGGGATTAAAAGTGTGAGCCACGACTACCATGATTTGTTTCTGCCTTGATCTTGTGTAGTCCAGGGTGACCTTGAACTCCCAGAAATCCACCTGCTTCTGTCTCCCAAATCCTGGGGTTAAAGGTGTGTGCCACCATTGCCTGACTTTAGTAGCTTTAGCTTTACCTGTGGTCTTCAGGCAAGATTTATCTGTCAAAATACAAATAATATACCACTACATGTATGTATGTGTATATATATATATATATATATACATACATACATGTGTATGTATATTCACAGGATGTTTATACTGGTAGCTATTTTTTTAAAAGTCTTTATTTTATTTAGTTATTTATTTGGTTTTTTCAAAACAAGGTTTCTCTGTGTAACAGTCCTTGCTATCCTGGAACTAGCTCTTATAGACCAGGCTGGCCTTGAACTCATGGAGATCCTCCTGCCTCTACCTCCTGAGTGCTGGGATTAAAGGTGTGTGCCACCATCGCCCAGCCTGGTAGCTATTTTTAAAGTGGTCGAGGTCTTAATATGTCATAAGTGTTCACAGATGCTCCCCAATGTCCCCCAGCAGACAGTGGTGTGAGTTCCCAGGCTAGCATCCACTCCTTGTGGGACAGTGGAGCTGGTGCTGTACCATCTGAACACTTCTAGGCCCCAGCTGCACTCCACACCCTCACCCTTCTGACTCTATTGGGCTGTAGCTTTAGTGTCAGCTCTTCAGGGTTCAGATATTCATCTCCCATTTACATGTAAATTGAAGTTTGAGGTTTTCTATGTCTCTTGATTGATGCTGTAGGTGAAGTGAAGGTGGGGGTTATTTAATTGATTCCATTGCTGGTGTGTCTGGTTTTTGAAGGATTGTGGCAAGATTTAGAAAGCTGACATTATTCTACAAGATTCAGGAAGCTGTGTGTTTTCATTTTTATCATATCTTTGTGTTGTTGTTTTTTCTTATGTTCAGCTCTCCACTGGTTTAATTGGGTTCTCTTTTTGGCCTGTTCGTGTCTATGGACGCTAGAGTCAGAGTCTATTTCTTTCCTCTTAACAGCAACCCTTAGAGTGTAGTGTGCATGTGTGTTAATCCATGCCACCACTTTCCTCCCAAACAGTATAGACATTGAGATGCATAGGCGCCAATTATCTTACAGCCACAGGACTATTCTTTCAAGATATACCAGTTGATAGTTGATGTAGGTGTGTCTTCTATCTATCTGATGATTTCATTGGTCAATTAATAAAGAAACTGCTTGGCCTAATAGGTTAGAACATAGGTGGGTGGAGTAGACAGAACAGAATGCTGGGAAGAGGGAAGTGAGGCAGATGCCATACCTCTCCTCTCTGAGCCAGACGTGACGAAGCTCCGGCCCAAGATGGACGTACGCTAGAATCTTCCCGGTAAGCCACCACTTCGTGGTGCTACACAGATTATTAGATATGGGTTAATCAAGATGTGAGTAAGAGGCTAAAACTAATGGGCCAGGCAGTATTTAAATGAATACAGTTTGTGTGTTGTTATTTCGGGGCATAAGCTAGCCCGTGGCCGGGAGCTGGGTGGGATGAAAAGCAGGCCTGCCTGCAGCTCATCACTACAGATAGTAGAACAAACAAAGAAAAGAAGGAATCGGAAACAACTCTTCTAAGGATTTGTGCTTTAGTGGGGTAGACAAATGAAATAAAAAATTTAAATGCAATGTATTGCTTAGTATAAAGTATTAAGGGACAAAGAAAGAATGGCGAGTGCTCTCAGTTACCTCTCTTTGCTGTGACCAAGTACCTGACAGAAGAAAGTGAAGAGAGGGAAGGTTTACTTCAAGAGAGACAAGGCCTCACTTGTAGCCCTAACTAGCCTGGGGCTCACTATGTAAACCAGGCAGATTTTAAGTTCATAAAGATGCATCTGCCTCTGCCTCCCTAGTGCTGGGATCAAAAATGTGCTCCAACCATGTCCAGCATTGGAAGTGTTCTTTGTGTTCCTGGTTTTAGAAGGTTGCCACCTGTCTCCACAGGGACAGCAGCAGTGAACTTCACGGCAGCCGAGTGTGTGACTAAAGGCAAACTGGGAAGCAGAAGTTAGACTGGAGCCAGTGTGGGTATGGTATACCTTTAAAGGCCACTGCTTGGGACCTACGCTCGCTATTCTCAGCCTGCCTCCTAAAGCCTCAGCAGCTTCGAAAATAGCAGCACCACAAACGGAGACCAAGAGATCAAAACACGAGTCTGTGTACAACATTTCACATTCTATCATTAGTCAGGGTTTTCCAGGGAATAGAACTTATAGAATGATTTTATTTATATACACACACATATATATATTAGAATGACTTACAGATTGTGGTCCAGCTGTTTCAACAATGGCTATCTCTACCAATGGAAGATCCAAGAATCCAGTAGCTGTTTAGTTCACAAGGGTGGATGTCTCAGCTTATCTTCAGTATATGTCAGAATTCCAAAGAAGTAGGATCTAATGCCAGTGAAGGAATGCGTTTGCCAGCAAGGGCAAGAACAAGCAGTCAAAGAGAACAAAATTCCTTTTTCCATTCAGCAAGTATGGCCCAGATTAAAGGTGGATCTTCCCACTTCAAAATATCTGGATTAAAAGTGAATTTTTCTTACTTCCAATGATTTAATTAAGAAAAAAAGTCCCTCACAGATGTACCCAGCCACTTAGGTTTTCATTGATTTCAGATGTAGTCACTTGAGAACCAAGAATGGCCATCATAAGCCATACAAGCAGGAAAATAAAATATGTGTTAGCTGGGTGTAGTGGTGCACACCTGCAATCTCAGCAATCAGCAGGCAGAGGTAGGTGAATCTCTGTGAGTTCAAGACCAGCTTGGTCTACATTGAGAGTTTGTAAACAGCTAAAGTTACATAGAGAGACCCTGTCTCAAAAAGGAAGGAAGGAAGAAAAGGAGTGTGGTAGACATGAAAGGCCACACTAAGCCGGGCGATGGCGGTGCACGCCTTTAATCCCAGCACTTGGGAGGCAGAGGCAGGTGGATCTTTGTGAGTTTGAGGCCAGCCTGGTCTATATAGAACTAGTTTCAGGACAGGCTCCAAACTACAGAGAAACCCTGTCTCAAAAAAAAAAAAACAAAAACAAAAACAAAAATGCCACACTAAAAAGATGAATTTTGGAGCAGGGAGTGGTGGTGCATGCTTTTAATTTCAGCGTTTAGTAGGTGGAAGCAGGAAAAGCAGGAGTTCAAGACCAGCCTGGAATACTAAGAGAATATGAAAACAACCTGAGCTATATAGTGAGTCTGAGGCCAGCCTGGGCTACATGAGGTCCTGTCTCAAGAGAAAAAAAAGATGAAAAGGAAGGAAGGAAAAAAACAAAAGATTAATTTAGAATTAAGGCCTAAAGGAAGTGAAAGCCTTATTTATGCTGATATCTTGAGGAAGAGCATTCTAAGCAAAAAGAACAGCAGGCGAAAGTATTCCCCAAGAGCTTTGTGGTGTGGCTGAAGAACGGGGCCGTGCAGTGGGCATCAGTGAAAGGATGAGAGCAGCGTGGTCAAATACGAAGTCGCCGAGCTAACAAGGACACCACACAGAACCTTGTTTTCCATAGTAAATGGTATGGTTTTTCTTATCTTTTTGTCTGCACCCAGTGCTAGGGACAGAACTCAGGAAACCGTGCCTAATTAGGAGGCCCGTGCTGTGCAAGCCGTCCCTCTTCCTAGGAACTGGGCTTTTCTTTCATTCTTTTCTTCTCTTTTTCTCTCTGTTGTTGTCTGGTTGTTTGTCTGGTTTTTGAGCTAGTACATAGCTTTGGCAGGCTAGCTCAGACTCACAGGCCAGACATCCACCTGCCTCTGCCTCCCCAGTGCTGGAATTAAGAGCCCCATGCCACCATCCAGGCACGTGTGTGACTGAGGTGCTGCTCTAAACCGTGTGGATCGCTTTTAGCCTTCTGTCCTGTCAGCACTGTGAGTTGAAAAGCCAGCATCCCTGTAGGAAATGATGGCAGGTAAGGGGTCCCTGCGGTGTTCCAGAAACCTGCCTTCTCAGACTACCGAATACACCACAACTGATGCATCTAAGCCCATAGGAAAGGCGGTGGCAGGACAGGAAGGTCTCCAGAGCAAAGGAAAGTGGTGACACTGGATGATTACCACTTGGTTCTGTGAGGCTGGCACGCCGTGGTCCCACAGAATCTAAGAGCAACTGGGAAAGGCTCTTTCCCGTGTAGGTGGGAATCACTGCTCAGCCCAAAGAGGACACACAGTGCCCTCCAGTGGGCTTTGACAACATAGAGCAAGGCCAATAGGGAACCTCTGCTTATCGCCTCTCACTCCTCTGCCAGTGCGGTCCCTTTAACCTCATCAGACAGTGTTACTCTTATGCTTAAAACTGAGGCTGGAATAACTGCTCTTAGCCAAAGTTCTCACAGTGGGTTGACAGCAAGGCTCTTTCCATGTGCCTTCCGCTCTCCCTCCAGCTACCTCTCTATTCCTACCTCTAATCCTTTTACCCCTTTATTTTCCCTTTAAGGGAGTGGGGGGGGGGTTGGGAGGCCCCGCTGGTCAGAGGTTACAGTCTACCTAGCTTAGCGGCTCTCCCTGGGCTCAGCAGGTGCTTCCTATCCTACCTATCTCTATCTAGAGGATGTCTTTAGGCCCGGCTACCTGACTCATCTCAAGGATAGCCCTTGACACAACTCCCTGCAAACATTCTTCCCCCACTGCCCACATGGTAATTAAGAAATATGCTCTATTTTCATAGGGCCATGCTACCACTAGTCCAGCTATATGATAGGAGCGTGCCACCTAATACAAATTAGGGTTTGCCCCAACTACCACCCTAACACTATATATCCCCCATACCTGGAATAAAAAAAAAGTTAAGCTGTCTCATTGAAGCTAGCTCCCAGAAGGCTATTTCTGCCATATTCACAGGCTGTCCAAAGTTCTCTGTTGTTGCTTCTGCCCCTTTGTCCTGATGGACTGGTGATCAACACCAGGATAAAGGGGACCCATGGGGGACAATTATTACTACTTGTTATGTGCACATGGTGTGGGGGCTATGGTGTGTGTACGTGTTATATGCAAGCACAGAGAAGGACACCGGGTCTACAGCTATTTTACTCCCTATCCTGCTTGAGACAGGCTCTCTCATTGAGCCTGGAAGTAAGTTGCTGGTCAGCAAACTCCAGTGATCCTTCTGTCTCTGCCCACCCCAATCCCCCAACACACAGGTACTGTGGTTTGTGCCTGCCCGGCCACACGCAGCTTTATTTAGTTAGTTATGTGTGTGTGCTAAGGATTTGAGTTCAGGTCCACAAGTTTGTGCTGCAGGCACTCTTATCAGCTGAGCCATCCCCCCCAACCCTCTCTTGTTTGTTCAACACAGCTTACCAAGCATGTGCCGGCCTCTGCATTTGCTCTTTCCTGCATGTGGTGCATGGATTGCTTCATTATTCCCTTCACCGCTATGTTCAGATATAGCCATATCAGCTTATCACCAAGTTAAACAGCAACCATTTCCAGCACACTCTATTATCCCCTCAACTAGATCCATTCTATGCCCTGGTATTTTACATCTAACACTCTCTGTATTTATCTACTTGGTATAGATAGCCATCCTTCAGTATCCAAAGGAAATTGGCTTCCAGACTCTTACTCAGAATAGTCTCATCAATATAATGTTTGTAATTAATATTCTATATAATCCTCCTCATTAGTTACTTAAAATACCTGACATAACGTACAGGTCATGTGAGTACTTCTTATACTGCATCATTTAGGAAGTAATGAAAACAAAATTCAGGACAGATACATTTTTTTGTGAATATTTGTGATCTATGATTGGTTGAATCTACAGATATGGAACCTCTGTGTGTGTGTGTGTGTGTGTGTGTGTGTGTATGTGTTGCGTACATAGATATTTGCATGTGTATGTGCTTATTTCCTGTCTTTCCAAGAGGATAAGCTTCAACATATATAATGTGTACTTTTTACTTTAGTGTATGTTTGTTGGTGTGCATGGTATGTATGTGCAGGTACGCACATGTCATGGTGTATATGTGGAGGTCAGAGGACAAGTCTGTGGAGTCAGTTGTCTCCTTTAATAAGGACTGAACTCATGTCAGATCTGAACAAATGTCTTTCCCCACTGAGGCTTGTCGCCAGCTCCTGTTTTACACAGTTATTCATTACTTATCTCCCCTAAACTAGAATGTAAACATCAAAAAGAGAAGGAGCTTTCTGTGTTTTGTGCACAGTTGTAGCACTCAGTGTCTAGATCACTGATGTGCAGCAGACATCCAAAGTCATCTGCTGGAGCTGAAGCCACAGGCAGCCCTGAGGAATTCCGTGTGGGTGCAAGAGCAGAACTTAATCATCTCGCTAGTCTTTTTTTTTTTTTTTAAATATTATTTATTTATTTATTATGTATACAACTAGCCAGAAGAGGGCACCAGACATCATTACAGATGGTTGTGAGCCACCATGTGGTTGCTGGGAATTGAACTCAGGACCTTTGGAAGAGCAGGCGGCGCTCTTAACCTCTGAGCCATCTCTCCAGCCCTCGCTAGTCTTATTTAAATGATAATTCTAAACCCAACAGAATTTTTTGTTGTTATTTTGAAACATGGTCTCATGTAGCCCAGAATAGTCTCAAACTCAATATGTAGGCAAAGATGGCCTTGAACTCTTTTTCCTCCTGTTTTCACTTCCCAAATGCTAGGATGAAGACATATAGCATTATAGCACGTGTGTGTGTGTGTGTGTGTGTGTGTGTGTGTGTGTGTGTACAGGATCTCATTATGTAGCTCAGCTTGACTGTCTAGGAACTGCTCAAGTTGATGTTGAATTTATGGCAATCCTCCTACCTTGGCCTCCCAAATTCTGGGATTACAGATGTGAGCCACAATTTCTAGTTCAAATTTCTTTTTATTTTATTTTTTATTTTTGTCTTTTTATTGATATTTATTGAGCTCTACATTTTTCTCTGCTCCCCTCGCTGCCTCTCCTCTCCCCCCTTCAGCCCTCCCCCAATGTTCCCATGTTCCCAATTTACTCAGGAGATATTGTCTTTTTATACTTTCTACTTCCCATGTAGATTATATCTATGTGAGTCTGTCTCTCTTAGTGTCCTTATTGTTGTCTAAGTTCTCTGGGATTGTGGTTGTAGGCTCGCTTTCTTTGCTTTATGTTTAAAAACCACCTATGAGTGAGTACATGTGATAATTGTCTTTCTGTGTCTGGGTTACCTCACTCAAAATAATGCTTTCTAGCTCCATCCATTTTCCTGCAAAATTCAAGCTATCATTATTTTTTTCTGCTGTGTAGTACTCCATTGTATAAATGTACCACATTTTTTTTATCCATTCTTCGATCGAGGGACATTTAGGTTGTTTCCAGGTTCTGGCTATGACAAACAAAGCTGCTATGAACATAGTTGAGCACATGTCCTTGTGGCATGATTGAGCAGCCTTTGAATATATAACCAAAAGTGGTATTGAGTCTTGATGAAGGTTGTTTCCTAATTTTCTGAGAAATCACCACACTGACATCCAAAGGGGTTGTACCAGCTTGCATTCCCACCAGCAATGCAGAAGTGTTCCCTTTGCCCCACAACTTCTCCAGCATAAGTTGTTATCAGTGTTTTTGATCTTGGCCATTCTTACAGGTATAAGATGGAATCTCAGAGTTGTTTTGATTTGCATTTCTCTGATGACTAAGGATGCTGAACATTTCCTTAAGTGTCTTTCAGCCATTTTAGATTCCTCTGTTGAGACTTCTCTGTTTAGGTCTGTACTCCATTTTTTTTTATTGTATTATGTGATTTTTTTGGTGTCCAATTTCTTGAGTTCTTTGTATATTTTGGAGATCAGACCTCTGTCTGATGTGGGGTTAGTGAAGATTTCCCATTCTGTAGGCTGTCGTTTTTGTCTTGTTGACTGTGTCCTTTGCTTTACAGAAGCTTTTCAGTTTCAGGAGGTCCCATTTATTAATTATTTCTCTCAGTGTCTGTGCTGCTGGCGTTCTATTTAGGAAGTGGTTTCCTGTGCCAGTGCCTTCAAGTGTACTTCCCACTTTCTCTTCTATAAGGTTTAGTGTGGCTGGCTTTATGTTGAGGTCTTTGATCCATTTGGACTTGAGTTTTGTGCATGGTGATAGATATGGGTCTATTTTCATTTTTCTACATGCTGATATCCAGTTACGCCAACACCGCTTGTTAAATATGCTTTCTTTTTTTCATTTGATATTTTTGCTTCTTTATCAAATATTAGGTGTTCAAAGATGTGTGGATTGATATCCAGTCTTCTATTCAGTTCCATTGGTCCTCCTGTCTGTTCTTATGCCTTTACCAGGCTGTTTTCAGTACTGTAGCTCTGTAGTAGAGTTTGAAGCAGGGATGGTGATGCCTCCAGAAGTTCTTTTATTGCCTAGGATTGTTTTGGCTATCCTGGGTTGCTTGCTTTTCCAAATGAAGTTGAGTACCGTTCTTTTGAGGTCTTTGAAGAGTTTTGCTGGGATTTTGATAGGCCAAATTTCTTTATAATTAGAATAAATTATCTTGAATTTTTTGAAAATTTTGGAATTTAAGCTCTAAGAAACTGATAAATATAATAAGTATATTGCAACTAGATATAAAAGACATTATAAATCTACCATAATGATATTCATATCCATGTTATATTGATATAGGAATAGACAAATTAGTGGAACAGAATATGACTTATGGGGACTGGTGATGTCACTCAGTTGGCGGTGCTTGCCCCAGTCCAGTTCTCCCCACCCATGCATAGTGATGCCATGTCAGCCTCAGCTACACAGACAATTTGAGACCAACTTAGTCTACATAAGATTCTGTCTCAAAAAAGAAAGGACAATGAAAAATTTAATTCAGTGAGAAAAGAGTGACTATATAAAAATGTATACCAGTATAATTTACCAGGAAAATATTCTCCTGTTTTGTAAACATGTACAAACATCAATTTCACCTAGATTAACTGCTGAAAGAGCTTGTACTTTTAGAATGCCACCATAAGATGAGAACATAATTAATCCCCCCCAAGCCTATCAGATTCTAAAGATCAATTTCATCATGGTTGTAACTGCTAGTGCACGGTCTTGATCCTCAGACTTTCAAATGTCCATTTCACAACTGGGCTCAG
The DNA here is from genome assembly GCF_903992535.2 of Arvicola amphibius. Lineage (NCBI taxonomy): Eukaryota > Metazoa > Chordata > Mammalia > Rodentia > Cricetidae > Arvicola > Arvicola amphibius. The sequence continues at coordinate 126,224,995 of NC_052049.1, read as the reverse complement.
AATGTTGAACCCAGGCAGAAAAAGATGGAAAGCGAGAGACTGGTGTAGTCGAAACTGAGGTATTGGATCCGAAGCACAAAGAGGGTTTCCACAGGGAGGTGGGGGTGACAGCAGCAGCTACCCAAGTGAATATGCCAGAGCCCTAGGGGAAGAGGCCAGAGGGCTTTGGAGGACTAGAAGGAGATGCTGATTAAACAGTAAGTATGTTAATACTAGTAACAGCCATTTTTTTAAAAAAATTAGAAATGAAGGGACAAATACAGTAATGGCAGAACTAGAATGAATCCTGTGACTTTAGATTGAAAGGGAGCTGTTAGCGAGATGAAGTGTGCTGGATAGTTTGTCAACTTGGCACAAACTCGAGTCATCTAATAAACATCAGGTGAGGAACGTTAGTTGAGAAAATTCCTTCCTAAGATTGGGCTGTAGGACATGGGGAGGTGTTTGTTGTTGTGTTTTTATTTATATTTTGTTTTGTTTTGAGGCAGGGTTTCTCTGTGGCAGCCCTGACTGTCCTGGAACTCATTCTGTAGACCAGGCTAGCCTTGAACTCTGCTTCCCAAGTGACTCTAGGATCCTGCTCTGCTTGAGCTCCTGTCCTGACTTCCTTCCATGATGAACACTGATGTGGAAGTGGAAGTGAAATCAACCCTCTCCTCCTCAAGTAGCTTTTGGTCATGGTGTTTCCTTACAGCAACAGTAACCCTGACTAAGACATAAGGAGATAAAACGTGTGTGTGTGTGTATGTGTGTGTGTGTGTGTGTTTTATACAGGATATGTATCTCCTGAATAGGTCCTAAAGAGACCAAGAACAGTGATATCCTCATGCATGGAGCTCACTTAGCACCCACATACTTAAATCTGATTTCTAAGGAACATAGACGATACCATCTTCAATGAGCCGAGTACACAAAGGTGGTACCATCGGTAATGCAGACACTGCAGGCACTGGCACTGTACACTATCGGGAAGGGTGCAGTAAGACAAAGCAGATCGCTCCTGTGATATTTCTGTCAAAGATGCATAACTTGACCTGGACAGGACACTACATCAGACAAAGGCAGATCAAGGGACGAGGTATGAAATAACTATCCTGCTATCTTCAAACGTGGTCATGAAGGTCAAGAAAAGAGTGAGAAAATGTTCCAGACCAAAGAAGAGCAAAGAGGGATGAAACCAAATGCAATAAATGATCCTGGGCTGGGGACTCTTTCAAGGATGTTCTCGTGACAATTATCAAACTTGAATGGGATCTGTGAGCTGGATTGAAGAGTCATTGTCAATGACCTAGTTTTGACAGGTTATTATGTTGATGTGTGAGAATGCTGTTCGTAGGAAATACATTAATTTATCCTCAGGAATGACAGGGCATATTGATGGTATTCTTAAAAATCTCAGAGCAAAACTATTTTACACTAGATTGCAATTTTTCATAACCATGAAATTATTTCATCATAAAAAGAAAGATGGAAAAAATCCTATTTTCACCACCAATCTAGTGGAGGAAAAAAAATTTAAAGTAAACTTGTCCATGTATAGTTATACCTACAGCTATGGGTATCTGTGTACATATTTCAGTGTAAAATAAACAGTTTTCATGAGGAGTGATTTGATATACTTCTAGGAAAATTGAGTTAATCTGTTTTCACCGATAATCCATATTACCCATCTGAGTGTAATTGCAAACACTGTGGCAGAAAGGTCTATAAATGAAGACCTAGAGACACATGGGTGTGCCCGAGTACCACTTAACCTATATAGAAGATCAATATATATTCTGTGTTCTGGAAGTTAGGACCCTCATTTCACAGAGTATTGTCTTTGCTTCAGCTGTGCCTTCACCCCTCTGTCCCAAAACTATCAAGCATCTTCTTTTGGAAGATGACCATGACCAAAAGGTAGTGACCTGTAACTACCTTATGTTAATAGAACTCTGTCTTCCAGGTATAACGTGATCGATGCTATCTTGGTCCCAATGCAGATGCCCAATGTGGTAGCACATGCCTTTAATCCTGTCACTCAGGAGACAGAAGCAGGTGGAACTCTGTGGGTTCAAGGCCAGCTTGACCCACACAGTGAGTTCTAGTATAGCCAGGGCTACATAGTGAGACAACAAACAAACAAACAAACAAAATAAATAAATATTTCTTTAAAAAGAAGAAAGAGAAAAGGAGAGGAAAAAGGAAGAAAGAAAATAAATCAGAGCAGCTGTAGTCTGGAATGAGACTCTAAAAGGATTGGCCTACTAGCATTCCCACGTGGAAGAAGAGGATTAAAACAGCCTCACATAAGCCACCACCCCCAAGGATATAAGTAATTAAAAATTGCTGGGCTGAGCAGGGCATAATGGAACACATCTTTAATACCAGTACCCAGGAGGCAGACAAATCTCTGTGAGATTGAGGCCAGCCAGCCTGGTCTACAAAACAAGTTCCAGGAGAGCTAGAGCTACATAGTGAGACTGTCTCTAAAAAGCCAAACCAAACAAACAAACAACAATAACAAAAGAATTTGCTGAACTAGTGGGGAGAGCTGCTTAGTGATCTGAGCTGTCCATGCTCCTGTAAGTAAGCCCTCCCCCATGCCGCTATAAATCCTCCCAATTAAACGCATTGGTTCATTAAGCTGGATTTTAATGGCGTTGATTCTTTGGTCTGTCATTGGTAGGGGTGAATAAACATTTGTCTACATTTCCCCAGGAAAGAATCCTGTAACACATGGTCATTGGTCCCTCGTTTGGTACAATTATGTAGGATGCCATGCCAAACAACTCCTATGCCCTTGGCTACTGGTGTTGGCTTCCACCTGGGAATGGAAAAGGCAAATCTAAACCTGAAATGTAAGTCTTTTCCTGAGGATGAACTTCTGATTCCAGAACAGAAGGTCCAGTGTTGTCAGTTGAAGATTAGGCGGTCTCCTCAAGGAATGGAATGATAGTCTCAGTTTTGAGTTTGTCTTTGTTGGTGGAATGTTAACATTTGGCCAATACAGTAGCTATGTCAGCTGTGATAAATGCTGTTGGTCCTGACCTCTTTACTGGGCAGGAATCTCTATAGGAACAGAACCAATGAAACTACATATGTTATAACAGGGATGGCTTACACAGTAAGTCTGGGTAGTCCAACAGTAATCATCCCCTTGCTGGAGAGGCAGAGAACTTGGATTTCTGCTTAGTCCACAAAGTTGGATGCCTCAGCACCCAGTCTGTCTCTGAAGATCTGGAGGATTCCTGGGGAGTCAATCCACATGGGAATGCTGAGCCCGATGGCAGCAAGGGCAGCAACAACAAACACACAGAATAAAATGAAAGGGGATGTGTCAATGCTGTGTTTTAAAACTCTGAGTGTGTGAGTGTGTGCATGTATGTGTGTGTTATATATGTGTTCACACGTAGAGCATGGGCTTGTTCATGCGATAATGCTCATGTGAAGGTCAGAGGACAATCTTGATTGTCAGTCCACCTTGTTTGAGACAAAGTCTCTTGTCTGTCACTGTGCCAGCTAGTCTAGCTTTCTAGTGAGCTTCTGAGTCTTTTCCTCTTTCCGCCTCCCATCTTGCCATAGAAGCACTGGGACTATAGAGGTGCTCCCATATGTGGCTCCTCATGGGTTCTGAGGAGCTGAACACAGGTTCTCAGGCTTTCCTGGCAAATGCTTTACCTACTAAGCCATCTTCCCAGTCCCATCACAACTTTTTTCCCTTGGACTTCTTTGTATCTGGGCCCTCCTTTAAATGGTGCCACCCACCCTGAGGCCAGATCATCCCTTATCAGTTAGTTAGCCTCTCTGGAGACACCTTCAACAGGCAAGCCTGGAGCTGTGTCTCCTAGGTGATCCTAGATCCCATTAAGCTGACAATCAAAATCAACTATCACAACCTCCGTCTGTCACTATGATCACTTTACCCAGGAGGTAAATGCCAGAATAGGGTGGCTGATAAGAGAGCCTGGTTAAGATCAATCGGCTTAGACCCTTTGTCTTCTTTGGGTGTTGTGATAGTTAATAGTCAAGGTTGTTTACAGCACTACCCTCAAACAGCCAGCATCTTCAGAGTTCACCTGTGCCTGATTGCCAAAAATCATTACAGCTGTGTTTGTTGACTATTGGCATTCCATCCTAGAAGTGGGAGTGAAGGAGAGTCAACAGGATTCTCTGAGTTTCCCGCCACTCCTCCCAACAAGTATGCGAATCTTCTCTAATTTCATATGGACTTGGCAGGGGCAGAGGGGGGGCGGGCAGAGTGTATAGGCTGGAGAATGAAGGAAGAGGGGCACCATCTATGCAGTCATGGGGGAATTGTCATCCATTCTGGGTGCAGACCTCCCAGGTTGACTGTTTTACAGTTCCCAATGCCCCTGCCTGTAACCACACACTCATAGTTCTGTAAGTAGGCCTCTCCCCTCCCCTTTAACCCTCTCCCATGGTCCCCATGCTCCCAATTTACTCAGGAGATCTTGTCTTTTTCTACATCCCATGTAGATTAGATCCATGTATGTTTCTCTTAGGGTCCACGTTGTTATCTAGGTTCTCTGGGACTGTGATTTGTAGGCTCATTTTCTTTACTTTATGTTTAAAAACCACTCCATGAGTGAGTACATATGATAATTGTCTTTGGATCTGGGTTACCTTACTCAATATGATGTTTTCTAGCTCCATCCATTTGCCTGCATATTTCAAGATGTCATTATTTTTTTCTGCTGTGTAGTACTCCATTGTGTACCACATTTTCCTTATCCATTCATCAGTCAAGGGGCATTTAGATTGTTTCCAGGTTCTGGCTATGACAAACAATGCTGCTATGAACATAGTTGAGTACATATCCTGTGGCATGGTTGAGCATCCTTTGGGTAGATATCCAAAAGTGGCATTTCTGGGTATTGAGGAAGGTTGTTTTCTAATTTCCTGAGAAATTGCTAAGGCGTTTTCTTAATTCGTGATTGATGGAGAGGTCTCAGCCCATTGTGGATGGTGCTATTCCTGGGCTGGTGGTCCTGGACCCTTAAGAAAGCAGACTGAGCAAGCCATGGAGGGAAAGCCAGTAAGCAGCACCCTTCCATGGCCTCTGCATCAGCTCCTGTCTCCAGGTTTTCACCCATTTGAGTTTCTGTCCTGACTTCCTTTAGTGATGGACTATGAATGTGGAATGTAAGTGAGATAAACCCCTCCCTGTGCGTTGCTTTTGATCTTGGTAGTAACCCAAACTAAGATACTTCCCAACAATCCCACCAGCTAGGGACCAGGTATTCAAATATTTGAGTCTATGGGAGACATTCTCATTCAAACCACCACAACAAGACCTAGAGTGATGTAGAAGAGAAACAACCAAGTTCACAGGTGAAGGATTACCTAAATTAGGTTAGTTTCTGGGCATGCCTGTGAGTGATTATCTAGTTAGGTTGATCAAGGTGGGAAGACCCATCTTAATGAGGGGCGGCACCATTTCATGGTCTGTGGTCTTTGACCACAGCATTTCCTGGGCACCACTTCAGTCACAGCACAAACCTGAGCATTACCATCCATCACCATGTGTGCGCGCGTGCATGCGTGCGTGCGTGCATGTGTGTGTTATAGCTACAGGATGCAACAACTTATCTTTTACCTTAGAGGAGATATCCCAACATGCCTCTAATAAATGGACTCTTAAAATGGATGTAACAGGCTCCTGACTCTTCACAAACATCTTTCTAAAGTAGATGCATCTTACCAAGGCTCCACCATGCTGCATGCATCTTTCTCATGTGGATCATTGGCATGATGTCATGAAAGCAATTGATCAGTGTGATACCCCAAAATTCATCCAGGATGTGACTTACTTTAGACCATATTATGACATAGAACAGGACACATGATCCTGGGAGAAAACCTAAGGACAGATTTTAGTTCATTTGGTGTAAATGTAAATATTATTCCGTCCCTTCTTTCCTAAGTTGGGATACAAATTAACAACATTTACCAAACCAGAAATAACATATACTTGGGACCAAAATAATCTTTCCTCTAGAAAAGATGCC